>NW_028270168.1:60246937-60546937 GCF_037043375.1 Chiloscyllium plagiosum
CATCTAACGAACTTGAGCTATAGCTTTCCCAATCAATATCAGGAAAGTTAAAGTCCCCCATAACAACCACCCTATTACTTTCACTCTTCTCTTGAATCATCCTCGCAATCCTTTCTTCTACGTTTCTAGGACTATTAGGAGGCCTGTAAAAAATTACTAACAGGGTGAGCTCACCTTTCCTATTCCTAACCTCAGCCCAAACTACCTCAGACGGCGAGTCTTCATCCATCGTCTTTTCCACAGCTGTAATACTATCTTTGACAAGCAATGCCACACCTCCCCCTCTTTTACCCCCACCTCTGACCCTACTAAAACATTTAAACCCTGGAACCTGCAACAGCCAATCCTGTCCCTGTTCTACCCATGTCTCCGTAATAGCCACAACATCGAAGTCCCAGGTACCAACCCACGCTGCAAGTTCCTAATGTACCAACCCACGTTCCTAATGTGCCTGCTTCCAGCGCTTCGACTGGCAACGCGTTCCAGGCACCCACCATCCTCTGTGTGAAAACCTTTCCCCGCACTTTTCCCTTCTCACTTTCCCCCTCTCACCGTGAACCTGTACCCACTGACTCGCCACCCCACCCTTTCGATGCCTCTCAGTATGCTGTCGACCACTATCAGGTCGCCCCTCAGCTTCCGTCTTTGCAGTGACGACAATCCAAGTTTATTCAACCTCTCCTCACAGCAGAAGCGCTCCAGGGCAGGCAACGTGCTGGTAAACCTTCTCTGCACCCTCTCCAAAGCATCCACGTCCTTCTGGTAGTGTGCCGAACAGCATTGCGCGCGATATCCCAATTGTAGCCTAACTGGAGTTTTGTACAGCTCTTTGTACAGATCATTTATTTACACGTCACAAACAACAAAGGTCCTAGCACTGAGCCCTGCGGGACGCCACTAGTTACTGATCTCCTTTCCGAAAAATGCGCCCCGAGTCGGTTTTGTATCCAGCTAGCCGACTCACCTCAGATCCCACGAGACTCTACCTTTTGTAGCAGCCTGCCGTAAGATGTGAAGCGATCCAGAAGAGATTACTGACGCAAAGGTGACTACACTTAAATGAAAGTGCTGGGAATGGCAACCGTGATGGAACTCGCAGCCAAGGAAGGTCAACACCTCACAAAATGGTGGCTGAGAGTTCACAAAATGGTGGCCCAGGGACAAGCACCAACGCAGACACAAAACTGCCACTGCTGTGGAAACACATGTCAGGCAGCAGCAAATTGCTGCTGGAAAGAAGCTGTGTGCAGAAACTGCAGCATTAAAAAAGAATATATTAAGTGGGTGCGCTCGGGGGAGAAAGTACCAATAACCTGCAGCGAAAGTACAGGAAGAAATCCTAAATGGTACAAAAAGGGCAAGAAGACAAAAGCCCAGGCGCACAAACCAATGAGGTGTTGTTGTTACAGATACTGGCGATAGCTGCCGACGCCCCGGTCGCTCCCTTACTGAACGGCAAACCGGTAAGAATGGAGGTGGACACCGGTTTCATTGATACGGCTGAGTCACGTTGCGCTGCAACCTTCAGAAACTGAGCGAGGAACACACACAGGTGCTTTCACGGTGGGAACGTTCAGTTATACGGTCAGTCTGAAGACACAGCCTGCGCGTCAACAAAGGAAATCTTAGAGCTTTATGGGCAAGAATGTGGTTGGACAGAATCAAACTCAACTGGGCCGAAGGCAATCACTTGTCAAGATTCTGAGAGTGACTGATCAAGAATTCTAAAGAAGCACGCTATTGTTTTCAATGGGATAGAGAAGCAGGACGCCGGGAGCCTTTGATAAGGTTCCACGTGGTAGGCTGTTGGAGAAAATGCAGAGGCATGGAACTGAGGGTGATTTAGCAGCTTGGCTTAGAAACTGGCTTTCTGAAAGAAGGCAGCGGGTGGTGGTTGATGGAAAATATTCAGCCTGGAGTCCGGTTACTAGTGGTGTGCCACAAGGGTCTGTTTTGGGACCACTGCTGTTTGTCATTTTTATAAATGACTTAGATGCAGGCATAACATAGGTGGATGGATTAGTAAATTTGCAGACGACGCTAAAGTCGGTGGAGTGGTGGTCAGTGTGGAAGAATGTTACAGGTTGCAGGGGGACTTGGATAAACTGCAGAATTGGGCTGAGAGGTGGCAAATGGAGTTCAATGCAGCTAAATGTGAGGTGATGCACTTTGGGAAGAATAACAGGAAGGCAGAGTACTGGGTCGATGGAAAGATTCTTGGTAGTGTGGATGTGCAGAGGGATCTTGGAGTCCCATGTACATAGATCCCTGAAAGTTGCCACCCAAGTGGATAGTGCTGTTAAGAAGGCTGTTAGGTTTCATTCGTAGAGGGATTGAGTGCCGGAGCCGCAATATCATGCTGCAACAGTTCACCTGCTGCTGTGTGCTAGGCGGTTTCCTTTCCCTTTGCTCAACGACCTATTTGCTGAACTAGCCGGAGGTCAGCTTTTCAGTAAAACTGAGCCCGGTAAACCCTACCTCCAGATGAGTGTAGATCCTGAGTTTAAATGAATGAGACACAATCTTATTGAAACATATTGGATTCTTACGTGGCTCGACAGGGTAAATGCTGAGAGGACATTTTCCCTCATGGGAGTGTCTAGAACTGAACAGAATAAAGAGGCACCAATTTAAGAGTGAGATCAGGAGAAACGTCTTCTCTCAGAGGGTTGTGAGTCTTTGGAATTTGTTGTCACAGACAGCTGGCACACGCTGCTTGTGTGAGACTGACTTTGCTGCCTCAGCCAGAACTGGCAGCATTCTAAGTGCAAAAGAAGGCAAGGGGGTGTTGTGCCAGTCCCTGCGTACACAGCCCAGGTGCCGGATAATCTGCAGTGCTCCTACCTGCCTTATTATCTTTCCAGGCCAGTTCCGGTCAGCAAACATTGGTTTGTTTGTTCTACGTTTTCTCACGTGCTGTTGTCGAGTTAGTGCTGTCTCTTTGCTTTTCCCAGTGAGAATTGACTCTCTGAGTAACCTGCCTCTGACTCAGTCATTCGTGATAGCACACACGATTCTGTCGCGGCTCCGTGAATCGGAAAATGGCTGAAACTCACAGTCCTTTGCCTCGTTTTTCCGGTCAGTCACATACGTACCTATCGATTCCGCCTGCCCTTGCAGTCTGATGAAAAGCATGTGCCTTAAATACGTCCCGATGATTTTTGTCCTAGCTCACAGTGTTCTCGAAATCTCTCTTTCAAGTCATCAAAATCAAAACGACTGAACCCCGAGATAGCTTCATCCCCAGCAGCATGCAGCAACGTAGCACAGTTGACCTTCTCTTGTTTTTCTGAAATGTCGCTCGCGAGTATGAAAAGCTGGTGGGCAGCTACGGTTGCTGCGACTCCCAAATTCTGACACCATGTGGTGTGATCGGGGCCCGGCGTTGGCGGGAAGGTGCAGCACGCAGCAGGGGTCCGAGGGGATGACATTGAGAGCAAGTGTCAAGGTGCGCAAGAGACAGAGATGGCGAGAGAAGGATAGGGAGCGGGAGCTGAGCAGCCACCTTAGAACAGACGAGTTTGAATCGACTCACGCCCGGTTGGATGTGAGGTGTGAGAAATGAAGCACTTGGTACTCAAACCCATCCAGCAGACACAAAGCACCGAAAGCCTGAGTTATAAACATGAAGCTGTTTTTAGATTTATAGATGAGGGGTGCACCGTTCCCGGAGGTACTGCAATACCAGGTCGATGCGTGGAGTGGACGGAGCAAGCCCCTATTCCATCTCCCTGCTCCAAAAATCAATTTAATATATGGTCCCCAGATAAGGGACGTATCAGATATTAAACTGATAAGAACAGATTTTTTTTAATTTCAAAATATACTTTATTCATATAAATAAATCTTTGGTACTTGTACAATTTGTCATATCGTTCATACATATATACATTCCATGTCGTAAAGAACAGATTGAATTGCTCAAATTTACAGTTATCCTAAATACAGTTCCCTTCATTAACCATCCAGTCTCTTATTATTTAGCTGTGGCTTCAGCGGAACCCACCTACTGAGTGGGTGCCCTGTTATATGAGAGCAAAGGAAAACTTCTTTAACCCCCAGTTTATGGGGTTACCCTTGTCCATTTGACTGTCCTGTCTCTGGGGTAGCTATCTGCATCCCCATGGTGTGCACGAACTGCTGGACCTTCTCTGGGCTGAGGTAGCTATCCAGGCCCTCACTGGGGTCCTTTACCTGCTCTGGTGTCATTGAGCCAAGGCAAGGGTCCGCACCGTCCAGTTCTGTGTCTGACAATGGGACTGTCAGAGGATCGCAGCTCTCAGTTACCTGTAGTTGTGGGACAGTGGGTACCCCCTGGTTCTCACTGGGTGGAGGGTGGACTTCAGGGGGTCCGTTGTTTCCTGGCTGGGAGGAAATGCCCTCCTCTTTATCTACGGCGCTCTGTCTCTTCTTCTGGTGGTGATGATGTTCTTTGTGCCCGTCTTCCCCATCCGAAGTGCTGGCCGTCCCTCCCTCGTGCAGCTGTCTTTTCCCCCTTTGCTGGGAGGCTTTGTGGGCGTGGCCGGACTTTCTCTTCCTGTTTATAACCGGTATCCACTCCTCTGCCTGCTCGATTACCTCCTCCTCCTCCATTGCTTCCATCTGCCCAGCGAGAGCTAGGATTAGCTGCTGTGTCTCTCCACTGGCTGCCCCCTCCTCCACTCCAGCCTGTTCTTCTTTCTGGGTGCCACCAGACTCTGTTTCCCTGCTGTCTAGGTGGACGTTACTGGTCTTTGGGGGTCCACGGCTCGCCTTGCCACCTCCAGCCATCTGTGCGTAAGTGGGGCCCCCCCGTCTTGGGCAGGTCTTGTACACGTGGCCCGCCTCTCCGCACAGGTTGCAGCTCCTTTCTTCCTGACAGTCCTTAGTCAGGTGACCCTCCTGTTTGCAGTTCCTGCAGATGGTCACTTTGCAATCCGCCAGCACATGTCCCGACTTCCCGCAGGCTCGGCACACTTTTGGCTGCCCTGCATATGTCAGGTAGCCTCTGTTCCCTCCAATTGCGAAGCTCGAGGGTGGGTGAAGAATGTTCCCGTTGCCATCGACCCTCAGAGTCACTCTGACCTGCCGCTTACTGGTCCAGATCCCAAAGGGGTCGATCACGTCGGTGGCTTCTCCCTCAACTTGGACGTACCTTCCCAGGAAGGTCAGGACATCAGCCGCTGGAACATAGGGGTTGTACATATGGATTGTAACAACCCGACTCCTCTGTGCAGGAAGCACACACAAGGGGACCGCCGACAAGATGGAGAACAGCGGCTCCCCTTCCTTCTCCTTGAAGACCTTCAGGAGCTGTTCGCACTGCTTCACACTCCTGAAGGTCACATCAAAGTAGCCTGCCCCAGGGAAATCCTGCAGGCAGTACACGTCTGCTGCAGCGAACCCACAGCATCCTAGCAATACCTTCTTAATAAACAGGATGCGATCCACCGGTGTACGGCCCTCCACCTGCTTGACAGACACCCGGACGGTGTTTCGAACCCCCTGGCCAGGGCTGCGTGCAGCTGTTGAGGCCATAGCTCGGAGGTTGGCTGGTCCCTGAATTGGCGTTAGGCCGAAGCCAGCATGAAGATCCACCAATAGCAGGTCAGCACAACCAAACGATCCTCCAACGTCCAATCACGATCCAGCGATGATCTCCACTAGCTCTGATGACTCGCAACTCGACCCCCGTCCTGATAAGAACAGACACTTGATCTTAGCCAAAAGGCCGAGAAGCGATAACTACAATACCGCGGACTGCCTCAAGTCCCATTTGTCCTCCATGTTTTCAATCAGCTTGATTCTGTTCAAAGACTTGTAGATCACTGCTGACAGTTTCCCTGTCGCCGTAGTCCTCCCAGGATTTCTAACGAGAGCAGCAGGTCCGTTTACAGCAGTTGCTTTTTTTCCCCTGTCAGTGAACCACTGTCTCATGGTCATGTAGAGATCGTCAGTATCTCACCAATCAAGTGGGTCAGGGCTAAGCTTACGTGACTTCTCACGTGACCAGCACAGCGTTTTTGAGGAGGCGGTAACCAACTGCAGAACTGCACGCATTGAATGATACATTCAGCCTGTCATGTCTGCATCAGCTCTCTGCACGAGCAACTTCCCCAGTCCCACTCGCCCTGCAGCAAATATTCTCTCTTCAGATAAGTATCCGACCCTCCGACCAAAGTCACCATTGAATCTGCCTCCAGCACCCTCTCTCTCAGGCAGTGCACTGCATATTCTCACCACTCGCTGAAGATGCTTGGGCCTAGGACGCTACCTCGATGAAACGTGACACGTAGAGAAGAAAGCAATAGATTCAGCCGAGCCCTCCATGTCTTTGATGTGTGTGGATGTGCCTGCAGTTAGAACATTGCACAGTACAGGCCCTTCGGCCCACGATGTCGTGCCGAGCAGTTTTCTTAATCTAAGATCAACCTAACCTACACACCCCTCAATTTACTGCCGTCCAGCGTGTGCTCGCCGAGCAGTAGCTTAAATGTCCCTGACAGTTTGTGGGAGATTAGAAATGCAGTTAGAGATGTTGTTTTTGCAGATGGGTGACGGGGTGTTGTGGGGGGAGGGGAAGGGGAACATTACACAAACGGTCGCGGGATTCTTGCAGCATACCTAAGGCTAAGATTTTAACGAATATAGAGGTTTTTGTTTAAGAAATAGTTGTAAACTAAGAAATAACTTTAAAGTGTTGTAGCTGACCACAAAAGTAGCAGTAGGGGCATTTCACAATAAGCTTATAGTATGAGAAGGGGAACTGGATAAAATAGCAGACAGGCTGTAACAGACAAGGACAAGGACAGCAGGGTAGTCAGATAAGGAAAATTAGAGAAAAACGAGTGAGGTAATCGGCTTATGATAGGATGGGAAAAGGGAGGCGTGATTCCGCAACTTGCAAACTGAATAAGAATGCTTACATGTTTTGTTTTCGCGCGCTTTTGCTAGCCTGATTGCTTGAGCAAAACGCCTGTTCTTGCAAGGCCGTAAAGAATTAAATGTTCTTGTTTCCAAGGCTTTGTCTCAGGCTGAATTGTGAGTGAGTTTTGTTTCTCACAGTTGCCGAAGGGCCTGTTGTTGCGCTGCTCTGTTCGACGTTCTAAAAATCTCAGCTGTTACCAATGTGAAAAATCCCTGCCTCCCCACAAGGCAAATGATTGGAGCAGGTTCGAATTCTGACCGAAAAATCTCACTGTCAGGAAATCTCGGCTCGCTCACCTTTACGAACAGTACCTCTTACAGACTAATCCATCTTGTCTTGGAAAGTGTGAACTCCCATCCCCCAACCCACCTCGTGCAAATGAATAGCACGACGGGGCGGGGATGTGAAGATCAATTTACAGCAAATCAGCCTTTATTGGTTCGGCTCCAAACATTCCAATTCGGTCTGCTTCCTTAGAATTGCAAATCAAGATTCAAGAGTGCTAATTGCAGCGCTAACAGCAAGCTAATGGTTTGATAGTGGCTGTGCAATCAAAAAGCAAGGTCTAAAATGCAAAATAAAGCAAAACACCCAGTAAGCAAAACCTCAGCATCTGTGGGGAAAAAGCAGAATTAACGCTTTTTCGAGTCCAGTGACCATTCTCCCGAAGGGTGCAGCGAGTTCTGTTTTCGTCTAGACATTACAACCTGCAGCACCACGCGTGGAGTCAGTGATCAACTGCACCTTCACTCTATTGGTAGCCACTGAGCACGTACATCGATGCTTGCATCAGGACGAGACGAAACCTGAACCAAACGGACGGAGGCTCCGAAGCTCTCTGCCACCCTCTCACCTTCAATGCGCACTTGGATCCATCCGGCTGCTCCGCATCAGGAAGCATCAATGGGGCGGCCTCAATCAACAGATGGGAATCAGAAAGCTTCCCCACACAGTCACACAGTACAGAAGAGGCCCTTTGGCCCTCCGAGTCCGCACTGACAAAGCTACTCTAAGTCTGCTCTAGTCCCACTTTCCAGCACTTGGTCCGTAGCCAGGAAAGGTTATGACATTTCCAGTGCTCATCCAAGTAGTTTTTCAAGGTTTTGAGGTTCCCCGCCTCGCTACCCTCCCAAGCAGTGCATTCCAGACCGCCGCCACCCTCTGGGAAACAACTGCTTTCTGTCATGACCGCAAGACCACGGAAGGTCTGACGGCCCATAAGACGTAGGAGCAGAATCGGGCCATTCGGCCCACGCTCCGCCATTCGGTCGTGGCTCACAGGTTTCTCAACCCCGATTCTCCTGCCCTCTCCCCATAACCCTTGATCCCCTTATAATCAAGAACCTCTCTATCTCTGTCTTAAATGCAACCTCATCTCAGCCTGAAGGGACGACCCTTCACCCTGAGGCTGTACTTCCAGGTCCTCGTCTCGCCTACTAGTGGGATCATCGGGTTCAATTCCCGCCTCAGGCGACTGACTGTGTGGAGTTTGCACGTTCTCCCCGTGCCTGCGTGGGTTTCCTCCGGGTGCTCCGGTTTCCTCCCACAGTCCAAAGATGTGCAGGTCAGGTGAATTGGCCATGCTAAATTGCCCGTAGTGTTAGGTAAGGGGCAAATGTAGGGGTATGGGTGGGTTGCGCTTCGGCGGGTCGGTGTGGACTTGTTGGGTCGAAGGGCCTGTTTCCACACTGTAATGTAATGTAATCTAATCTAATCTTCTTCACATCCACTCTGACCAGGCCTCCCAGTAGCCTGTAAGGTTCAGTCAGATCCCGCCTTACCTTTCGAAACACCATCGGGTATAGACCCAGAGACCTCGTGTGACAAACCCTTCAGCCCCAGGGGGAACACGCTTGTAAACCTTCTCTAGACTCCCTCCAACACCAGCGCATCCCTTCCTTTGGTACAGGGCACAAAACTGCTCCCGATATTCCACCTGTGGTCAGACCAGAGTCTGATGCAGCCTCAGCAGCACGTCTCTGCTCCTTTTTTCTCGCCCGCTTGAAATGAATGCCGACACTGCATTTGCCTTCCGAACCATCGGATGAACCTGCATGTTAATCATGAAACAACCTGGAACTAAGACTCCCAAGACCCTCAGCGCTTCAGATTTGCAAAGCCTTTCCCTCGTTCAGAAAATCGTCTACCCGATTGTTCTTGCTACCAAAGTGCAAAACCGCACACTTGGTCACTTCTTTCCCCACTCGCCCTTCATCTCCACGCCCTTCTGCAGCCTGCCCGTTTCCTCAAAACTACCTGTCCCTCTCGCTATCTTTGTGCCATCTGCAAACTCAGCAAAAATGCCCGCCGTGGCCCTCATTATCGTCGACACCCCAATAAGGTCCCTGTCACAGCCCCGTCTACAAGGTATTTGCAGAAATTCACCAAAGTTATACACGTGGCCGGAGACTTTGGCACGTCGGGTCGATAACACAGGGCCCAGCGAGCCTGTGCCGATTCCTACTCCTTGTTTGGACGTGCTACTTGTTGCCCAGACGTGGTTTCAGTCCCGCCGTTCCGCCTCCCGTTCACGTGTCTAACAAGGTGAGCCTTAAACATAGAACATAGAAGAATACAGCGCAGTACAGGCCCTTCGGCCCTCGATGTTGCGCCGATCCAAGCCCACCTAACCTACACTAGCCCACTATCCTCCATATGCCTATCCAATGCCTGCTTAAATGCCCATAATGAGGGAGAGTCCACCACTGCTACTGGCAGGGCATTCCATGAACTCACGACTCGCTGAGTAAAGAACCTACCCCTAACATCTGTCCTATACCTACCCCCCCTTAATTTAAAGCTATGCCCCCTTGGAAAAAGATTCTCACTGTCGACCCTATCTAAACCCCTAATCATCTTGTACACCTCTATCAAGTCACCCCTAAACCTTCTTTTCTCCAATGAAAACAACCCCAAGTGCCTCAGCCTTTCCTCATATGATCTTTCTACCATACCAGGCAACATCCTGGTAAACCTCCTCTGCACCCGTTCCAGTGCCTCCACATCCTTCCTATAGTATGGCGACCAAAACTGCACACAATACTCCAGATGCGGACGCACCAGAGTCTTATACAACTGCAACATGACCTCAGTACTCCGGAACTCAATTCCTCTACCAATAAAAGCCAGTACGCCATATGCCTTCTTCACCGCACTATTTACCTGGGTGGCAACTTTCAAAGATCTGTGTACATGGACACCAAGATCCCTCTGCTCATCCACACTACCAAGTATCCGTCCATTAGCCCAGTACCCCATCTTTTTATTACTCTTACCAAAGTGAATCACCTCACACTTAGCTACATTGAACGCCATTTGCCACCTTTCTGCCCAGTTCTGCAGCTTATCTATATCCCGCTGTAACCTGCCACATCCTTCCTCACTGTCTACAACTCCTCCGACTTTCGTATCATCCGCAAACTTGCTCACCCAACCTTCTAACCCCTCCTCCAGGTCATTTATAAAAATGACAAACAGCAATGGTCCCAAAACAGATCCTTGCGGAACACCGCTAGTGACGGCACTCCAAGATGAACCTTTGCCATCAACTACTACCCTCTGTCTTCTTCCAGCCAGCCAACTCCTAATCCAAACCTCCAACTCACCCTCAATGCCATACCTCCGTGTTTTTTGCAGTAGTCCACCATGAGGAACCTTATCAAACGCCTTACTAAAATCCATATACACCACATCTACCGCTTTCCCCTCGTTCACCTCCTTAGTCACCTTCTCAAAGAATTCAATAAGGTTTGTGAGGCACGACCTGCCCTTCACAAAACCATGCTGACTATCCTTGATCACATTATTCCTATCCAGATGTTCATAAATCCTATCCCTTAGAATTCTCTCTAAGATTTTGCCCACAACAGAAGTGAGACTCACCAGCCAATAGTTACTAGGGTTATCCCTACTCCCCTTCTTGAACAAGGGAACCACATTTGCTAGCCTCCAATCTTCTGGCACTACTCCTGTAGACAACGAGGACATAAAAATCAAGGCCAATGGCTCTGCAATCTCCTCCCTTGCTTCCCGGAGAATCCTAGGATAAATGCCATCAGGCCCAGGGGACCTATCTATTTTCACCCTTTCCAGAATTTCCAACACCTCTTCTCTACATACCTCAAAGCCATCCATTCTACTTAATTGTGACTCAGTACTCACATTGACAACAATGTCCTGTTCCTGATTGAATACTGACGAAAAGTATTCATTCAATGTCTCCCCAATCTCTTCAGCCTCCACACGCAACTTCCCACTACTATCCTTGACTGGACCTATTCCTACCCTAGTCATTCTTTTATTCCTGACATACCTATAGAAAGCCTTAGGGTTTTCCCTAATCCTACCAACTAAGGCCCTTTCATGTCCCCTCCTTGCTGCTCTTAGCTCTCTCTTCAGGTCCTTCCTGGCTACCGTATAACTCTCAATCGCCCCAATTGAACCTTCACGCCTCATCTTTACATAGGCCGCCCTCTTCCATTTAACAAGGGATTCCAATTCCTTATTAAACCACGGCTCCCTCACACGACCCTTTCCTCCCTGCCTGACGGGTACATACTTATCAAGGACACTCAATAGTTGCTCCTTGAACAAGCTCCACATATCAGTTACGCCCTTGTCTTGAAGCTTACTTTTCCAAGCCACACATCCTAAGTCATGCCTCACCGCATCATAATTTCCCTGCCCCCAGCTATAACTCTTGCCCTGTAGTGCACACTTATCCCTCTCCATCGCTAGAGTAAAAGTCACCGAATTGTGGTCACTATCCCCAAAGTGCTCACCTACCTCTAATTCTAACACCTGGCCTGGTTCGTTACCCAGAACCAAATCCAGTATGGCCTCACCTCTTGTTGGCCTATCTACATATTGTGTCAGGAAACCCTCCTGCACACATTGGACAAACACTGACCCATCTAACGAACTTGAGCTATAGCTTTCCCAATCAATATCAGGAAAGTTAAAGTCCCCCATAACAACCACCCTATTACTTTCACTCTTCTCTTGAATCATCCTCGCAATCCTTTCTTCTACGTTTCTAGGACTATTAGGAGGCCTGTAAAAAATTACTAACAGGGTGAGCTCACCTTTCCTATTCCTAACCTCAGCCCAAACTACCTCAGACGGCGAGTCTTCATCCATCGTCCTTTCCACAGCTGTAATACTATCTTTGACAAGCAATGCCACACCTCCCCCTCTTTTACCCCCACCTCTGACCCTACTAAAACATTTAAACCCTGGAACCTGCAACAGCCAATCCTGTCCCTGTTCTACCCATGTCTCCGTAATAGCCACAACATCGAAGTCCCAGGTACCAACCCACGCTGCAAGTTCCTAATGTACCAACCCACGTTCCTAATGTGCCTGCTTCCAGCGCTTCGACTGGCAACGCGTTCCAGGCACCCACCATCCTCTGTGTGAAAACCTTTCCCCGCACTTTTCCCTTCTCACTTTCCCCCTCTCACCGTGAACCTGTACCCACTGACTCGCCACCCCACCCTTTCGATGCCTCTCAGTATGCTGTCGACCACTATCAGGTCGCCCCTCAGCTTCCGTCTTTGCAGTGACGACAATCCAAGTTTATTCAACCTCTCCTCACAGCAGAAGCGCTCCAGGGCAGGCAACGTGCTGGTAAACCTTCTCTGCACCCTCTCCAAAGCATCCACGTCCTTCTGGTAGTGTGCCGAACAGCATTGCGCGCGATATCCCAATTGTAGCCTAACTGGAGTTTTGTACAGCTCTTTGTACAGATCATTTATTTACACGTCACAAACAACAAAGGTCCTAGCACTGAGCCCTGCGGGACGCCACTAGTTACTGATCTCCTTTCCGAAAAATGCGCCCCGAGTCGGTTTTGTATCCAGCTAGCCGACTCACCTCAGATCCCACGAGACTCTACCTTTTGTAGCAGCCTGCCGTAAGATGTGAAGCGATCCAGAAGAGATTACTGACGCAAAGGTGACTACACTTAAATGAAAGTGCTGGGAATGGCAACCGTGATGGAACTCGCAGCCAAGGAAGGTCAACACCTCACAAAATGGTGGCTGAGAGTTCACAAAATGGTGGCCCAGGGACAAGCACCAACGCAGACACAAAACTGCCACTGCTGTGGAAACACATGTCAGGCAGCAGCAAATTGCTGCTGGAAAGAAGCTGTGTGCAGAAACTGCAGCATTAAAAAAGAATATATTAAGTGGGTGCGCTCGGGGGAGAAAGTACCAATAACCTGCAGCGAAAGTACAGGAAGAAATCCTAAATGGTACAAAAAGGGCAAGAAGACAAAAGCCCAGGCGCACAAACCAATGAGGTGTTGTTGTTACAGATACTGGCGATAGCTGCCGACGCCCCGGTCGCTCCCTTACTGAACGGCAAACCGGTAAGAATGGAGGTGGACACCGGTTTCATTGATACGGCTGAGTCACGTTGCGCTGCAACCTTCAGAAACTGAGCGAGGAACACACACAGGTGCTTTCACGGTGGGAACGTTCAGTTATACGGTCAGTCTGAAGACACAGCCTGCGCGTCAACAAAGGAAATCTTAGAGCTTTATGGGCAAGAATGTGGTTGGACAGAATCAAACTCAACTGGGCCGAAGGCAATCACTTGTCAAGATTCTGAGAGTGACTGATCAAGAATTCTAAAGAAGCACGCTATTGTTTTCAATGGGATAGAGAAGCAGGACGCCGGGAGCCTTTGATAAGGTTCCACGTGGTAGGCTGTTGGAGAAAATGCAGAGGCATGGAACTGAGGGTGATTTAGCAGCTTGGCTTAGAAACTGGCTTTCTGAAAGAAGGCAGCGGGTGGTGGTTGATGGAAAATATTCAGCCTGGAGTCCGGTTACTAGTGGTGTGCCACAAGGGTCTGTTTTGGGACCACTGCTGTTTGTCATTTTTATAAATGACTTAGATGCAGGCATAACATAGGTGGATGGATTAGTAAATTTGCAGACGACGCTAAAGTCGGTGGAGTGGTGGTCAGTGTGGAAGAATGTTACAGGTTGCAGGGGGACTTGGATAAACTGCAGAATTGGGCTGAGAGGTGGCAAATGGAGTTCAATGCAGCTAAATGTGAGGTGATGCACTTTGGGAAGAATAACAGGAAGGCAGAGTACTGGGTCGATGGAAAGATTCTTGGTAGTGTGGATGTGCAGAGGGATCTTGGAGTCCCATGTACATAGATCCCTGAAAGTTGCCACCCAAGTGGATAGTGCTGTTAAGAAGGCTGTTAGGTTTCATTCGTAGAGGGATTGAGTGCCGGAGCCGCAATATCATGCTGCAACAGTTCACCTGCTGCTGTGTGCTAGGCGGTTTCCTTTCCCTTTGCTCAACGACCTATTTGCTGAACTAGCCGGAGGTCAGCTTTTCAGTAAAACTGAGCCCGGTAAACCCTACCTCCAGATGAGTGTAGATCCTGAGTTTAAATGAATGAGACACAATCTTATTGAAACATATTGGATTCTTACGTGGCTCGACAGGGTAAATGCTGAGAGGACATTTTCCCTCATGGGAGTGTCTAGAACTGAACAGAATAAAGAGGCACCAATTTAAGAGTGAGATCAGGAGAAACGTCTTCTCTCAGAGGGTTGTGAGTCTTTGGAATTTGTTGTCACAGACAGCTGGCACACGCTGCTTGTGTGAGACTGACTTTGCTGCCTCAGCCAGAACTGGCAGCATTCTAAGTGCAAAAGAAGGCAAGGGGGTGTTGTGCCAGTCCCTGCGTACACAGCCCAGGTGCCGGATAATCTGCAGTGCTCCTACCTGCCTTATTATCTTTCCAGGCCAGTTCCGGTCAGCAAACATTGGTTTGTTTGTTCTACGTTTTCTCACGTGCTGTTGTCGAGTTAGTGCTGTCTCTTTGCTTTTCCCAGTGAGAATTGACTCTCTGAGTAACCTGCCTCTGACTCAGTCATTCGTGATAGCACACACGATTCTGTCGCGGCTCCGTGAATCGGAAAATGGCTGAAACTCACAGTCCTTTGCCTCGTTTTTCCGGTCAGTCACATACGTACCTATCGATTCCGCCTGCCCTTGCAGTCTGATGAAAAGCATGTGCCTTAAATACGTCCCGATGATTTTTGTCCTAGCTCACAGTGTTCTCGAAATCTCTCTTTCAAGTCATCAAAATCAAAACGACTGAACCCCGAGATAGCTTCATCCCCAGCAGCATGCAGCAACGTAGCACAGTTGACCTTCTCTTGTTTTTCTGAAATGTCGCTCGCGAGTATGAAAAGCTGGTGGGCAGCTACGGTTGCTGCGACTCCCAAATTCTGACACCATGTGGTGTGATCGGGGCCCGGCGTTGGCGGGAAGGTGCAGCACGCAGCAGGGGTCCGAGGGGATGACATTGAGAGCAAGTGTCAAGGTGCGCAAGAGACAGAGATGGCGAGAGAAGGATAGGGAGCGGGAGCTGAGCAGCCACCTTAGAACAGACGAGTTTGAATCGACTCACGCCCGGTTGGATGTGAGGTGTGAGAAATGAAGCACTTGGTACTCAAACCCATCCAGCAGACACAAAGCACCGAAAGCCTGAGTTATAAACATGAAGCTGTTTTTAGATTTATAGATGAGGGGTGCACCGTTCCCGGAGGTACTGCAATACCAGGTCGATGCGTGGAGTGGACGGAGCAAGCCCCTATTCCATCTCCCTGCTCCAAAAATCAATTTAATATATGGTCCCCAGATAAGGGACGTATCAGATATTAAACTGATAAGAACAGATTTTTTTTAATTTCAAAATATACTTTATTCATATAAATAAATCTTTGGTACTTGTACAATTTGTCATATCGTTCATACATATATACATTCCATGTCGTAAAGAACAGATTGAATTGCTCAAATTTACAGTTATCCTAAATACAGTTCCCTTCATTAACCATCCAGTCTCTTATTATTTAGCTGTGGCTTCAGCGGAACCCACCTACTGAGTGGGTGCCCTGTTATATGAGAGCAAAGGAAAACTTCTTTAACCCCCAGTTTATGGGGTTACCCTTGTCCATTTGACTGTCCTGTCTCTGGGGTAGCTATCTGCATCCCCATGGTGTGCACGAACTGCTGGACCTTCTCTGGGCTGAGGTAGCTATCCAGGCCCTCACTGGGGTCCTTTACCTGCTCTGGTGTCATTGAGCCAAGGCAAGGGTCCGCACCGTCCAGTTCTGTGTCTGACAATGGGACTGTCAGAGGATCGCAGCTCTCAGTTACCTGTAGTTGTGGGACAGTGGGTACCCCCTGGTTCTCACTGGGTGGAGGGTGGACTTCAGGGGGTCCGTTGTTTCCTGGCTGGGAGGAAATGCCCTCCTCTTTATCTACGGCGCTCTGTCTCTTCTTCTGGTGGTGATGATGTTCTTTGTGCCCGTCTTCCCCATCCGAAGTGCTGGCCGTCCCTCCCTCGTGCAGCTGTCTTTTCCCCCTTTGCTGGGAGGCTTTGTGGGCGTGGCCGGACTTTCTCTTCCTGTTTATAACCGGTATCCACTCCTCTGCCTGCTCGATTACCTCCTCCTCCTCCATTGCTTCCATCTGCCCAGCGAGAGCTAGGATTAGCTGCTGTGTCTCTCCACTGGCTGCCCCCTCCTCCACTCCAGCCTGTTCTTCTTTCTGGGTGCCACCAGACTCTGTTTCCCTGCTGTCTAGGTGGACGTTACTGGTCTTTGGGGGTCCACGGCTCGCCTTGCCACCTCCAGCCATCTGTGCGTAAGTGGGGCCCCCCCGTCTTGGGCAGGTCTTGTACACGTGGCCCGCCTCTCCGCACAGGTTGCAGCTCCTTTCTTCCTGACAGTCCTTAGTCAGGTGACCCTCCTGTTTGCAGTTCCTGCAGATGGTCACTTTGCAATCCGCCAGCACATGTCCCGACTTCCCGCAGGCTCGGCACACTTTTGGCTGCCCTGCATATGTCAGGTAGCCTCTGTTCCCTCCAATTGCGAAGCTCGAGGGTGGGTGAAGAATGTTCCCGTTGCCATCGACCCTCAGAGTCACTCTGACCTGCCGCTTACTGGTCCAGATCCCAAAGGGGTCGATCACGTCGGTGGCTTCTCCCTCAACTTGGACGTACCTTCCCAGGAAGGTCAGGACATCAGCCGCTGGAACATAGGGGTTGTACATATGGATTGTAACAACCCGACTCCTCTGTGCAGGAAGCACACACAAGGGGACCGCCGACAAGATGGAGAACAGCGGCTCCCCTTCCTTCTCCTTGAAGACCTTCAGGAGCTGTTCGCACTGCTTCACACTCCTGAAGGTCACATCAAAGTAGCCTGCCCCAGGGAAATCCTGCAGGCAGTACACGTCTGCTGCAGCGAACCCACAGCATCCTAGCAATACCTTCTTAATAAACAGGATGCGATCCACCGGTGTACGGCCCTCCACCTGCTTGACAGACACCCGGACGGTGTTTCGAACCCCCTGGCCAGGGCTGCGTGCAGCTGTTGAGGCCATAGCTCGGAGGTTGGCTGGTCCCTGAATTGGCGTTAGGCCGAAGCCAGCATGAAGATCCACCAATAGCAGGTCAGCACAACCAAACGATCCTCCAACGTCCAATCACGATCCAGCGATGATCTCCACTAGCTCTGATGACTCGCAACTCGACCCCCGTCCTGATAAGAACAGACACTTGATCTTAGCCAAAAGGCCGAGAAGCGATAACTACAATACCGCGGACTGCCTCAAGTCCCATTTGTCCTCCATGTTTTCAATCAGCTTGATTCTGTTCAAAGACTTGTAGATCACTGCTGACAGTTTCCCTGTCGCCGTAGTCCTCCCAGGATTTCTAACGAGAGCAGCAGGTCCGTTTACAGCAGTTGCTTTTTTTCCCCTGTCAGTGAACCACTGTCTCATGGTCATGTAGAGATCGTCAGTATCTCACCAATCAAGTGGGTCAGGGCTAAGCTTACGTGACTTCTCACGTGACCAGCACAGCGTTTTTGAGGAGGCGGTAACCAACTGCAGAACTGCACGCATTGAATGATACATTCAGCCTGTCATGTCTGCATCAGCTCTCTGCACGAGCAACTTCCCCAGTCCCACTCGCCCTGCAGCAAATATTCTCTCTTCAGATAAGTATCCGACCCTCCGACCAAAGTCACCATTGAATCTGCCTCCAGCACCCTCTCTCTCAGGCAGTGCACTGCATATTCTCACCACTCGCTGAAGATGCTTGGGCCTAGGACGCTACCTCGATGAAACGTGACACGTAGAGAAGAAAGCAATAGATTCAGCCGAGCCCTCCATGTCTTTGATGTGTGTGGATGTGCCTGCAGTTAGAACATTGCACAGTACAGGCCCTTCGGCCCACGATGTCGTGCCGAGCAGTTTTCTTAATCTAAGATCAACCTAACCTACACACCCCTCAATTTACTGCCGTCCAGCGTGTGCTCGCCGAGCAGTAGCTTAAATGTCCCTGACAGTTTGTGGGAGATTAGAAATGCAGTTAGAGATGTTGTTTTTGCAGATGGGTGACGGGGTGTTGTGGGGGGAGGGGAAGGGGAACATTACACAAACGGTCGCGGGATTCTTGCAGCATACCTAAGGCTAAGATTTTAACGAATATAGAGGTTTTTGTTTAAGAAATAGTTGTAAACTAAGAAATAACTTTAAAGTGTTGTAGCTGACCACAAAAGTAGCAGTAGGGGCATTTCACAATAAGCTTATAGTATGAGAAGGGGAACTGGATAAAATAGCAGACAGGCTGTAACAGACAAGGACAAGGACAGCAGGGTAGTCAGATAAGGAAAATTAGAGAAAAACGAGTGAGGTAATCGGCTTATGATAGGATGGGAAAAGGGAGGCGTGATTCCGCAACTTGCAAACTGAATAAGAATGCTTACATGTTTTGTTTTCGCGCGCTTTTGCTAGCCTGATTGCTTGAGCAAAACGCCTGTTCTTGCAAGGCCGTAAAGAATTAAATGTTCTTGTTTCCAAGGCTTTGTCTCAGGCTGAATTGTGAGTGAGTTTTGTTTCTCACAGTTGCCGAAGGGCCTGTTGTTGCGCTGCTCTGTTCGACGTTCTAAAAATCTCAGCTGTTACCAATGTGAAAAATCCCTGCCTCCCCACAAGGCAAATGATTGGAGCAGGTTCGAATTCTGACCGAAAAATCTCACTGTCAGGAAATCTCGGCTCGCTCACCTTTACGAACAGTACCTCTTACAGACTAATCCATCTTGTCTTGGAAAGTGTGAACTCCCATCCCCCAACCCACCTCGTGCAAATGAATAGCACGACGGGGCGGGGATGTGAAGATCAATTTACAGCAAATCAGCCTTTATTGGTTCGGCTCCAAACATTCCAATTCGGTCTGCTTCCTTAGAATTGCAAATCAAGATTCAAGAGTGCTAATTGCAGCGCTAACAGCAAGCTAATGGTTTGATAGTGGCTGTGCAATCAAAAAGCAAGGTCTAAAATGCAAAATAAAGCAAAACACCCAGTAAGCAAAACCTCAGCATCTGTGGGGAAAAAGCAGAATTAACGCTTTTTCGAGTCCAGTGACCCTTCTCCCGAAGGGTGCAGCGAGTTCTGTTTTCGTCTAGACATTACAACCTGCAGCACCACGCGTGGAGTCAGTGATCAACTGCACCTTCACTCTATTGGTAGCCACTGAGCACGTACATCGATGCTTGCATCAGGACGAGACGAAACCTGAACCAAACGGACGGAGGCTCCGAAGCTCTCTGCCACCCTCTCACCTTCAATGCGCACTTGGATCCATCCGGCTGCTCCGCATCAGGAAGCATCAATGGGGCGGCCTCAATCAACAGATGGGAATCAGAAAGCTTCCCCACACAGTCACACAGTACAGAAGAGGCCCTTTGGCCCTCCGAGTCCGCACTGACAAAGCTACTCTAAGTCTGCTCTAGTCCCACTTTCCAGCACTTGGTCCGTAGCCAGGAAAGGTTATGACATTTCCAGTGCTCATCCAAGTAGTTTTTCAAGGTTTTGAGGTTCCCCGCCTCGCTACCCTCCCAAGCAGTGCATTCCAGACCGCCGCCACCCTCTGGGAAACAACTGCTTTCTGTCATGACCGCAAGACCACGGAAGGTCTGACGGCCCATAAGACGTAGGAGCAGAATCGGGCCATTCGGCCCACGCTCCGCCATTCGGTCGTGGCTCACAGGTTTCTCAACCCCGATTCTCCTGCCCTCTCCCCACAACCCTTGATCCCCTTATAATCAAGAACCTCTCTATCTCTGTCTTAAATGCAACCTCATCTCAGCCTGAAGGGACGACCCTTCACCCTGAGGCTGTACTTCCAGGTCCTCGTCTCGCCTACTAGTGGGATCATCGGGTTCAATTCCCGCCTCAGGCGACTGACTGTGTGGAGTTTGCACGTTCTCCCCGTGCCTGCGTGGGTTTCCTCCGGGTGCTCCGGTTTCCTCCCACAGTCCAAAGATGTGCAGGTCAGGTGAATTGGCCATGCTAAATTGCCCGTAGTGTTAGGTAAGGGGCAAATGTAGGGGTATGGGTGGGTTGCGCTTCGGCGGGTCGGTGTGGACTTGTTGGGTCGAAGGGCCTGTTTCCACACTGTAATGTAATGTAATCTAATCTAATCTTCTTCACATCCACTCTGACCAGGCCTCCCAGTAGCCTGTAAGGTTCAGTCAGATCCCGCCTTACCTTTCGAAACACCATCGGGTATAGACCCAGAGACCTCGTGTGACAAACCCTTCAGCCCCAGGGGGAACACGCTTGTAAACCTTCTCTAGACTCCCTCCAACACCAGCGCATCCCTTCCTTTGGTACAGGGCACAAAACTGCTCCCGATATTCCACCTGTGGTCAGACCAGAGTCTGATGCAGCCTCAGCAGCACGTCTCTGCTCCTTTTTTCTCGCCCGCTTGAAATGAATGCCGACACTGCATTTGCCTTCCGAACCATCGGATGAACCTGCATGTTAATCATGAAACAACCTGGAACTAAGACTCCCAAGACCCTCAGCGCTTCAGATTTGCAAAGCCTTTCCCTCGTTCAGAAAATCGTCTACCCGATTGTTCTTGCTACCAAAGTGCAAAACCGCACACTTGGTCACTTCTTTCCCCACTCGCCCTTCATCTCCACGCCCTTCTGCAGCCTGCCCGTTTCCTCAAAACTACCTGTCCCTCTCGCTATCTTTGTGCCATCTGCAAACTCAGCAAAAATGCCCGCCGTGGCCCTCATTATCGTCGACACCCCAATAAGGTCCCTGTCACAGCCCCGTCTACAAGGTATTTGCAGAAATTCACCAAAGTTATACACGTGGCCGGAGACTTTGGCACGTCGGGTCGATAACACAGGGCCCAGCGAGCCTGTGCCGATTCCTACTCCTTGTTTGGACGTGCTACTTGTTGCCCAGACGTGGTTTCAGTCCCGCCGTTCCGCCTCCCGTTCACGTGTCTAACAAGGTGAGCCTTAAACATAGAACATAGAAGAATACAGCGCAGTACAGGCCCTTCGGCCCTCGATGTTGCGCCGATCCAAGCCCACCTAACCTACACTAGCCCACTATCCTCCATATGCCTATCCAATGCCTGCTTAAATGCCCATAATGAGGGAGAGTCCACCACTGCTACTGGCAGGGCATTCCATGAACTCACGACTCGCTGAGTAAAGAACCTACCCCTAACATCTGTCCTATACCTACCCCCCCTTAATTTAAAGCTATGCCCCCTTGGAAAAAGATTCTCACTGTCGACCCTATCTAAACCCCTAATCATCTTGTACACCTCTATCAAGTCACCCCTAAACCTTCTTTTCTCCAATGAAAACAACCCCAAGTGCCTCAGCCTTTCCTCATATGATCTTTCTACCATACCAGGCAACATCCTGGTAAACCTCCTCTGCACCCGTTCCAGTGCCTCCACATCCTTCCTATAGTATGGCGACCAAAACTGCACACAATACTCCAGATGCGGACGCACCAGAGTCTTATACAACTGCAACATGACCTCAGTACTCCGGAACTCAATTCCTCTACCAATAAAAGCCAGTACGCCATATGCCTTCTTCACCGCACTATTTACCTGGGTGGCAACTTTCAAAGATCTGTGTACATGGACACCAAGATCCCTCTGCTCATCCACACTACCAAGTATCCGTCCATTAGCCCAGTACCCCATCTTTTTATTACTCTTACCAAAGTGAATCACCTCACACTTAGCTACATTGAACGCCATTTGCCACCTTTCTGCCCAGTTCTGCAGCTTATCTATATCCCGCTGTAACCTGCCACATCCTTCCTCACTGTCTACAACTCCTCCGACTTTCGTATCATCCGCAAACTTGCTCACCCAACCTTCTAACCCCTCCTCCAGGTCATTTATAAAAATGACAAACAGCAATGGTCCCAAAACAGATCCTTGCGGAACACCGCTAGTGACGGCACTCCAAGATGAACCTTTGCCATCAACTACTACCCTCTGTCTTCTTCCAGCCAGCCAACTCCTAATCCAAACCTCCAACTCACCCTCAATGCCATACCTCCGTGTTTTTTGCAGTAGTCCACCATGAGGAACCTTATCAAACGCCTTACTAAAATCCATATACACCACATCTACCGCTTTCCCCTCGTTCACCTCCTTAGTCACCTTCTCAAAGAATTCAATAAGGTTTGTGAGGCACGACCTGCCCTTCACAAAACCATGCTGACTATCCTTGATCACATTATTCCTATCCAGATGTTCATAAATCCTATCCCTTAGAATTCTCTCTAAGATTTTGCCCACAACAGAAGTGAGACTCACCAGCCAATAGTTACTAGGGTTATCCCTACTCCCCTTCTTGAACAAGGGAACCACATTTGCTAGCCTCCAATCTTCTGGCACTACTCCTGTAGACAACGAGGACATAAAAATCAAGGCCAATGGCTCTGCAATCTCCTCCCTTGCTTCCCGGAGAATCCTAGGATAAATGCCATCAGGCCCAGGGGACCTATCTATTTTCACCCTTTCCAGAATTTCCAACACCTCTTCTCTACATACCTCAAAGCCATCCATTCTACTTAATTGTGACTCAGTACTCACATTGACAACAATGTCCTGTTCCTGATTGAATACTGACGAAAAGTATTCATTCAATGTCTCCCCAATCTCTTCAGCCTCCACACGCAACTTCCCACTACTATCCTTGACTGGACCTATTCCTACCCTAGTCATTCTTTTATTCCTGACATACCTATAGAAAGCCTTAGGGTTTTCCCTAATCCTACCAACTAAGGCCCTTTCATGTCCCCTCCTTGCTGCTCTTAGCTCTCTCTTCAGGTCCTTCCTGGCTACCGTATAACTCTCAATCGCCCCAATTGAACCTTCACGCCTCATCTTTACATAGGCCGCCCTCTTCCATTTAACAAGGGATTCCAATTCCTTATTAAACCACGGCTCCCTCACACGACCCTTTCCTCCCTGCCTGACGGGTACATACTTATCAAGGACACTCAATAGTTGCTCCTTGAACAAGCTCCACATATCAGTTACGCCCTTGTCTTGAAGCTTACTTTTCCAAGCCACACATCCTAAGTCATGCCTCACCGCATCATAATTTCCCTGCCCCCAGCTATAACTCTTGCCCTGTAGTGCACACTTATCCCTCTCCATCGCTAGAGTAAAAGTCACCGAATTGTGGTCACTGTCCCCAAAGTGCTCACCTACCTCTAATTCTAACACCTGGCCTGGTTCGTTACCCAGAACCAAATCCAGTATGGCCTCACCTCTTGTTGGCCTATCTACATATTGTGTCAGGAAACCCTCCTGCACACATTGGACAAACACTGACCCATCTAACGAACTTGAGCTATAGCTTTCCCAATCAATATCAGGAAAGTTAAAGTCCCCCATAACAACCACCCTATTACTTTCACTCTTCTCTTGAATCATCCTCGCAATCCTTTCTTCTACGTTTCTAGGACTATTAGGAGGCCTGTAAAAAATTACTAACAGGGTGAGCTCACCTTTCCTATTCCTAACCTCAGCCCAAACTACCTCAGACGGCGAGTCTTCATCCATCGTCCTTTCCACAGCTGTAATACTATCTTTGACAAGCAATGCCACACCTCCCCCTCTTTTACCCCCACCTCTGACCCTACTAAAACATTTAAACCCTGGAACCTGCAACAGCCAATCCTGTCCCTGTTCTACCCATGTCTCCGTAATAGCCACAACATCGAAGTCCCAGGTACCAACCCACGCTGCAAGTTCCTAATGTACCAACCCACGTTCCTAATGTGCCTGCTTCCAGCGCTTCGACTGGCAACGCGTTCCAGGCACCCACCATCCTCTGTGTGAAAACCTTTCCCCGCACTTTTCCCTTCTCACTTTCCCCCTCTCACCGTGAACCTGTACCCACTGACTCGCCACCCCACCCTTTCGATGCCTCTCAGTATGCTGTCGACCACTATCAGGTCGCCCCTCAGCTTCCGTCTTTGCAGTGACGACAATCCAAGTTTATTCAACCTCTCCTCACAGCAGAAGCGCTCCAGGGCAGGCAACGTGCTGGTAAACCTTCTCTGCACCCTCTCCAAAGCATCCACGTCCTTCTGGTAGTGTGCCGAACAGCATTGCGCGCGATATCCCAATTGTAGCCTAACTGGAGTTTTGTACAGCTCTTTGTACAGATCATTTATTTACACGTCACAAACAACAAAGGTCCTAGCACTGAGCCCTGCGGGACGCCACTAGTTACTGATCTCCTTTCCGAAAAATGCGCCCCGAGTCGGTTTTGTATCCAGCTAGCCGACTCACCTCAGATCCCACGAGACTCTACCTTTTGTAGCAGCCTGCCGTAAGATGTGAAGCGATCCAGAAGAGATTACTGACGCAAAGGTGACTACACTTAAATGAAAGTGCTGGGAATGGCAACCGTGATGGAACTCGCAGCCAAGGAAGGTCAACACCTCACAAAATGGTGGCTGAGAGTTCACAAAATGGTGGCCCAGGGACAAGCACCAACGCAGACACAAAACTGCCACTGCTGTGGAAACACATGTCAGGCAGCAGCAAATTGCTGCTGGAAAGAAGCTGTGTGCAGAAACTGCAGCATTAAAAAAGAATATATTAAGTGGGTGCGCTCGGGGGAGAAAGTACCAATAACCTGCAGCGAAAGTACAGGAAGAAATCCTAAATGGTACAAAAAGGGCAAGAAGACAAAAGCCCAGGCGCACAAACCAATGAGGTGTTGTTGTTACAGATACTGGCGATAGCTGCCGACGCCCCGGTCGCTCCCTTACTGAACGGCAAACCGGTAAGAATGGAGGTGGACACCGGTTTCATTGATACGGCTGAGTCACGTTGCGCTGCAACCTTCAGAAACTGAGCGAGGAACACACACAGGTGCTTTCACGGTGGGAACGTTCAGTTATACGGTCAGTCTGAAGACACAGCCTGCGCGTCAACAAAGGAAATCTTAGAGCTTTATGGGCAAGAATGTGGTTGGACAGAATCAAACTCAACTGGGCCGAAGGCAATCACTTGTCAAGATTCTGAGAGTGACTGATCAAGAATTCTAAAGAAGCACGCTATTGTTTTCAATGGGATAGAGAAGCAGGACGCCGGGAGCCTTTGATAAGGTTCCACGTGGTAGGCTGTTGGAGAAAATGCAGAGGCATGGAACTGAGGGTGATTTAGCAGCTTGGCTTAGAAACTGGCTTTCTGAAAGAAGGCAGCGGGTGGTGGTTGATGGAAAATATTCAGCCTGGAGTCCGGTTACTAGTGGTGTGCCACAAGGGTCTGTTTTGGGACCACTGCTGTTTGTCATTTTTATAAATGACTTAGATGCAGGCATAACATAGGTGGATGGATTAGTAAATTTGCAGACGACGCTAAAGTCGGTGGAGTGGTGGTCAGTGTGGAAGAATGTTACAGGTTGCAGGGGGACTTGGATAAACTGCAGAATTGGGCTGAGAGGTGGCAAATGGAGTTCAATGCAGCTAAATGTGAGGTGATGCACTTTGGGAAGAATAACAGGAAGGCAGAGTACTGGGTCGATGGAAAGATTCTTGGTAGTGTGGATGTGCAGAGGGATCTTGGAGTCCCATGTACATAGATCCCTGAAAGTTGCCACCCAAGTGGATAGTGCTGTTAAGAAGGCTGTTAGGTTTCATTCGTAGAGGGATTGAGTGCCGGAGCCGCAATATCATGCTGCAACAGTTCACCTGCTGGTGTGTGCTAGGCGGTTTCCTTTCCCTTTGCTCAACGACCTATTTGCTGAACTAGCCGGAGGTCAGCTTTTCAGTAAAACTGAGCCCGGTAAACCCTACCTCCAGATGAGTGTAGATCCTGAGTTTAAATGAATGAGACACAATCTTATTGAAACATATTGGATTCTTACGTGGCTCGACAGGGTAAATGCTGAGAGGACATTTTCCCTCATGGGAGTGTCTAGAACTGAACAGAATAAAGAGGCACCAATTTAAGAGTGAGATCAGGAGAAACGTCTTCTCTCAGAGGGTTGTGAGTCTTTGGAATTTGTTGTCACAGACAGCTGGCACACGCTGCTTGTGTGAGACTGACTTTGCTGCCTCAGCCAGAACTGGCAGCATTCTAAGTGCAAAAGAAGGCAAGGGGGTGTTGTGCCAGTCCCTGCGTACACAGCCCAGGTGCCGGATAATCTGCAGTGCTCCTACCTGCCTTATTATCTTTCCAGGCCAGTTCCGGTCAGCAAACATTGGTTTGTTTGTTCTACGTTTTCTCACGTGCTGTTGTCGAGTTAGTGCTGTCTCTTTGCTTTTCCCAGTGAGAATTGACTCTCTGAGTAACCTGCCTCTGACTCAGTCATTCGTGATAGCACACACGATTCTGTCGCGGCTCCGTGAATCGGAAAATGGCTGAAACTCACAGTCCTTTGCCTCGTTTTTCCGGTCAGTCACATACGTACCTATCGATTCCGCCTGCCCTTGCAGTCTGATGAAAAGCATGTGCCTTAAATACGTCCCGATGATTTTTGTCCTAGCTCACAGTGTTCTCGAAATCTCTCTTTCAAGTCATCAAAATCAAAACGACTGAACCCCGAGATAGCTTCATCCCCAGCAGCATGCAGCAACGTAGCACAGTTGACCTTCTCTTGTTTTTCTGAAATGTCGCTCGCGAGTATGAAAAGCTGGTGGGCAGCTACGGTTGCTGCGACTCCCAAATTCTGACACCATGTGGTGTGATCGGGGCCCGGCGTTGGCGGGAAGGTGCAGCACGCAGCAGGGGTCCGAGGGGATGACATTGAGAGCAAGTGTCAAGGTGCGCAAGAGACAGAGATGGCGAGAGAAGGATAGGGAGCGGGAGCTGAGCAGCCACCTTAGAACAGACGAGTTTGAATCGACTCACGCCCGGTTGGATGTGAGGTGTGAGAAATGAAGCACTTGGTACTCAAACCCATCCAGCAGACACAAAGCACCGAAAGCCTGAGTTATAAACATGAAGCTGTTTTTAGATTTATAGATGAGGGGTGCACCGTTCCCGGAGGTACTGCAATACCAGGTCGATGCGTGGAGTGGACGGAGCAAGCCCCTATTCCATCTCCCTGCTCCAAAAATCAATTTAATATATGGTCCCCAGATAAGGGACGTATCAGATATTAAACTGATAAGAACAGATTTTTTTTTTTTTTTTTTTTTTTTTTTTTAATTTCAAAAATATACTTTATTCATATATATTTAATCTATACAATTGGACATGTCATCATTCTGTGAACATTCCATTTCTTTACGTATCGAAACAGAGTAATCATTCATATTCACAGGTTAGTGCGATTACATTGAGCTCAGACGCCAGCGGAGCCCAAATGACTGTGTGGGCCCCCTGTTCTTCATTAGGCAGGCAGATGTTAGACGGTGGTCTTTCCCCACCGCGCCTTGGCGGCAGCTGCCCCAAGCTTCATCGCGTCCCTCAACACGTAGTCCTGGACCATGGAATGTGCCAGTCTGCAACACTCAGTCGGGGTCAACTCCTTCAGCTGGAAGATCAACAGGTTTCGGACCACCCAGAGAGCGTCCTTCACCGAGTTGATGATCCTCCAGGCGCAGTTGATGTTCGTCTCGGTGTGCGTCCCGGGGAACAGGCCGTAGAGCACGGAGTCCCGCGTCACGGCGCTGCTCGGGACGAACCTCGACAAACACCACTGCATTCCTCTCCAGACTTCCTCTGCATAGGCACATTCCAGAAGGAGGTGTGTGACAGTCTCGTCCCCCCCGCAGCCGCTTCGAGGGCAGCGTGCGGTGCGGCAGAGAGTCCGGGCGTGCATAAATGATCTCACAGGCAGAGCCCTTCTCACCACCAGCCAAGCCATGTCTTGGTGCTTGTTGGAGAGTTCTGGCGATGAGGCATTCTGCCAAATGGCTTTGACCGTCTGCTCAGGGAACCGCTCGACAGGATCCGCCCTCTCCTTTTCCCGAAGGGTCTCAAGGACACTACGTGCTGACCACTTCCTGATGGACTTGTGGTCAAAGGTGTTTTTCTTGATAAATTTCTCCACGAAGGACAGGTGATACGGAACGGTCCAACTACTCGGAGCGTTCCGCGGCAGCGAGGCCAGGCCCATCCTTCGCAACACCGGGGACAGGTAGAACCTCAGTACGTAGTGACACTTGGTGTTTGCGTACCGGGGATCCACGCACAGCTTGATGCAGCCACACACAAAGGTGGCCATCAGGGTGAGGGTGGCATTGGGTGTGTTTTTTCCCCCATTGCACCGGTCTTTGTACATTACATCTCTTCGGACCCGGTCCATCTTTGATCTCCACACGAAGTGGAAGATGGCCCGGGTGACTGCTGCAGCACAGGTTCTGGGGATAGGCCAGACCTGTGCCACGTATAACAATACTGAGAGTACCTCACACCTGATGACCAGGTTCTTACCCGCGATGGAGAGCGACCGTTGCTCCCATCTGCCCAGTTTCTGTCTCACCTTCCTGATCCGCTCCTCCCAGGTCTTGGTGCACGCCCCAGCCCCCCCGAACCAAATACCCAGCACCTTCAGGTGGTCAGTCCTGACGGTGAAGGGGATCGAGGATTGGTCGGCCCAGTTCCCGAAGAGCATGGCCTCGCTCTTGCCTCGGTTTACCTTGGCCCCCGAGGCCCGTTCGAACTGGTCACAGATGCACATGAGTCTGTGCACGGACAGCGGATCCGAGCAGAAAACGGCGACGTCATCCATGTACAGGGAGGCCTTAACCTGCAGGCCCCCGCTGCCAGGAATAGTCACCCCTCTCAGGCTCGCATCCTTCCTGATGGACTCGGCAAATGGCTCTATGCAACACACAAACAAGGCAGGAGAGAGAGGGCAGCCCTGCCTGACTCCAGATCTGACTGGGAAGCTATCTGATTCCCACCCATTGATTGAGACTGCACTGACAATGTTGGTGTAGAGCAGTCTGATCCAATTAGCGATTCCCTCCCCGAAACCCATTTTGGAGAGGACATCCCTCATATATGTATGCGATATCCTGTCAAAGGCTTTCTCCTGGTCCAGGCTGATGAGGCAGGTGTCCACCCCCCTGTCCTGCACGTAGGCGATCGTATCCCTGAGGAGTGCGAGACTCTCAGCGATCTTCCTGCCCGGTACAGCACAGGTTTGGTCAGGGTGAATCACCGATCCCAGAGCAGACCTGACCCGGTTGGCGATGACCTTTGACAAGATTTTGTAGTCTGTGTTTAACAGTGAGATCGGTCTCCAATTTCTAATTTCTTCCCTCTCCCCCTTCTGCTTGTAGATGAGGGTGATAATGCCTTTCCTCATGGATTCACTCATGGTACCTGCCAGAAGCATACTGACATACACCTCCAGCAGGTCCCGGCCAATCAAGTCCCAAAGAGCGGAATAGAGCTCGACCGGTAAGCCGTCGCTTCCGGGAGTTTTATTCTTTTCGAAGGACTCGAGGGCCTTGGTCAGCTCATCCAGAGATAGCGGCTGGTCCAGCCTCTCCCGTGTTCTGTCATCTAAGACCTCCGTGATAGAGGACAGGAACGACTTGGAGGCCGCGCTGTCGGTTGGCTTCGAGTCATACAGACTGGCATAGAAGGATTTGCTGATCCTCATGATGTCAGCCTGAGATGACGTTACCGAGCCATCTTCTTCCTTCAGGCTGCTGAGCACGGAGCTCTCTTTGTGCACCTTCTGGAAGAAGAAGCGTGAGCACGTCTCGTCCTGCTCCACCGAGCGGACCCTGGACCGGAAGATTATCTTGGAGGCCTCCGAGGCAAAGAGCGAGGCTTGCTGGCCCTTCACCTCCTTGAGGTCCTCCGTGACATCGACCCCCAACGTCTGCAGCAGGAGCAGGTTCTGCATACTTTCCTGGAGCTGGGACAGTTTTCCCCGTCTCTCTCTCGCCTCCTGAACACCTTTGAGGATGAAGAACCTCTTGATGTTCCCTTTTACTGTTTCCCACCAGTCTGCTGGAGACTCAAAGAGGGACTTCACGGTTCTCCAACCTGCGTAATCCCTCTTGAGCTCCTCAATGTTTCCCGGGGTCAACAGCTTGGTGTTCAGTTTCCACGTTCCCTTACCAGCCCGCTGCTCGTCCTGTAGGTGACAGTCGGCCAGCAGGAGGCAGTGGTCAGAGAAGAACACCGGCTTGACGTCGGTGGATCTGACCGAGAACGTTCGGGACACAAACAGGTAATCTATCCTTGAGCGGATAGACCCGTCTGCCCGTGACCATGTATATCTACGCTGCGCTCCGTCTGCAGGGGTGCTGAAGACGTCGTGCAGCTTGGCGTCTTTGACCGTGTCCATCAGGGCTCTGGACGTGGCGTCCGGTTTACTGTCCCCCCCGCCGGATCGTCCTTCTGCATCGATGATACAGTTGAAGTCTCCGGCCAGAATGACCGGCCTGGACGTAGCCAGCAACAGTGGAAGCTGCTGCAGGACGGCCAACCGTTCACTCTTACCCGCTGGGGCGTACACATTAATTAGTCTCACGGGAGCGTTTCTGTATGTAACATCAGCAACGAGGAGGCGCCCGCCCACCACCTCCTTAACCTCGGAGATGGTGAAGTTGCCTCCCCGTAACAGAATACCCAGGCCCGAGGAGCGGTTATCGTTGCCCCCCGACCACACTGACGGCCCATGGGCCCACAAGCTCGACCATCTCCTGTAACTGCTGAGGTGCGGTATCCCACACTCCTGCAGAAACAGGACATCAGCTTTCACGTTGGCCAGGAAGGCCAGAGTTGAAACACATCGCGCAGCAGATTTTATACTGCGCACATTGATGGTTGCAATTTTAAACCCCATTTTGTTAACAGGTTGTAAGGTTACCCATGTCCGATTGCTGCTGGTCCTGCCCCTCTGGGGTAGCTGTCTGCATCCCCATGCAGTACGCAAACTGCTGGACCCTCGCAGGGCTGAGGTAGCTGTCCAGTTCCTCACTCGGCCCATTTGCCCGCTCCGGTGTCATCGGGCCGAGACCAGGGTCCACGCTGTCTGTTTCTATATCTGACAGCGGGGCTGTCAGAGGGTCGCTGCTCCCAGTCACCTGGAGCTGTGTGGCGGTGGGACACTCCTGGCTTTCACCTGGTGGGGGGTGGTGGTTTCCCATTTCCTCAGGAGGCTCGTCCCTTGGTTGGCAGTTGCTGCTCTCCTTTCTCCTCGCAGCGCTCTGCCTCTTCTTTTGGTGACGGCTCTCCTTTCTTCCGTCCTCACCCTCTGAAGAGCTGTCCGTATCTTCCACCTGCAGCTGCCTTTTCCCCTTTTTCTGGGAGGTCTTGGTGACCGGGTGGGTTTTCCTCTTCCTGTTTTTCACCACGGTCCATTCCTCTGCCTCCTTCTTTCCCTTCTCCGCCTCCTCCTCCTGTCCTGTTGGAGCTTCGCTCGGCAGCTGTACCTCTCCGGTAGCTGTCATCTGCTCTGCTCCGGCCTGTCCTTCCTGTCGCGTGCCTCCTGACACCATTTCCTTGCCGGTTTGCGGTGCCTTGCTGTCCTTTTGTGGCCCGCCTCCGGCCATCTGCGCGTAGGTGGCGGTCCCTCGTCTTGGGCAGGCCCTGTACACGTGGCCCGCCTCCCCGCACAGATTGCAGTTCTTTTCCTCCTTGCAGTCTTTGGTCGGGTGGCCCTCCTTCTTGCAATTGCGACAGATCGTGACCTTGCAGTCCGCCGCCATGTGGCCTGACCTCCCACAGGTTCGGCACACTTTCGGCTGCCCTGCATAAGTCAGGTACCCTCTGCTCCCTCCGATAGCAAAGCTGGAGGGTGGGTGGAGGATATTCCCGCTGGCGTCCACCCTCAGGGTTACCTTGACCTGTCGTTTGCTGGTCCAGATCCCGAAAGGGTCAACCACATCGGTGCTTTGACCCTCGACCTGCACATATCTTCCCAGGAACGTCAGGACATCAGTTGCTGGCACGTAGGGGTTGTACATGTGGATTGTAACAACCCGACTCCTCTGTGCAGGAAGCACACACAAGGGGACCGCCGACAAGATGGAGAACAGCGGCTCCCCTTCCTTCTCCTTGAAGACCTTCAGGAGCTGCTCACATTGCTTCACGCTCCTGAAGGTGACATCGAAGTAGCCTGCCCCAGGGAAATCCTGCAGGCAGTACACGTCTGCTGCGGCGAATCCACAGCACTCGAACAACACCTTCTTGACGAACACCGTCCGATCGACTGGTGTCCGCTCCTCCACCTTCTTAACAGACACCCGGACGGTGTTTCGAACCCCCTGCCCAGGGCTGCGCACAGCTGTTGAGGCCATAGCTCTGAGGTTGGCTGGTCCCTGAATTGGTGTTAGGCCGAAGCCAGCATGAAGATCCACCAATAGCAGGTCAGCACAACCAAACGATCCTCCAACACCCAATCACGATCCAGCGATGATCTCCACTAGCTCTGATGACTCGCAACTCGACCCCCGTCCTGATAAGAACAGATTTTTTTTTATTTCAAAATATACTTTATTCATATAAATAAATCTTTGGTACTTGTACAATTTGTCATATCGTTCATACATATATACATTCCATGTCGTAAAGAACAGATTGAATTGCTCAAATTTACAGTTATCCTAAATACAGTTCCCTTCATTAACCATCCAGTCTCTTATTATTTAGCTGTGGCTTCAGCGGAACCCACCTACTGAGTGGGTGCCCTGTTATATGAGAGCAAAGGAAAACTTCTTTAACCCCCAGTTTATGGGGTTACCCTTGTCCATTTGACTGTCCTGTCTCTGGGGTAGCTATCTGCATCCCCATGGTGTGCACGAACTGCTGGACCTTCTCTGGGCTGAGGTAGCTATCCAGGCCCTCACTGGGGTCATTTACCTGCTCTGGTGTCATTGAGCCAAGGCAAGGGTCCGCACCGTCCAGTTCTGTGTCTGACAATGGGACTGTCAGAGGATCGCAGCTCTCAGTTACCTGTAGTTGTGGGACAGTGGGTACCCCCTGGTTCTCACTGGGTGGAGGGTGGACTTCAGGGGGTCCGTTGTTTCCTGGCTGGGAGGAAATGCCCTCCTCTTTATCTACGGCGCTCTGTCTCTTCTTCTGGTGGTGATGATGTTCTTTGTGCCCGTCTTCCCCATCTGAAGTGCTGGCTGTCCCTCCCTCGTGCAGCTGTCTTTTCCCCCTTTGCTGGGAGGCTTTGTGGGCGTGGCCGGACTTTCTCTTCCTGTTTATAACCGGTATCCACTCCTCTGCCTGCTCGATTACCTCCTCCTCCTCCTCCATTGCTTCCATCTGCCCAGCGAGAGCTAGGATTAGCTGCTGTGTCTCTCCACTGGCTGCCCCCTCCTCCACTCCAGCCTGTTCTTCTTTCTGGGTGCCACCAGACTCTGTTTCCCTGCTGTCTAGGTGGACGTTACTGGTCTTTGGGGGTCCACGGCTCGCCTTGCCACCTCCAGCCATCTGTGCGTAAGTGGGGCCCCCCCGTCTTGGGCAGGTCTTGTACACGTGGCCCGCCTCTCCGCACAGGTTGCAGCTCCTTTCTTCCTGACAGTCCTTAGTCAGGTGACCCTCCTGTTTGCAGTTCCTGCAGATGGTCACTTTGCAATCCGCCAGCACATGTCCCGACTTCCCGCAGGCTCGGCACACTTTTGGCTGCCCTGCATATGTCAGGTAGCCTCTGTTCCCTCCAATTGCGAAGCTCGAGGGTGGGTGAAGAATGTTCCCATTGCCATCGACCCTCAGAGTCACTCTGACCTGCCGCTTACTGGTCCAGATCCCAAAGGGGTCGATCACGTCGGTGGCTTCTCCCTCAACTTGGACGTACCTTCCCAGGAAGGTCAGGACATCAGCCGCTGGAACATAGGGGTTGTACATATGGATTGTAACAACCCGACTCCTCTGTGCAGGAAGCACACACAATGGGATCGCCGACAAGATGGAAAACAGCGGCTCCCCTTCCTTCTCCTTGAAGACCTTCAGGAGCTGTTCGCACTGCTTCACACTCCTGAAGGTCACATCAAAGTAGCCTGCCCCAGGGAAATCCTGCAGGCAGTACACGTCTGCTGCAGCGAACCCACAGCATCCTAGCAATACCTTCTTAATAAACAGGATGCGATCCATCGGTGTACGGCCCTCCACCTGCTTGACAGACACCCGGACGGTGTTTCGAACCCCCTGCCCAGGGCTGCGCGCAGCTGTTGAGGCCATAGCTCGGAGGTTGGCTGGTCCCTGAATTGGCGTTAGGCCGAAGCCAGCATGAAGATCCACCAATAGCAGGTCAGCACAACCAAACGATCCTCCAACGTCCAATCACGATCCAGCGATGATCTCCACTAGCTCTGATGACTCGCAACTCGACCCCCGTCCTGATAAGAACAGACACTTGATCTTAGCCAAAAGGCCGAGAAGCGATAACTACAATACCGCGGACTGCCTCAAGTCCCATTTGTCCTCCATGTTTTCAATCAGCTTGATTCTGTTCAAAGACTTGTAGATCACTGCTGACAGTTTCCCTGTCGCCGTAGTCCTCCCAGGATTTCTAACGAGAGCAGCAGGTCCGTTTACAGCAGTTGCTTTTTTTCCCCTGTCAGTGAACCACTGTCTCATGGTCATGTAGAGATCGTCAGTATCTCACCAATCAAGTGGGTCAGGGCTAAGCTTACGTGACTTCTCACGTGACCAGCACAGCGTTTTTGAGGAGGCGGTAACCAACTGCAGAACTGCACGCATTGAATGATACATTCAGCCTGTCATGTCTGCATCAGCTCTCTGCACGAGCAACTTCCCCAGTCCCACTCGCCCTGCAGCAAATATTCTCTCTTCAGATAAGTATCCGACCCTCCGACCAAAGTCACCATTGAATCTGCCTCCAGCACCCTCTCTCTCAGGCAGTGCACTGCATATTCTCACCACTCGCTGAAGATGCTTGGGCCTAGGACGCTACCTCGATGAAACGTGACACGTAGAGAAGAAAGCAATAGATTCAGCCGAGCCCTCCATGTCTTTGATGTGTGTGGATGTGCCTGCAGTTAGAACATTGCACAGTACAGGCCCTTCGGCCCACGATGTCGTGCCGAGCAGTTTTCTTAATCTAAGATCAACCTAACCTACACACCCCTCAATTTACTGCCGTCCAGCGTGTGCTCGCCGAGCAGTAGCTTAAATGTCCCTGACAGTTTGTGGGAGATTAGAAATGCAGTTAGAGATGTTGTTTTTGCAGATGGGTGACGGGGTGTTGTGGGGGGAGGGGAAGGGGAACATTACACAAACGGTCGCGGGATTCTTGCAGCATACCTAAGGCTAAGATTTTAACGAATATAGAGGTTTTTGTTTAAGAAATAGTTGTAAACTAAGAAATAACTTTAAAGTGTTGTAGCTGACCACAAAAGTAGCAGTAGGGGCATTTCACAATAAGCTTATAGTATGAGAAGGGGAACTGGATAAAATAGCAGACAGGCTGTAACAGACAAGGACAAGGACAGCAGGGTAGTCAGATAAGGAAAATTAGAGAAAAACGAGTGAGGTAATCGGCTTATGATAGGATGGGAAAAGGGAGGCGTGATTCCGCAACTTGCAAACTGAATAAGAATGCTTACATGTTTTGTTTTCGCGCGCTTTTGCTAGCCTGATTGCTTGAGCAAAACGCCTGTTCTTGCAAGGCCGTAAAGAATTAAATGTTCTTGTTTCCAAGGCTTTGTCTCAGGCTGAATTGTGAGTGAGTTTTGTTTCTCACAGTTGCCGAAGGGCCTGTTGTTGCGCTGCTCTGTTCGACGTTCTAAAAATCTCAGCTGTTACCAATGTGAAAAATCCCTGCCTCCCCACAAGGCAAATGATTGGAGCAGGTTCGAATTCTGACCGAAAAATCTCACTGTCAGGAAATCTCGGCTCGCTCACCTTTACGAACAGTACCTCTTACAGACTAATCCATCTTGTCTTGGAAAGTGTGAACTCCCATCCCCCAACCCACCTCGTGCAAATGAATAGCACGACGGGGCGGGGATGTGAAGATCAATTTACAGCAAATCAGCCTTTATTGGTTCGGCTCCAAACATTCCAATTCGGTCTGCTTCCTTAGAATTGCAAATCAAGATTCAAGAGTGCTAATTGCAGCGCTAACAGCAAGCTAATGGTTTGATAGTGGCTGTGCAATCAAAAAGCAAGGTCTAAAATGCAAAATAAAGCAAAACACCCAGTAAGCAAAACCTCAGCATCTGTGGGGAAAAAGCAGAATTAACGCTTTTTCGAGTCCAGTGACCCTTCTCCCGAAGGGTGCAGCGAGTTCTGTTTTCGTCTAGACATTACAACCTGCAGCACCACGCGTGGAGTCAGTGATCAACTGCACCTTCACTCTATTGGTAGCCACTGAGCACGTACATCGATGCTTGCATCAGGACGAGACGAAACCTGAACCAAACGGACGGAGGCTCCGAAGCTCTCTGCCACCCTCTCACCTTCAATGCGCACTTGGATCCATCCGGCTGCTCCGCATCAGGAAGCATCAATGGGGCGGCCTCAATCAACAGATGGGAATCAGAAAGCTTCCCCACACAGTCACACAGTACAGAAGAGGCCCTTTGGCCCTCCGAGTCCGCACTGACAAAGCTACTCTAAGTCTGCTCTAGTCCCACTTTCCAGCACTTGGTCCGTAGCCAGGAAAGGTTATGACATTTCCAGTGCTCATCCAAGTAGTTTTTCAAGGTTTTGAGGTTCCCCGCCTCGCTACCCTCCCAAGCAGTGCATTCCAGACCGCCGCCACCCTCTGGGAAACAACTGCTTTCTGTCATGACCGCAAGACCACGGAAGGTCTGACGGCCCATAAGACGTAGGAGCAGAATCGGGCCATTCGGCCCACGCTCCGCCATTCGGTCGTGGCTCACAGGTTTCTCAACCCCGATTCTCCTGCCCTCTCCCCACAACCCTTGATCCCCTTATAATCAAGAACCTCTCTATCTCTGTCTTAAATGCAACCTCATCTCAGCCTGAAGGGACGACCCTTCACCCTGAGGCTGTACTTCCAGGTCCTCGTCTCGCCTACTAGTGGGATCATCGGGTTCAATTCCCGCCTCAGGCGACTGACTGTGTGGAGTTTGCACGTTCTCCCCGTGCCTGCGTGGGTTTCCTCCGGGTGCTCCGGTTTCCTCCCACAGTCCAAAGATGTGCAGGTCAGGTGAATTGGCCATGCTAAATTGCCCGTAGTGTTAGGTAAGGGGCAAATGTAGGGGTATGGGTGGGTTGCGCTTCGGCGGGTCGGTGTGGACTTGTTGGGTCGAAGGGCCTGTTTCCACACTGTAATGTAATGTAATCTAATCTAATCTTCTTCACATCCACTCTGACCAGGCCTCCCAGTAGCCTGTAAGGTTCAGTCAGATCCCGCCTTACCTTTCGAAACACCATCGGGTATAGACCCAGAGACCTCGTGTGACAAACCCTTCAGCCCCAGGGGGAACACGCTTGTAAACCTTCTCTAGACTCCCTCCAACACCAGCGCATCCCTTCCTTTGGTACAGGGCACAAAACTGCTCCCGATATTCCACCTGTGGTCAGACCAGAGTCTGATGCAGCCTCAGCAGCACGTCTCTGCTCCTTTTTTCTCGCCCGCTTGAAATGAATGCCGACACTGCATTTGCCTTCCGAACCATCGGATGAACCTGCATGTTAATCATGAAACAACCTGGAACTAAGACTCCCAAGACCCTCAGCGCTTCAGATTTGCAAAGCCTTTCCCTCGTTCAGAAAATCGTCTACCCGATTGTTCTTGCTACCAAAGTGCAAAACCGCACACTTGGTCACTTCTTTCCCCACTCGCCCTTCATCTCCACGCCCTTCTGCAGCCTGCCCGTTTCCTCAAAACTACCTGTCCCTCTCGCTATCTTTGTGCCATCTGCAAACTCAGCAAAAATGCCCGCCGTGGCCCTCATTATCGTCGACACCCCAATAAGGTCCCTGTCACAGCCCCGTCTACAAGGTATTTGCAGAAATTCACCAAAGTTATACACGTGGCCGGAGACTTTGGCACGTCGGGTCGATAACACAGGGCCCAGCGAGCCTGTGCCGATTCCTACTCCTTGTTTGGACGTGCTACTTGTTGCCCAGACGTGGTTTCAGTCCCGCCGTTCCGCCTCCCGTTCACGTGTCTAACAAGGTGAGCCTTAAACATAGAACATAGAAGAATACAGCGCAGTACAGGCCCTTCGGCCCTCGATGTTGCGCCGATCCAAGCCCACCTAACCTACACTAGCCCACTATCCTCCATATGCCTATCCAATGCCTGCTTAAATGCCCATAATGAGGGAGAGTCCACCACTGCTACTGGCAGGGCATTCCATGAACTCACGACTCGCTGAGTAAAGAACCTACCCCTAACATCTGTCCTATACCTACCCCCCCTTAATTTAAAGCTATGCCCCCTTGGAAAAAGATTCTCACTGTCGACCCTATCTAAACCCCTAATCATCTTGTACACCTCTATCAAGTCACCCCTAAACCTTCTTTTCTCCAATGAAAACAACCCCAAGTGCCTCAGCCTTTCCTCATATGATCTTTCTACCATACCAGGCAACATCCTGGTAAACCTCCTCTGCACCCGTTCCAGTGCCTCCACATCCTTCCTATAGTATGGCGACCAAAACTGCACACAATACTCCAGATGCGGACGCACCAGAGTCTTATACAACTGCAACATGACCTCAGTACTCCGGAACTCAATTCCTCTACCAATAAAAGCCAGTACGCCATATGCCTTCTTCACCGCACTATTTACCTGGGTGGCAACTTTCAAAGATCTGTGTACATGGACACCAAGATCCCTCTGCTCATCCACACTACCAAGTATCCGTCCATTAGCCCAGTACCCCATCTTTTTATTACTCTTACCAAAGTGAATCACCTCACACTTAGCTACATTGAACGCCATTTGCCACCTTTCTGCCCAGTTCTGCAGCTTATCTATATCCCGCTGTAACCTGCCACATCCTTCCTCACTGTCTACAACTCCTCCGACTTTCGTATCATCCGCAAACTTGCTCACCCAACCTTCTAACCCCTCCTCCAGGTCATTTATAAAAATGACAAACAGCAATGGTCCCAAAACAGATCCTTGCGGAACACCGCTAGTGACGGCACTCCAAGATGAACCTTTGCCATCAACTACTACCCTCTGTCTTCTTCCAGCCAGCCAACTCCTAATCCAAACCTCCAACTCACCCTCAATGCCATACCTCCGTGTTTTTTGCAGTAGTCCACCATGAGGAACCTTATCAAACGCCTTACTAAAATCCATATACACCACATCTACCGCTTTCCCCTCGTTCACCTCCTTAGTCACCTTCTCAAAGAATTCAATAAGGTTTGTGAGGCACGACCTGCCCTTCACAAAACCATGCTGACTATCCTTGATCACATTATTCCTATCCAGATGTTCATAAATCCTATCCCTTAGAATTCTCTCTAAGATTTTGCCCACAACAGAAGTGAGACTCACCAGCCAATAGTTACTAGGGTTATCCCTACTCCCCTTCTTGAACAAGGGAACCACATTTGCTAGCCTCCAATCTTCTGGCACTACTCCTGTAGACAACGAGGACATAAAAATCAAGGCCAATGGCTCTGCAATCTCCTCCCTTGCTTCCCGGAGAATCCTAGGATAAATGCCATCAGGCCCAGGGGACCTATCTATTTTCACCCTTTCCAGAATTTCCAACACCTCTTCTCTACATACCTCAAAGCCATCCATTCTACTTAATTGTGACTCAGTACTCACATTGACAACAATGTCCTGTTCCTGATTGAATACTGACGAAAAGTATTCATTCAATGTCTCCCCAATCTCTTCAGCCTCCACACGCAACTTCCCACTACTATCCTTGACTGGACCTATTCCTACCCTAGTCATTCTTTTATTCCTGACATACCTATAGAAAGCCTTAGGGTTTTCCCTAATCCTACCAACTAAGGCCCTTTCATGTCCCCTCCTTGCTGCTCTTAGCTCTCTCTTCAGGTCCTTCCTGGCTACCGTATAACTCTCAATCGCCCCAATTGAACCTTCACGCCTCATCTTTACATAGGCCGCCCTCTTCCATTTAACAAGGGATTCCAATTCCTTATTAAACCACGGCTCCCTCACACGACCCTTTCCTCCCTGCCTGACGGGTACATACTTATCAAGGACACTCAATAGTTGCTCCTTGAACAAGCTCCACATATCAGTTACGCCCTTGTCTTGAAGCTTACTTTTCCAAGCCACACATCCTAAGTCATGCCTCACCGCATCATAATTTCCCTGCCCCCAGCTATAACTCTTGCCCTGTAGTGCACACTTATCCCTCTCCATCGCTAGAGTAAAAGTCACCGAATTGTGGTCACTGTCCCCAAAGTGCTCACCTACCTCTAATTCTAACACCTGGCCTGGTTCGTTACCCAGAACCAAATCCAGTATGGCCTCACCTCTTGTTGGCCTATCTACATATTGTGTCAGGAAACCCTCCTGCACACATTGGACAAACACTGACCCATCTAACGAACTTGAGCTATAGCTTTCCCAATCAATATCAGGAAAGTTAAAGTCCCCCATAACAACCACCCTATTACTTTCACTCTTCTCTTGAATCATCCTCGCAATCCTTTCTTCTACGTTTCTAGGACTATTAGGAGGCCTGTAAAAAATTACTAACAGGGTGAGCTCACCTTTCCTATTCCTAACCTCAGCCCAAACTACCTCAGACGGCGAGTCTTCATCCATCGTCTTTTCCACAGCTGTAATACTATCTTTGACAAGCAATGCCACACCTCCCCCTCTTTTACCCCCACCTCTGACCCTACTAAAACATTTAAACCCTGGAACCTGCAACAGCCAATCCTGTCCCTGTTCTACCCATGTCTCCGTAATAGCCACAACATCGAAGTCCCAGGTACCAACCCACGCTGCAAGTTCCTAATGTACCAACCCACGTTCCTAATGTGCCTGCTTCCAGCGCTTCGACTGGCAACGCGTTCCAGGCACCCACCATCCTCTGTGTGAAAACCTTTCCCCGCACTTTTCCCTTCTCACTTTCCCCCTCTCACCGTGAACCTGTACCCACTGACTCGCCACCCCACCCTTTCGATGCCTCTCAGTATGCTGTCGACCACTATCAGGTCGCCCCTCAGCTTCCGTCTTTGCAGTGACGACAATCCAAGTTTATTCAACCTCTCCTCACAGCAGAAGCGCTCCAGGGCAGGCAACGTGCTGGTAAACCTTCTCTGCACCCTCTCCAAAGCATCCACGTCCTTCTGGTAGTGTGCCGAACAGCATTGCGCGCGATATCCCAATTGTAGCCTAACTGGAGTTTTGTACAGCTCTTTGTACAGATTATTTATTTACACGTCACAAACAACAAAGGTCCTAGCACTGAGCCCTGCGGGACGCCACTAGTTACTGATCTCCTTTCCGAAAAATGCGCCCCGAGTCGGTTTTGTATCCAGCTAGCCGACTCACCTCAGATCCCACGAGACTCTACCTTTTGTAGCAGCCTGCCGTAAGATGTGAAGCGATCCAGAAGAGATTACTGACGCAAAGGTGACTACACTTAAATGAAAGTGCTGGGAATGGCAACCGTGATGGAACTCGCAGCCAAGGAAGGTCAACACCTCACAAAATGGTGGCTGAGAGTTCACAAAATGGTGGCCCAGGGACAAGCACCAACGCAGACACAAAACTGCCACTGCTGTGGAAACACATGTCAGGCAGCAGCAAATTGCTGCTGGAAAGAAGCTGTGTGCAGAAACTGCAGCATTAAAAAAGAATATATTAAGTGGGTGCGCTCGGGGGAGAAAGTACCAATAACCTGCAGCGAAAGTACAGGAAGAAATCCTAAATGGTACAAAAAGGGCAAGAAGACAAAAGCCCAGGCGCACAAACCAATGAGGTGTTGTTGTTACAGATACTGGCGATAGCTGCCGACGCCCCGGTCGCTCCCTTACTGAACGGCAAACCGGTAAGAATGGAGGTGGACACCGGTTTCATTGATACGGCTGAGTCACGTTGCGCTGCAACCTTCAGAAACTGAGCGAGGAACACACACAGGTGCTTTCACGGTGGGAACGTTCAGTTATACGGTCAGTCTGAAGACACAGCCTGCGCGTCAACAAAGGAAATCTTAGAGCTTTATGGGCAAGAATGTGGTTGGACAGAATCAAACTCAACTGGGCCGAAGGCAATCACTTGTCAAGATTCTGAGAGTGACTGATCAAGAATTCTAAAGAAGCACGCTATTGTTTTCAATGGGATAGAGAAGCAGGACGCCGGGAGCCTTTGATAAGGTTCCACGTGGTAGGCTGTTGGAGAAAATGCAGAGGCATGGAACTGAGGGTGATTTAGCAGCTTGGCTTAGAAACTGGCTTTCTGAAAGAAGGCAGCGGGTGGTGGTTGATGGAAAATATTCAGCCTGGAGTCCGGTTACTAGTGGTGTGCCACAAGGGTCTGTTTTGGGACCACTGCTGTTTGTCATTTTTATAAATGACTTAGATGCAGGCATAACATAGGTGGATGGATTAGTAAATTTGCAGACGACGCTAAAGTCGGTGGAGTGGTGGTCAGTGTGGAAGAATGTTACAGGTTGCAGGGGGACTTGGATAAACTGCAGAATTGGGCTGAGAGGTGGCAAATGGAGTTCAATGCAGCTAAATGTGAGGTGATGCACTTTGGGAAGAATAACAGGAAGGCAGAGTACTGGGTCGATGGAAAGATTCTTGGTAGTGTGGATGTGCAGAGGGATCTTGGAGTCCCATGTACATAGATCCCTGAAAGTTGCCACCCAAGTGGATAGTGCTGTTAAGAAGGCTGTTAGGTTTCATTCGTAGAGGGATTGAGTGCCGGAGCCGCAATATCATGCTGCAACAGTTCACCTGCTGCTGTGTGCTAGGCGGTTTCCTTTCCCTTTGCTCAACGACCTATTTGCTGAACTAGCCGGAGGTCAGCTTTTCAGTAAAACTGAGCCCGGTAAACCCTACCTCCAGATGAGTGTAGATCCTGAGTTTAAATGAATGAGACACAATCTTATTGAAACATATTGGATTCTTACGTGGCTCGACAGGGTAAATGCTGAGAGGACATTTTCCCTCATGGGAGTGTCTAGAACTGAACAGAATAAAGAGGCACCAATTTAAGAGTGAGATCAGGAGAAACGTCTTCTCTCAGAGGGTTGTGAGTCTTTGGAATTTGTTGTCACAGACAGCTGGCACACGCTGCTTGTGTGAGACTGACTTTGCTGCCTCAGCCAGAACTGGCAGCATTCTAAGTGCAAAAGAAGGCAAGGGGGTGTTGTGCCAGTCCCTGCGTACACAGCCCAGGTGCCGGATAATCTGCAGTGCTCCTACCTGCCTTATTATCTTTCCAGGCCAGTTCCGGTCAGCAAACATTGGTTTGTTTGTTCTACGTTTTCTCACGTGCTGTTGTCGAGTTAGTGCTGTCTCTTTGCTTTTCCCAGTGAGAATTGACTCTCTGAGTAACCTGCCTCTGACTCAGTCATTCGTGATAGCACACACGATTCTGTCGCGGCTCCGTGAATCGGAAAATGGCTGAAACTCACAGTCCTTTGCCTCGTTTTTCCGGTCAGTCACATACGTACCTATCGATTCCGCCTGCCCTTGCAGTCTGATGAAAAGCATGTGCCTTAAATACGTCCCGATGATTTTTGTCCTAGCTCACAGTGTTCTCGAAATCTCTCTTTCAAGTCATCAAAATCAAAACGACTGAACCCCGAGATAGCTTCATCCCCAGCAGCATGCAGCAACGTAGCACAGTTGACCTTCTCTTGTTTTTCTGAAATGTCGCTCGCGAGTATGAAAAGCTGGTGGGCAGCTACGGTTGCTGCGACTCCCAAATTCTGACACCATGTGGTGTGATCGGGGCCCGGCGTTGGCGGGAAGGTGCAGCACGCAGCAGGGGTCCGAGGGGATGACATTGAGAGCAAGTGTCAAGGTGCGCAAGAGACAGAGATGGCGAGAGAAGGATAGGGAGCGGGAGCTGAGCAGCCACCTTAGAACAGACGAGTTTGAATCGACTCACGCCCGGTTGGATGTGAGGTGTGAGAAATGAAGCACTTGGTACTCAAACCCATCCAGCAGACACAAAGCACCGAAAGCCTGAGTTATAAACATGAAGCTGTTTTTAGATTTATAGATGAGGGGTGCACCGTTCCCGGAGGTACTGCAATACCAGGTCGATGCGTGGAGTGGACGGAGCAAGCCCCTATTCCATCTCCCTGCTCCAAAAATCAATTTAATATATGGTCCCCAGATAAGGGACGTATCAGATATTAAACTGATAAGAACAGATTTTTTTTTTATTTCAAAATATACTTTATTCATATAAATAAATCTTTGGTACTTGTACAATTTGTCATATCGTTCATACATATATACATTCCATGTCGTAAAGAACAGATTGAATTGCTCAAATTTACAGTTATCCTAAATACAGTTCCCTTCATTAACCATCCAGTCTCTTATTATTTAGCTGTGGCTTCAGCGGAACCCACCTACTGAGTGGGTGCCCTGTTATATGAGAGCAAAGGAAAACTTCTTTAACCCCCAGTTTATGGGGTTACCCTTGTCCATTTGACTGTCCTGTCTCTGGGGTAGCTATCTGCATCCCCATGGTGTGCACGAACTGCTGGACCTTCTCTGGGCTGAGGTAGCTATCCAGGCCCTCACTGGGGTCATTTACCTGCTCTGGTGTCATTGAGCCAAGGCAAGGGTCCGCACCGTCCAGTTCTGTGTCTGACAATGGGACTGTCAGAGGATCGCAGCTCTCAGTTACCTGTAGTTGTGGGACAGTGGGTACCCCCTGGTTCTCACTGGGTGGAGGGTGGACTTCAGGGGGTCCGTTGTTTCCTGGCTGGGAGGAAATGCCCTCCTCTTTATCTACGGCGCTCTGTCTCTTCTTCTGGTGGTGATGATGTTCTTTGTGCCCGTCTTCCCCATCTGAAGTGCTGGCTGTCCCTCCCTCGTGCAGCTGTCTTTTCCCCCTTTGCTGGGAGGCTTTGTGGGCGTGGCCGGACTTTCTCTTCCTGTTTATAACCGGTATCCACTCCTCTGCCTGCTCGATTACCTCCTCCTCCTCCTCCATTGCTTCCATCTGCCCAGCGAGAGCTAGGATTAGCTGCTGTGTCTCTCCACTGGCTGCCCCCTCCTCCACTCCAGCCTGTTCTTCTTTCTGGGTGCCACCAGACTCTGTTTCCCTGCTGTCTAGGTGGACGTTACTGGTCTTTGGGGGTCCACGGCTCGCCTTGCCACCTCCAGCCATCTGTGCGTAAGTGGGGCCCCCCCGTCTTGGGCAGGTCTTGTACACGTGGCCCGCCTCTCCGCACAGGTTGCAGCTCCTTTCTTCCTGACAGTCCTTAGTCAGGTGACCCTCCTGTTTGCAGTTCCTGCAGATGGTCACTTTGCAATCCGCCAGCACATGTCCCGACTTCCCGCAGGCTCGGCACACTTTTGGCTGCCCTGCATATGTCAGGTAGCCTCTGTTCCCTCCAATTGCGAAGCTCGAGGGTGGGTGAAGAATGTTCCCATTGCCATCGACCCTCAGAGTCACTCTGACCTGCCGCTTACTGGTCCAGATCCCAAAGGGGTCGATCACGTCGGTGGCTTCTCCCTCAACTTGGACGTACCTTCCCAGGAAGGTCAGGACATCAGCCGCTGGAACATAGGGGTTGTACATATGGATTGTAACAACCCGACTCCTCTGTGCAGGAAGCACACACAATGGGATCGCCGACAAGATGGAAAACAGCGGCTCCCCTTCCTTCTCCTTGAAGACCTTCAGGAGCTGTTCGCACTGCTTCACACTCCTGAAGGTCACATCAAAGTAGCCTGCCCCAGGGAAATCCTGCAGGCAGTACACGTCTGCTGCAGCGAACCCACAGCATCCTAGCAATACCTTCTTAATAAACAGGATGCGATCCATCGGTGTACGGCCCTCCACCTGCTTGACAGACACCCGGACGGTGTTTCGAACCCCCTGCCCAGGGCTGCGCGCAGCTGTTGAGGCCATAGCTCGGAGGTTGGCTGGTCCCTGAATTGGCGTTAGGCCGAAGCCAGCATGAAGATCCACCAATAGCAGGTCAGCACAACCAAACGATCCTCCAACGTCCAATCACGATCCAGCGATGATCTCCACTAGCTCTGATGACTCACAACTCGACCCACGTCCTGATAAGAACAGACACTTGATCTTAGCCAAAAGGCCGAGAAGCGATAACTACAATACCGCGGACTGCCTCAAGTCCCATTTGTCCTCCATGTTTTCAATCAGCTTGATTCTGTTCAAAGACTTGTAGATCACTGCTGACAGTTTCCCTGTCGCCGTAGTCCTCCCAGGATTTCTAACGAGAGCAGCAGGTCCGTTTACAGCAGTTGCTTTTTTTCCCCTGTCAGTGAACCACTGTCTCATGGTCATGTAGAGATCGTCAGTATCTCACCAATCAAGTGGGTCAGGGCTAAGCTTACGTGACTTCTCACGTGACCAGCACAGCGTTTTTGAGGAGGCGGTAACCAACTGCAGAACTGCACGCATTGAATGATACATTCAGCCTGTCATGTCTGCATCAGCTCTCTGCACGAGCAACTTCCCCAGTCCCACTCGCCCTGCAGCAAATATTCTCTCTTCAGATAAGTATCCGACCCTCCGACCAAAGTCACCATTGAATCTGCCTCCAGCACCCTCTCTCTCAGGCAGTGCACTGCATATTCTCACCACTCGCTGAAGATGCTTGGGCCTAGGACGCTACCTCGATGAAACGTGACACGTAGAGAAGAAAGCAATAGATTCAGCCGAGCCCTCCATGTCTTTGATGTGTGTGGATGTGCCTGCAGTTAGAACATTGCACAGTACAGGCCCTTCGGCCCACGATGTCGTGCCGAGCAGTTTTCTTAATCTAAGATCAACCTAACCTACACACCCCTCAATTTACTGCCGTCCAGCGTGTGCTCGCCGAGCAGTAGCTTAAATGTCCCTGACAGTTTGTGGGAGATTAGAAATGCAGTTAGAGATGTTGTTTTTGCAGATGGGTGACGGGGTGTTGTGGGGGGAGGGGAAGGGGAACATTACACAAACGGTCGCGGGATTCTTGCAGCATACCTAAGGCTAAGATTTTAACGAATATAGAGGTTTTTGTTTAAGAAATAGTTGTAAACTAAGAAATAACTTTAAAGTGTTGTAGCTGACCACAAAAGTAGCAGTAGGGGCATTTCACAATAAGCTTATAGTATGAGAAGGGGAACTGGATAAAATAGCAGACAGGCTGTAACAGACAAGGACAAGGACAGCAGGGTAGTCAGATAAGGAAAATTAGAGAAAAACGAGTGAGGTAATCGGCTTATGATAGGATGGGAAAAGGGAGGCGTGATTCCGCAACTTGCAAACTGAATAAGAATGCTTACATGTTTTGTTTTCGCGCGCTTTTGCTAGCCTGATTGCTTGAGCAAAACGCCTGTTCTTGCAAGGCCGTAAAGAATTAAATGTTCTTGTTTCCAAGGCTTTGTCTCAGGCTGAATTGTGAGTGAGTTTTGTTTCTCACAGTTGCCGAAGGGCCTGTTGTTGCGCTGCTCTGTTCGACGTTCTAAAAATCTCAGCTGTTACCAATGTGAAAAATCCCTGCCTCCCCACAAGGCAAATGATTGGAGCAGGTTCGAATTCTGACCGAAAAATCTCACTGTCAGGAAATCTCGGCTCGCTCACCTTTACGAACAGTACCTCTTACAGACTAATCCATCTTGTCTTGGAAAGTGTGAACTCCCATCCCCCAACCCACCTCGTGCAAATGAATAGCACGACGGGGCGGGGATGTGAAGATCAATTTACAGCAAATCAGCCTTTATTGGTTCGGCTCCAAACATTCCAATTCGGTCTGCTTCCTTAGAATTGCAAATCAAGATTCAAGAGTGCTAATTGCAGCGCTAACAGCAAGCTAATGGTTTGATAGTGGCTGTGCAATCAAAAAGCAAGGTCTAAAATGCAAAATAAAGCAAAACACCCAGTAAGCAAAACCTCAGCATCTGTGGGGAAAAAGCAGAATTAACGCTTTTTCGAGTCCAGTGACCCTTCTCCCGAAGGGTGCAGCGAGTTCTGTTTTCGTCTAGACATTACAACCTGCAGCACCACGCGTGGAGTCAGTGATCAACTGCACCTTCACTCTATTGGTAGCCACTGAGCACGTACATCGATGCTTGCATCAGGACGAGACGAAACCTGAACCAAACGGACGGAGGCTCCGAAGCTCTCTGCCACCCTCTCACCTTCAATGCGCACTTGGATCCATCCGGCTGCTCCGCATCAGGAAGCATCAATGGGGCGGCCTCAATCAACAGATGGGAATCAGAAAGCTTCCCCACACAGTCACACAGTACAGAAGAGGCCCTTTGGCCCTCCGAGTCCGCACTGACAAAGCTACTCTAAGTCTGCTCTAGTCCCACTTTCCAGCACTTGGTCCGTAGCCAGGAAAGGTTATGACATTTCCAGTGCTCATCCAAGTAGTTTTTCAAGGTTTTGAGGTTCCCCGCCTCGCTACCCTCCCAAGCAGTGCATTCCAGACCGCCGCCACCCTCTGGGAAACAACTGCTTTCTGTCATGACCGCAAGACCACGGAAGGTCTGACGGCCCATAAGACGTAGGAGCAGAATCGGGCCATTCGGCCCACGCTCCGCCATTCGGTCGTGGCTCACAGGTTTCTCAACCCCGATTCTCCTGCCCTCTCCCCACAACCCTTGATCCCCTTATAATCAAGAACCTCTCTATCTCTGTCTTAAATGCAACCTCATCTCAGCCTGAAGGGACGACCCTTCACCCTGAGGCTGTACTTCCAGGTCCTCGTCTCGCCTACTAGTGGGATCATCGGGTTCAATTCCCGCCTCAGGCGACTGACTGTGTGGAGTTTGCACGTTCTCCCCGTGCCTGCGTGGGTTTCCTCCGGGTGCTCCGGTTTCCTCCCACAGTCCAAAGATGTGCAGGTCAGGTGAATTGGCCATGCTAAATTGCCCGTAGTGTTAGGTAAGGGGCAAATGTAGGGGTATGGGTGGGTTGCGCTTCGGCGGGTCGGTGTGGACTTGTTGGGTCGAAGGGCCTGTTTCCACACTGTAATGTAATGTAATCTAATCTAATCTTCTTCACATCCACTCTGACCAGGCCTCCCAGTAGCCTGTAAGGTTCAGTCAGATCCCGCCTTACCTTTCGAAACACCATCGGGTATAGACCCAGAGACCTCGTGTGACAAACCCTTCAGCCCCAGGGGGAACACGCTTGTAAACCTTCTCTAGACTCCCTCCAACACCAGCGCATCCCTTCCTTTGGTACAGGGCACAAAACTGCTCCCGATATTCCACCTGTGGTCAGACCAGAGTCTGATGCAGCCTCAGCAGCACGTCTCTGCTCCTTTTTTCTCGCCCGCTTGAAATGAATGCCGACACTGCATTTGCCTTCCGAACCATCGGATGAACCTGCATGTTAATCATGAAACAACCTGGAACTAAGACTCCCAAGACCCTCAGCGCTTCAGATTTGCAAAGCCTTTCCCTCGTTCAGAAAATCGTCTACCCGATTGTTCTTGCTACCAAAGTGCAAAACCGCACACTTGGTCACTTCTTTCCCCACTCGCCCTTCATCTCCACGCCCTTCTGCAGCCTGCCCGTTTCCTCAAAACTACCTGTCCCTCTCGCTATCTTTGTGCCATCTGCAAACTCAGCAAAAATGCCCGCCGTGGCCCTCATTATCGTCGACACCCCAATAAGGTCCCTGTCACAGCCCCGTCTACAAGGTATTTGCAGAAATTCACCAAAGTTATACACGTGGCCGGAGACTTTGGCACGTCGGGTCGATAACACAGGGCCCAGCGAGCCTGTGCCGATTCCTACTCCTTGTTTGGACGTGCTACTTGTTGCCCAGACGTGGTTTCAGTCCCGCCGTTCCGCCTCCCGTTCACGTGTCTAACAAGGTGAGCCTTAAACATAGAACATAGAAGAATTCAGCGCAGTACAGGCCCTTCGGCCCTCGATGTTGCGCCGATCCAAGCCCACCTAACCTACACTAGCCCACTATCCTCCATATGCCTATCCAATGCCTGCTTAAATGCCCATAATGAGGGAGAGTCCACCACTGCTACTGGCAGGGCATTCCATGAACTCACGACTCGCTGAGTAAAGAACCTACCCCTAACATCTGTCCTATACCTACCCCCCCTTAATTTAAAGCTATGCCCCCTTGGAAAAAGATTCTCACTGTCGACCCTATCTAAACCCCTAATCATCTTGTACACCTCTATCAAGTCACCCCTAAACCTTCTTTTCTCCAATGAAAACAACCCCAAGTGCCTCAGCCTTTCCTCATATGATCTTTCTACCATACCAGGCAACATCCTGGTAAACCTCCTCTGCACCCGTTCCAGTGCCTCCACATCCTTCCTATAGTATGGCGACCAAAACTGCACACAATACTCCAGATGCGGACGCACCAGAGTCTTATACAACTGCAACATGACCTCAGTACTCCGGAACTCAATTCCTCTACCAATAAAAGCCAGTACGCCATATGCCTTCTTCACCGCACTATTTACCTGGGTGGCAACTTTCAAAGATCTGTGTACATGGACACCAAGATCCCTCTGCTCATCCACACTACCAAGTATCCGTCCATTAGCCCAGTACCCCATCTTTTTATTACTCTTACCAAAGTGAATCACCTCACACTTAGCTACATTGAACGCCATTTGCCACCTTTCTGCCCAGTTCTGCAGCTTATCTATATCCCGCTGTAACCTGCCACATCCTTCCTCACTGTCTACAACTCCTCCGACTTTCGTATCATCCGCAAACTTGCTCACCCAACCTTCTAACCCCTCCTCCAGGTCATTTATAAAAATGACAAACAGCAATGGTCCCAAAACAGATCCTTGCGGAACACCGCTAGTGACGGCACTCCAAGATGAACCTTTGCCATCAACTACTACCCTCTGTCTTCTTCCAGCCAGCCAACTCCTAATCCAAACCTCCAACTCACCCTCAATGCCATACCTCCGTGTTTTTTGCAGTAGTCCACCATGAGGAACCTTATCAAACGCCTTACTAAAATCCATATACACCACATCTACCGCTTTCCCCTCGTTCACCTCCTTAGTCACCTTCTCAAAGAATTCAATAAGGTTTGTGAGGCACGACCTGCCCTTCACAAAACCATGCTGACTATCCTTGATCACATTATTCCTATCCAGATGTTCATAAATCCTATCCCTTAGAATTCTCTCTAAGATTTTGCCCACAACAGAAGTGAGACTCACCAGCCAATAGTTACTAGGGTTATCCCTACTCCCCTTCTTGAACAAGGGAACCACATTTGCTAGCCTCCAATCTTCTGGCACTACTCCTGTAGACAACGAGGACATAAAAATCAAGGCCAATGGCTCTGCAATCTCCTCCCTTGCTTCCCGGAGAATCCTAGGATAAATGCCATCAGGCCCAGGGGACCTATCTATTTTCACCCTTTCCAGAATTTCCAACACCTCTTCTCTACATACCTCAAAGCCATCCATTCTACTTAATTGTGACTCAGTACTCACATTGACAACAATGTCCTGTTCCTGATTGAATACTGACGAAAAGTATTCATTCAATGTCTCCCCAATCTCTTCAGCCTCCACACGCAACTTCCCACTACTATCCTTGACTGGACCTATTCCTACCCTAGTCATTCTTTTATTCCTGACATACCTATAGAAAGCCTTAGGGTTTTCCCTAATCCTACCAACTAAGGCCCTTTCATGTCCCCTCCTTGCTGCTCTTAGCTCTCTCTTCAGGTCCTTCCTGGCTACCGTATAACTCTCAATCGCCCCAATTGAACCTTCACGCCTCATCTTTACATAGGCCGCCCTCTTCCATTTAACAAGGGATTCCAATTCCTTATTAAACCACGGCTCCCTCACACGACCCTTTCCTCCCTGCCTGACGGGTACATACTTATCAAGGACACTCAATAGTTGCTCCTTGAACAAGCTCCACATATCAGTTACGCCCTTGTCTTGAAGCTTACTTTTCCAAGCCACACATCCTAAGTCATGCCTCACCGCATCATAATTTCCCTGCCCCCAGCTATAACTCTTGCCCTGTAGTGCACACTTATCCCTCTCCATCGCTAGAGTAAAAGTCACCGAATTGTGGTCACTGTCCCCAAAGTGCTCACCTACCTCTAATTCTAACACCTGGCCTGGTTCGTTACCCAGAACCAAATCCAGTATGGCCTCACCTCTTGTTGGCCTATCTACATATTGTGTCAGGAAACCCTCCTGCACACATTGGACAAACACTGACCCATCTAACGAACTTGAGCTATAGCTTTCCCAATCAATATCAGGAAAGTTAAAGTCCCCCATAACAACCACCCTATTACTTTCACTCTTCTCTTGAATCATCCTCGCAATCCTTTCTTCTACGTTTCTAGGACTATTAGGAGGCCTGTAAAAAATTACTAACAGGGTGAGCTCACCTTTCCTATTCCTAACCTCAGCCCAAACTACCTCAGACGGCGAGTCTTCATCCATCGTCCTTTCCACAGCTGTAATACTATCTTTGACAAGCAATGCCACACCTCCCCCTCTTTTACCCCCACCTCTGACCCTACTAAAACATTTAAACCCTGGAACCTGCAACAGCCAATCCTGTCCCTGTTCTACCCATGTCTCCGTAATAGCCACAACATCGAAGTCCCAGGTACCAACCCACGCTGCAAGTTCCTAATGTACCAACCCACGTTCCTAATGTGCCTGCTTCCAGCGCTTCGACTGGCAACGCGTTCCAGGCACCCACCATCCTCTGTGTGAAAACCTTTCCCCGCACTTTTCCCTTCTCACTTTCCCCCTCTCACCGTGAACCTGTACCCACTGACTCGCCACCCCACCCTTTCGATGCCTCTCAGTATGCTGTCGACCACTATCAGGTCGCCCCTCAGCTTCCGTCTTTGCAGTGACGACAATCCAAGTTTATTCAACCTCTCCTCACAGCAGAAGCGCTCCAGGGCAGGCAACGTGCTGGTAAACCTTCTCTGCACCCTCTCCAAAGCATCCACGTCCTTCTGGTAGTGTGCCGAACAGCATTGCGCGCGATATCCCAATTGTAGCCTAACTGGAGTTTTGTACAGCTCTTTGTACAGATCATTTATTTACACGTCACAAACAACAAAGGTCCTAGCACTGAGCCCTGCGGGACGCCACTAGTTACTGATCTCCTTTCCGAAAAATGCGCCCCGAGTCGGTTTTGTATCCAGCTAGCCGACTCACCTCAGATCCCACGAGACTCTACCTTTTGTAGCAGCCTGCCGTAAGATGTGAAGCGATCCAGAAGAGATTACTGACGCAAAGGTGACTACACTTAAATGAAAGTGCTGGGAATGGCAACCGTGATGGAACTCGCAGCCAAGGAAGGTCAACACCTCACAAAATGGTGGCTGAGAGTTCACAAAATGGTGGCCCAGGGACAAGCACCAACGCAGACACAAAACTGCCACTGCTGTGGAAACACATGTCAGGCAGCAGCAAATTGCTGCTGGAAAGAAGCTGTGTGCAGAAACTGCAGCATTAAAAAAGAATATATTAAGTGGGTGCGCTCGGGGGAGAAAGTACCAATAACCTGCAGCGAAAGTACAGGAAGAAATCCTAAATGGTACAAAAAGGGCAAGAAGACAAAAGCCCAGGCGCACAAACCAATGAGGTGTTGTTGTTACAGATACTGGCGATAGCTGCCGACGCCCCGGTCGCTCCCTTACTGAACGGCAAACCGGTAAGAATGGAGGTGGACACCGGTTTCATTGATACGGCTGAGTCACGTTGCGCTGCAACCTTCAGAAACTGAGCGAGGAACACACACAGGTGCTTTCACGGTGGGAACGTTCAGTTATACGGTCAGTCTGAAGACACAGCCTGCGCGTCAACAAAGGAAATCTTAGAGCTTTATGGGCAAGAATGTGGTTGGACAGAATCAAACTCAACTGGGCCGAAGGCAATCACTTGTCAAGATTCTGAGAGTGACTGATCAAGAATTCTAAAGAAGCACGCTATTGTTTTCAATGGGATAGAGAAGCAGGACGCCGGGAGCCTTTGATAAGGTTCCACGTGGTAGGCTGTTGGAGAAAATGCAGAGGCATGGAACTGAGGGTGATTTAGCAGCTTGGCTTAGAAACTGGCTTTCTGAAAGAAGGCAGCGGGTGGTGGTTGATGGAAAATATTCAGCCTGGAGTCCGGTTACTAGTGGTGTGCCACAAGGGTCTGTTTTGGGACCACTGCTGTTTGTCATTTTTATAAATGACTTAGATGCAGGCATAACATAGGTGGATGGATTAGTAAATTTGCAGACGACGCTAAAGTCGGTGGAGTGGTGGTCAGTGTGGAAGAATGTTACAGGTTGCAGGGGGACTTGGATAAACTGCAGAATTGGGCTGAGAGGTGGCAAATGGAGTTCAATGCAGCTAAATGTGAGGTGATGCACTTTGGGAAGAATAACAGGAAGGCAGAGTACTGGGTCGATGGAAAGATTCTTGGTAGTGTGGATGTGCAGAGGGATCTTGGAGTCCCATGTACATAGATCCCTGAAAGTTGCCACCCAAGTGGATAGTGCTGTTAAGAAGGCTGTTAGGTTTCATTCGTAGAGGGATTGAGTGCCGGAGCCGCAATATCATGCTGCAACAGTTCACCTGCTGCTGTGTGCTAGGCGGTTTCCTTTCCCTTTGCTCAACGACCTATTTGCTGAACTAGCCGGAGGTCAGCTTTTCAGTAAAACTGAGCCCGGTAAACCCTACCTCCAGATGAGTGTAGATCCTGAGTTTAAATGAATGAGACACAATCTTATTGAAACATATTGGATTCTTACGTGGCTCGACAGGGTAAATGCTGAGAGGACATTTTCCCTCATGGGAGTGTCTAGAACTGAACAGAATAAAGAGGCACCAATTTAAGAGTGAGATCAGGAGAAACGTCTTCTCTCAGAGGGTTGTGAGTCTTTGGAATTTGTTGTCACAGACAGCTGGCACACGCTGCTTGTGTGAGACTGACTTTGCTGCCTCAGCCAGAACTGGCAGCATTCTAAGTGCAAAAGAAGGCAAGGGGGTGTTGTGCCAGTCCCTGCGTACACAGCCCAGGTGCCGGATAATCTGCAGTGCTCCTACCTGCCTTATTATCTTTCCAGGCCAGTTCCGGTCAGCAAACATTGGTTTGTTTGTTCTACGTTTTCTCACGTGCTGTTGTCGAGTTAGTGCTGTCTCTTTGCTTTTCCCAGTGAGAATTGACTCTCTGAGTAACCTGCCTCTGACTCAGTCATTCGTGATAGCACACACGATTCTGTCGCGGCTCCGTGAATCGGAAAATGGCTGAAACTCACAGTCCTTTGCCTCGTTTTTCCGGTCAGTCACATACGTACCTATCGATTCCGCCTGCCCTTGCAGTCTGATGAAAAGCATGTGCCTTAAATACGTCCCGATGATTTTTGTCCTAGCTCACAGTGTTCTCGAAATCTCTCTTTCAAGTCATCAAAATCAAAACGACTGAACCCCGAGATAGCTTCATCCCCAGCAGCATGCAGCAACGTAGCACAGTTGACCTTCTCTTGTTTTTCTGAAATGTCGCTCGCGAGTATGAAAAGCTGGTGGGCAGCTACGGTTGCTGCGACTCCCAAATTCTGACACCATGTGGTGTGATCGGGGCCCGGCGTTGGCGGGAAGGTGCAGCACGCAGCAGGGGTCCGAGGGGATGACATTGAGAGCAAGTGTCAAGGTGCGCAAGAGACAGAGATGGCGAGAGAAGGATAGGGAGCGGGAGCTGAGCAGCCACCTTAGAACAGACGAGTTTGAATCGACTCACGCCCGGTTGGATGTGAGGTGTGAGAAATGAAGCACTTGGTACTCAAACCCATCCAGCAGACACAAAGCACCGAAAGCCTGAGTTATAAACATGAAGCTGTTTTTAGATTTATAGATGAGGGGTGCACCGTTCCCGGAGGTACTGCAATACCAGGTCGATGCGTGGAGTGGACGGAGCAAGCCCCTATTCCATCTCCCTGCTCCAAAAATCAATTTAATATATGGTCCCCAGATAAGGGACGTATCAGATATTAAACTGATAAGAACAGATTTTTTTTTTTTTTATTTCAAAATATACTTTATTCATAAAATAAATCTTTGGTACTTGTACAATTTGTCATATCGTTCATAAATATATACATTCCATGTCGTAAAGAACAGATTGAATTACTCAAATTTACAGTTATCCTATTTACAGTTCCCTTTATTAACCATCCAGTCTCTTATTATTTAGCTGTGGCTTCAGCGGAACCCACCTACTGAGTGGGTGCCCTGTTATATGAGAGCAAAGGAAAACTTCTTTAACCCCCAGTTTATGGGGTTACCATTGTCCATTTGACTGTCCTGTCTCTGGGGTAGCTGTCTGCATCCCCATGGTGTGCACGAACTGCTGGACCTTCGCTGGGCTGAGGTAGCTATCCAGGCCCTCACTGGGGTCATTTACCTGCTCTGGTGTCATTGAGCCAAGGCAAGGGTCCGCACCGTCCAGTTCTGTGTCTGACAATGGGACTGTCAGAGGATCGCAGCTCTCAGTTACCTGTAGTTGTGGGGCAGTGGGTACCCCCTGGTTCTCACTGGGTGGAGGGTGGACTTCAGGGGGTCCGTTGTTTCCTGGTTGGGAGGAAATGCCCTCCTCTTTATCTACGGCGCTCTGTCTCTTCTTCTGGTGGTGATGATGTTCTTTGTGCCCGTCTTCCCCATCCGAAGAGCTGGCCGTCCCTCCCTCGTGCAGCTGTCTTTTCCCCCTTTGCTCAGAGGCTTTGTGGGCGTGGCCGGATTTTCTCTTCCTGTTTATAACCGGTATCCACTCCTCTGCCTGCTCGATTAGCTCCTCCTCCATTGCTTCCATCTGCCCAGCGAGAGCTAGGATCAGCTGCTGTGTCTCTCCGCTGGCTGCCCCCTCCTCCACTCCAGCCTGTTCTTCTTTCTGGGTGCCACCAGACTCTGTTTCCCTGCTGTCTAGGTGGACGTTACTGGTCTTTGGGGGTCCACGGCTCGCCTTGCCACCTCCAGCCATCTGTGCGTAAGTGGGGCCCCCCCGTCTTGGGCAGGTCTTGTACACGTGGCCCGCCTCTCCGCACAGGTTGCAGCTCTTTTCTTCCTGACAGTCCTTAGTCAGGTGACCCTCCTGTTTGCAGTTCCTGCAGATGGTCACTTTGCAATCCGCCAGCACATGTCCCGACTTCCCGCAGGCTCGGCACACTTTTGGCTGCCCTGCATATGTCAGGTAGCCTCTGTTCCCTCCAATTGCGAAGCTCGAGGGTGGGTGAAGAATGTTCCCATTGCCATCGACCCTCAGAGTCACTCTGACCTGTCGCTTACTGGTCCAGATCCCAAAGGGGTCGATCACGTCGGTGGCTTCTCCCTCAACTTGGACGTACCTTCCCAGGAAAGTCAGGACATCAGCCGCTGGAACATAGGGGTTGTACATATGGATTGTAACAACCCGACTCCTCTGTGCAGGAAGCACACACAATGGGGTTGCCGACAAGATGGAGAACAGCGGCTCCCCTTCCTTCTCCTTGAAGACCTTCAGGAGCTGTTCGCACTGCTTCACGCTCCTGAAGGTCACATCAAAGTAGCCTGCCCCAGGGAAATCCTGCAGGCAGTACACGTCTGCTGCAGCGAACCCACAGCATCCTAGCAATACCTTCTTAATAAACAGGATGCGATCCACCGGTGTACGGCCCTCCACCTGCTTGACAGACACCCGGACGGTGTTTCGAACCCCCTGCCCAGGGCTGCGCGCAGCTGTTGAGGCCATAGCTCGGAGGTTGGCTGGTCCCTGAATTGGCGTTAGGCCGAAGCCAGCATGAAGATCCACCAATAGCAGGTCAGCACAACCAAACGATCCTCCAACGTCCAATCACGATCCAGCGATGATCTCCACTAGCTCTGATGACTCGCAACTCGACCCCCGTCCTGATAAGAACAGACACTTGATCTTAGCCAAAAGGCCGAGAAGCGATAACTACAATACCGCGGACTGCCTCAAGTCCCATTTGTCCTCCATGTTTTCAATCAGCTTGATTCTGTTCAAAGACTTGTAGATCACTGCTGACAGTTTCCCTGTCGCCGTAGTCCTCCCAGGATTTCTAACGAGAGCAGCAGGTCCGTTTACAGCAGTTGCTTTTTTTCCCCTGTCAGTGAACCACTGTCTCATGGTCATGTAGAGATCGTCAGTATCTCACCAATCAAGTGGGTCAGGGCTAAGCTTACGTGACTTCTCACGTGACCAGCACAGCGTTTTTGAGGAGGCGGTAACCAACTGCAGAACTGCACGCATTGAATGATACATTCAGCCTGTCATGTCTGCATCAGCTCTCTGCACGAGCAACTTCCCCAGTCCCACTCGCCCTGCAGCAAATATTCTCTCTTCAGATAAGTATCCGACCCTCCGACCAAAGTCACCATTGAATCTGCCTCCAGCACCCTCTCTCTCAGGCAGTGCACTGCATATTCTCACCACTCGCTGAAGATGCTTGGGCCTAGGACGCTACCTCGATGAAACGTGACACGTAGAGAAGAAAGCAATAGATTCAGCCGAGCCCTCCATGTCTTTGATGTGTGTGGATGTGCCTGCAGTTAGAACATTGCACAGTACAGGCCCTTCGGCCCACGATGTCGTGCCGAGCAGTTTTCTTAATCTAAGATCAACCTAACCTACACACCCCTCAATTTACTGCCGTCCAGCGTGTGCTCGCCGAGCAGTAGCTTAAATGTCCCTGACAGTTTGTGGGAGATTAGAAATGCAGTTAGAGATGTTGTTTTTGCAGATGGGTGACGGGGTGTTGTGGGGGGAGGGGAAGGGGAACATTACACAAACGGTCGCGGGATTCTTGCAGCATACCTAAGGCTAAGATTTTAACGAATATAGAGGTTTTTGTTTAAGAAATAGTTGTAAACTAAGAAATAACTTTAAAGTGTTGTAGCTGACCACAAAAGTAGCAGTAGGGGCATTTCACAATAAGCTTATAGTATGAGAAGGGGAACTGGATAAAATAGCAGACAGGCTGTAACAGACAAGGACAAGGACAGCAGGGTAGTCAGATAAGGAAAATTAGAGAAAAACGAGTGAGGTAATCGGCTTATGATAGGATGGGAAAAGGGAGGCGTGATTCCGCAACTTGCAAACTGAATAAGAATGCTTACATGTTTTGTTTTCGCGCGCTTTTGCTAGCCTGATTGCTTGAGCAAAACGCCTGTTCTTGCAAGGCCGTAAAGAATTAAATGTTCTTGTTTCCAAGGCTTTGTCTCAGGCTGAATTGTGAGTGAGTTTTGTTTCTCACAGTTGCCGAAGGGCCTGTTGTTGCGCTGCTCTGTTCGACGTTCTAAAAATCTCAGCTGTTACCAATGTGAAAAATCCCTGCCTCCCCACAAGGCAAATGATTGGAGCAGGTTCGAATTCTGACCGAAAAATCTCACTGTCAGGAAATCTCGGCTCGCTCACCTTTACGAACAGTACCTCTTACAGACTAATCCATCTTGTCTTGGAAAGTGTGAACTCCCATCCCCCAACCCACCTCGTGCAAATGAATAGCACGACGGGGCGGGGATGTGAAGATCAATTTACAGCAAATCAGCCTTTATTGGTTCGGCTCCAAACATTCCAATTCGGTCTGCTTCCTTAGAATTGCAAATCAAGATTCAAGAGTGCTAATTGCAGCGCTAACAGCAAGCTAATGGTTTGATAGTGGCTGTGCAATCAAAAAGCAAGGTCTAAAATGCAAAATAAAGCAAAACACCCAGTAAGCAAAACCTCAGCATCTGTGGGGAAAAAGCAGAATTAACGCTTTTTCGAGTCCAGTGACCCTTCTCCCGAAGGGTGCAGCGAGTTCTGTTTTCGTCTAGACATTACAACCTGCAGCACCACGCGTGGAGTCAGTGATCAACTGCACCTTCACTCTATTGGTAGCCACTGAGCACGTACATCGATGCTTGCATCAGGACGAGACGAAACCTGAACCAAACGGACGGAGGCTCCGAAGCTCTCTGCCACCCTCTCACCTTCAATGCGCACTTGGATCCATCCGGCTGCTCCGCATCAGGAAGCATCAATGGGGCGGCCTCAATCAACAGATGGGAATCAGAAAGCTTCCCCACACAGTCACACAGTACAGAAGAGGCCCTTTGGCCCTCCGAGTCCGCACTGACAAAGCTACTCTAAGTCTGCTCTAGTCCCACTTTCCAGCACTTGGTCCGTAGCCAGGAAAGGTTATGACATTTCCAGTGCTCATCCAAGTAGTTTTTCAAGGTTTTGAGGTTCCCCGCCTCGCTACCCTCCCAAGCAGTGCATTCCAGACCGCCGCCACCCTCTGGGAAACAACTGCTTTCTGTCATGACCGCAAGACCACGGAAGGTCTGACGGCCCATAAGACGTAGGAGCAGAATCGGGCCATTCGGCCCACGCTCCGCCATTCGGTCGTGGCTCACAGGTTTCTCAACCCCGATTCTCCTGCCCTCTCCCCACAACCCTTGATCCCCTTATAATCAAGAACCTCTCTATCTCTGTCTTAAATGCAACCTCATCTCAGCCTGAAGGGACGACCCTTCACCCTGAGGCTGTACTTCCAGGTCCTCGTCTCGCCTACTAGTGGGATCATCGGGTTCAATTCCCGCCTCAGGCGACTGACTGTGTGGAGTTTGCACGTTCTCCCCGTGCCTGCGTGGGTTTCCTCCGGGTGCTCCGGTTTCCTCCCACAGTCCAAAGATGTGCAGGTCAGGTGAATTGGCCATGCTAAATTGCCCGTAGTGTTAGGTAAGGGGCAAATGTAGGGGTATGGGTGGGTTGCGCTTCGGCGGGTCGGTGTGGACTTGTTGGGTCGAAGGGCCTGTTTCCACACTGTAATGTAATGTAATCTAATCTAATCTTCTTCACATCCACTCTGACCAGGCCTCCCAGTAGCCTGTAAGGTTCAGTCAGATCCCGCCTTACCTTTCGAAACACCATCGGGTATAGACCCAGAGACCTCGTGTGACAAACCCTTCAGCCCCAGGGGGAACACGCTTGTAAACCTTCTCTAGACTCCCTCCAACACCAGCGCATCCCTTCCTTTGGTACAGGGCACAAAACTGCTCCCGATATTCCACCTGTGGTCAGACCAGAGTCTGATGCAGCCTCAGCAGCACGTCTCTGCTCCTTTTTTCTCGCCCGCTTGAAATGAATGCCGACACTGCATTTGCCTTCCGAACCATCGGATGAACCTGCATGTTAATCATGAAACAACCTGGAACTAAGACTCCCAAGACCCTCAGCGCTTCAGATTTGCAAAGCCTTTCCCTCGTTCAGAAAATCGTCTACCCGATTGTTCTTGCTACCAAAGTGCAAAACCGCACACTTGGTCACTTCTTTCCCCACTCGCCCTTCATCTCCACGCCCTTCTGCAGCCTGCCCGTTTCCTCAAAACTACCTGTCCCTCTCGCTATCTTTGTGCCATCTGCAAACTCAGCAAAAATGCCCGCCGTGGCCCTCATTATCGTCGACACCCCAATAAGGTCCCTGTCACAGCCCCGTCTACAAGGTATTTGCAGAAATTCACCAAAGTTATACACGTGGCCGGAGACTTTGGCACGTCGGGTCGATAACACAGGGCCCAGCGAGCCTGTGCCGATTCCTACTCCTTGTTTGGACGTGCTACTTGTTGCCCAGACGTGGTTTCAGTCCCGCCGTTCCGCCTCCCGTTCACGTGTCTAACAAGGTGAGCCTTAAACATAGAACATAGAAGAATACAGCGCAGTACAGGCCCTTCGGCCCTCGATGTTGCGCCGATCCAAGCCCACCTAACCTACACTAGCCCACTATCCTCCATATGCCTATCCAATGCCTGCTTAAATGCCCATAATGAGGGAGAGTCCACCACTGCTACTGGCAGGGCATTCCATGAACTCACGACTCGCTGAGTAAAGAACCTACCCCTAACATCTGTCCTATACCTACCCCCCCTTAATTTAAAGCTATGCCCCCTTGGAAAAAGATTCTCACTGTCGACCCTATCTAAACCCCTAATCATCTTGTACACCTCTATCAAGTCACCCCTAAACCTTCTTTTCTCCAATGAAAACAACCCCAAGTGCCTCAGCCTTTCCTCATATGATCTTTCTACCATACCAGGCAACATCCTGGTAAACCTCCTCTGCACCCGTTCCAGTGCCTCCACATCCTTCCTATAGTATGGCGACCAAAACTGCACACAATACTCCAGATGCGGACGCACCAGAGTCTTATACAACTGCAACATGACCTCAGTACTCCGGAACTCAATTCCTCTACCAATAAAAGCCAGTACGCCATATCCCTTCTTCACCGCACTATTTACCTGGGTGGCAACTTTCAAAGATCTGTGTACATGGACACCAAGATCCCTCTGCTCATCCACACTACCAAGTATCCGTCCATTAGCCCAGTACCCCATCTTTTTATTACTCTTACCAAAGTGAATCACCTCACACTTAGCTACATTGAACGCCATTTGCCACCTTTCTGCCCAGTTCTGCAGCTTATCTATATCCCGCTGTAACCTGCCACATCCTTCCTCACTGTCTACAACTCCTCCGACTTTCGTATCATCCGCAAACTTGCTCACCCAACCTTCTAACCCCTCCTCCAAGTCATTTATAAAAATGACAAACAGCAATGGTCCCAAAACAGATCCTTGCGGAACACCGCTAGTGACGGCACTCCAAGATGAACCTTTGCCATCAACTACTACCCTCTGTCTTCTTCCAGCCAGCCAACTCCTAATCCAAACCTCCAACTCACCCTCAATGCCATACCTCCGTGTTTTTTGCAGTAGTCCACCATGAGGAACCTTATCAAACGCCTTACTAAAATCCATATACACCACATCTACCGCTTTCCCCTCGTTCACCTCCTTAGTCACCTTCTCAAAGAATTCAATAAGGTTTGTGAGGCACGACCTGCCCTTCACAAAACCATGCTGACTATCCTTGATCACATTATTCCTATCCAGATGTTCATAAATCCTATCCCTTAGAATTCTCTCTAAGATTTTGCCCACAACAGAAGTGAGACTCACCAGCCAATAGTTACTAGGGTTATCCCTACTCCCCTTCTTGAACAAGGGAACCACATTTGCTAGCCTCCAATCTTCTGGCACTACTCCTGTAGACAACGAGGACATAAAAATCAAGGCCAATGGCTCTGCAATCTCCTCCCTTGCTTCCCGGAGAATCCTAGGATAAATGCCATCAGGCCCAGGGGACCTATCTATTTTCACCCTTTCCAGAATTTCCAACACCTCTTCTCTACATACCTCAAAGCCATCCATTCTACTTAATTGTGACTCAGTACTCACATTGACAACAATGTCCTGTTCCTGATTGAATACTGACGAAAAGTATTCATTCAATGTCTCCCCAATCTCTTCAGCCTCCACACGCAACTTCCCACTACTATCCTTGACTGGACCTATTCCTACCCTAGTCATTCTTTTATTCCTGACATACCTATAGAAAGCCTTAGGGTTTTCCCTAATCCTACCAACTAAGGCCCTTTCATGTCCCCTCCTTGCTGCTCTTAGCTCTCTCTTCAGGTCCTTCCTGGCTACCGTATAACTCTCAATCGCCCCAATTGAACCTTCACGCCTCATCTTTACATAGGCCGCCCTCTTCCATTTAACAAGGGATTCCAATTCCTTATTAAACCACGGCTCCCTCACACGACCCTTTCCTCCCTGCCTGACGGGTACATACTTATCAAGGACACTCAATAGTTGCTCCTTGAACAAGCTCCACATATCAGTTACGCCCTTGTCTTGAAGCTTACTTTTCCAAGCCACACATCCTAAGTCATGCCTCACCGCATCATAATTTCCCTGCCCCCAGCTATAACTCTTGCCCTGTAGTGCACACTTATCCCTCTCCATCGCTAGAGTAAAAGTCACCGAATTGTGGTCACTGTCCCCAAAGTGCTCACCTACCTCTAATTCTAACACCTGGCCTGGTTCGTTACCCAGAACCAAATCCAGTATGGCCTCACCTCTTGTTGGCCTATCTACATATTGTGTCAGGAAACCCTCCTGCACACATTGGACAAACACTGACCCATCTAACGAACTTGAGCTATAGCTTTCCCAATCAATATCAGGAAAGTTAAAGTCCCCCATAACAACCACCCTATTACTTTCACTCTTCTCTTGAATCATCCTCGCAATCCTTTCTTCTACGTTTCTAGGACTATTAGGAGGCCTGTAAAAAATTACTAACAGGGTGAGCTCACCTTTCCTATTCCTAACCTCAGCCCAAACTACCTCAGACGGCGAGTCTTCATCCATCGTCCTTTCCACAGCTGTAATACTATCTTTGACAAGCAATGCCACACCTCCCCCTCTTTTACCCCCACCTCTGACCCTACTAAAACATTTAAACCCTGGAACCTGCAACAGCCAATCCTGTCCCTGTTCTACCCATGTCTCCGTAATAGCCACAACATCGAAGTCCCAGGTACCAACCCACGCTGCAAGTTCCTAATGTACCAACCCACGTTCCTAATGTGCCTGCTTCCAGCGCTTCGACTGGCAACGCGTTCCAGGCACCCACCATCCTCTGTGTGAAAACCTTTCCCCGCACTTTTCCCTTCTCACTTTCCCCCTCTCACCGTGAACCTGTACCCACTGACTCGCCACCCCACCCTTTCGATGCCTCTCAGTATGCTGTCGACCACTATCAGGTCGCCCCTCAGCTTCCGTCTTTGCAGTGACGACAATCCAAGTTTATTCAACCTCTCCTCACAGCAGAAGCGCTCCAGGGCAGGCAACGTGCTGGTAAACCTTCTCTGCACCCTCTCCAAAGCATCCACGTCCTTCTGGTAGTGTGCCGAACAGCATTGCGCGCGATATCCCAATTGTAGCCTAACTGGAGTTTTGTACAGCTCTTTGTACAGATCATTTATTTACACGTCACAAACAACAAAGGTCCTAGCACTGAGCCCTGCGGGACGCCACTAGTTACTGATCTCCTTTCCGAAAAATGCGCCCCGAGTCGGTTTTGTATCCAGCTAGCCGACTCACCTCAGATCCCACGAGACTCTACCTTTTGTAGCAGCCTGCCGTAAGATGTGAAGCGATCCAGAAGAGATTACTGACGCAAAGGTGACTACACTTAAATGAAAGTGCTGGGAATGGCAACCGTGATGGAACTCGCAGCCAAGGAAGGTCAACACCTCACAAAATGGTGGCTGAGAGTTCACAAAATGGTGGCCCAGGGACAAGCACCAACGCAGACACAAAACTGCCACTGCTGTGGAAACACATGTCAGGCAGCAGCAAATTGCTGCTGGAAAGAAGCTGTGTGCAGAAACTGCAGCATTAAAAAAGAATATATTAAGTGGGTGCGCTCGGGGGAGAAAGTACCAATAACCTGCAGCGAAAGTACAGGAAGAAATCCTAAATGGTACAAAAAGGGCAAGAAGACAAAAGCCCAGGCGCACAAACCAATGAGGTGTTGTTGTTACAGATACTGGCGATAGCTGCCGACGCCCCGGTCGCTCCCTTACTGAACGGCAAACCGGTAAGAATGGAGGTGGACACCGGTTTCATTGATACGGCTGAGTCACGTTGCGCTGCAACCTTCAGAAACTGAGCGAGGAACACACACAGGTGCTTTCACGGTGGGAACGTTCAGTTATACGGTCAGTCTGAAGACACAGCCTGCGCGTCAACAAAGGAAATCTTAGAGCTTTATGGGCAAGAATGTGGTTGGACAGAATCAAACTCAACTGGGCCGAAGGCAATCACTTGTCAAGATTCTGAGAGTGACTGATCAAGAATTCTAAAGAAGCACGCTATTGTTTTCAATGGGATAGAGAAGCAGGACGCCGGGAGCCTTTGATAAGGTTCCACGTGGTAGGCTGTTGGAGAAAATGCAGAGGCATGGAACTGAGGGTGATTTAGCAGCTTGGCTTAGAAACTGGCTTTCTGAAAGAAGGCAGCGGGTGGTGGTTGATGGAAAATATTCAGCCTGGAGTCCGGTTACTAGTGGTGTGCCACAAGGGTCTGTTTTGGGACCACTGCTGTTTGTCATTTTTATAAATGACTTAGATGCAGGCATAACATAGGTGGATGGATTAGTAAATTTGCAGACGACGCTAAAGTCGGTGGAGTGGTGGTCAGTGTGGAAGAATGTTACAGGTTGCAGGGGGACTTGGATAAACTGCAGAATTGGGCTGAGAGGTGGCAAATGGAGTTCAATGCAGCTAAATGTGAGGTGATGCACTTTGGGAAGAATAACAGGAAGGCAGAGTACTGGGTCGATGGAAAGATTCTTGGTAGTGTGGATGTGCAGAGGGATCTTGGAGTCCCATGTACATAGATCCCTGAAAGTTGCCACCCAAGTGGATAGTGCTGTTAAGAAGGCTGTTAGGTTTCATTCGTAGAGGGATTGAGTGCCGGAGCCGCAATATCATGCTGCAACAGTTCACCTGCTGCTGTGTGCTAGGCGGTTTCCTTTCCCTTTGCTCAACGACCTATTTGCTGAACTAGCCGGAGGTCAGCTTTTCAGTAAAACTGAGCCCGGTAAACCCTACCTCCAGATGAGTGTAGATCCTGAGTTTAAATGAATGAGACACAATCTTATTGAAACATATTGGATTCTTACGTGGCTCGACAGGGTAAATGCTGAGAGGACATTTTCCCTCATGGGAGTGTCTAGAACTGAACAGAATAAAGAGGCACCAATTTAAGAGTGAGATCAGGAGAAACGTCTTCTCTCAGAGGGTTGTGAGTCTTTGGAATTTGTTGTCACAGACAGCTGGCACACGCTGCTTGTGTGAGACTGACTTTGCTGCCTCAGCCAGAACTGGCAGCATTCTAAGTGCAAAAGAAGGCAAGGGGGTGTTGTGCCAGTCCCTGCGTACACAGCCCAGGTGCCGGATAATCTGCAGTGCTCCTACCTGCCTTATTATCTTTCCAGGCCAGTTCCGGTCAGCAAACATTGGTTTGTTTGTTCTACGTTTTCTCACGTGCTGTTGTCGAGTTAGTGCTGTCTCTTTGCTTTTCCCAGTGAGAATTGACTCTCTGAGTAACCTGCCTCTGACTCAGTCATTCGTGATAGCACACACGATTCTGTCGCGGCTCCGTGAATCGGAAAATGGCTGAAACTCACAGTCCTTTGCCTCGTTTTTCCGGTCAGTCACATACGTACCTATCGATTCCGCCTGCCCTTGCAGTCTGATGAAAAGCATGTGCCTTAAATACGTCCCGATGATTTTTGTCCTAGCTCACAGTGTTCTCGAAATCTCTCTTTCAAGTCATCAAAATCAAAACGACTGAACCCCGAGATAGCTTCATCCCCAGCAGCATGCAGCAACGTAGCACAGTTGACCTTCTCTTGTTTTTCTGAAATGTCGCTCGCGAGTATGAAAAGCTGGTGGGCAGCTACGGTTGCTGCGACTCCCAAATTCTGACACCATGTGGTGTGATCGGGGCCCGGCGTTGGCGGGAAGGTGCAGCACGCAGCAGGGGTCCGAGGGGATGACATTGAGAGCAAGTGTCAAGGTGCGCAAGAGACAGAGATGGCGAGAGAAGGATAGGGAGCGGGAGCTGAGCAGCCACCTTAGAACAGACGAGTTTGAATCGACTCACGCCCGGTTGGATGTGAGGTGTGAGAAATGAAGCACTTGGTACTCAAACCCATCCAGCAGACACAAAGCACCGAAAGCCTGAGTTATAAACATGAAGCTGTTTTTAGATTTATAGATGAGGGGTGCACCGTTCCCGGAGGTACTGCAATACCAGGTCGATGCGTGGAGTGGACGGAGCAAGCCCCTATTCCATCTCCCTGCTCCAAAAATCAATTTAATATATGGTCCCCAGATAAGGGACGTATCAGATATTAAACTGATAAGAACAGATTTTTTTTTTATTTCAAAATATACTTTATTCATATAAATAAATCTTTGGTACTTGTACAATTTGTCATATCGTTCATACATATATACATTCCATGTCGTAAAGAACAGATTGAATTGCTCAAATTTACAGTTATCCTAAATACAGTTCCCTTCATTAACCATCCAGTCTCTTATTATTTAGCTGTGGCTTCAGCGGAACCCACCTACTGAGTGGGTGCCCTGTTATATGAGAGCAAAGGAAAACTTCTTTAACCCCCAGTTTATGGGGTTACCCTTGTCCATTTGACTGTCCTGTCTCTGGGGTAGCTATCTGCATCCCCATGGTGTGCACGAACTGCTGGACCTTCTCTGGGCTGAGGTAGCTATCCAGGCCCTCACTGGGGTCATTTACCTGCTCTGGTGTCATTGAGCCAAGGCAAGGGTCCGCACCGTCCAGTTCTGTGTCTGACAATGGGACTGTCAGAGGATCGCAGCTCTCAGTTACCTGTAGTTGTGGGACAGTGGGTACCCCCTGGTTCTCACTGGGTGGAGGGTGGACTTCAGGGGGTCCGTTGTTTCCTGGCTGGGAGGAAATGCCCTCCTCTTTATCTACGGCGCTCTGTCTCTTCTTCTGGTGGTGATGATGTTCTTTGTGCCCGTCTTCCCCATCTGAAGTGCTGGCTGTCCCTCCCTCGTGCAGCTGTCTTTTCCCCCTTTGCTGGGAGGCTTTGTGGGCGTGGCCGGACTTTCTCTTCCTGTTTATAACCGGTATCCACTCCTCTGCCTGCTCGATTACCTCCTCCTCCTCCTCCATTGCTTCCATCTGCCCAGCGAGAGCTAGGATTAGCTGCTGTGTCTCTCCACTGGCTGCCCCCTCCTCCACTCCAGCCTGTTCTTCTTTCTGGGTGCCACCAGACTCTGTTTCCCTGCTGTCTAGGTGGACGTTACTGGTCTTTGGGGGTCCACGGCTCGCCTTGCCACCTCCAGCCATCTGTGCGTAAGTGGGGCCCCCCCGTCTTGGGCAGGTCTTGTACACGTGGCCCGCCTCTCCGCACAGGTTGCAGCTCCTTTCTTCCTGACAGTCCTTAGTCAGGTGACCCTCCTGTTTGCAGTTCCTGCAGATGGTCACTTTGCAATCCGCCAGCACATGTCCCGACTTCCCGCAGGCTCGGCACACTTTTGGCTGCCCTGCATATGTCAGGTAGCCTCTGTTCCCTCCAATTGCGAAGCTCGAGGGTGGGTGAAGAATGTTCCCATTGCCATCGACCCTCAGAGTCACTCTGACCTGCCGCTTACTGGTCCAGATCCCAAAGGGGTCGATCACGTCGGTGGCTTCTCCCTCAACTTGGACGTACCTTCCCAGGAAGGTCAGGACATCAGCCGCTGGAACATAGGGGTTGTACATATGGATTGTAACAACCCGACTCCTCTGTGCAGGAAGCACACACAATGGGATCGCCGACAAGATGGAAAACAGCGGCTCCCCTTCCTTCTCCTTGAAGACCTTCAGGAGCTGTTCGCACTGCTTCACACTCCTGAAGGTCACATCAAAGTAGCCTGCCCCAGGGAAATCCTGCAGGCAGTACACGTCTGCTGCAGCGAACCCACAGCATCCTAGCAATACCTTCTTAATAAACAGGATGCGATCCATCGGTGTACGGCCCTCCACCTGCTTGACAGACACCCGGACGGTGTTTCGAACCCCCTGCCCAGGGCTGCGCGCAGCTGTTGAGGCCATAGCTCGGAGGTTGGCTGGTCCCTGAATTGGCGTTAGGCCGAAGCCAGCATGAAGATCCACCAATAGCAGGTCAGCACAACCAAACGATCCTCCAACGTCCAATCACGATCCAGCGATGATCTCCACTAGCTCTGATGACTCACAACTCGACCCACGTCCTGATAAGAACAGACACTTGATCTTAGCCAAAAGGCCGAGAAGCGATAACTACAATACCGCGGACTGCCTCAAGTCCCATTTGTCCTCCATGTTTTCAATCAGCTTGATTCTGTTCAAAGACTTGTAGATCACTGCTGACAGTTTCCCTGTCGCCGTAGTCCTCCCAGGATTTCTAACGAGAGCAGCAGGTCCGTTTACAGCAGTTGCTTTTTTTCCCCTGTCAGTGAACCACTGTCTCATGGTCATGTAGAGATCGTCAGTATCTCACCAATCAAGTGGGTCAGGGCTAAGCTTACGTGACTTCTCACGTGACCAGCACAGCGTTTTTGAGGAGGCGGTAACCAACTGCAGAACTGCACGCATTGAATGATACATTCAGCCTGTCATGTCTGCATCAGCTCTCTGCACGAGCAACTTCCCCAGTCCCACTCGCCCTGCAGCAAATATTCTCTCTTCAGATAAGTATCCGACCCTCCGACCAAAGTCACCATTGAATCTGCCTCCAGCACCCTCTCTCTCAGGCAGTGCACTGCATATTCTCACCACTCGCTGAAGATGCTTGGGCCTAGGACGCTACCTCGATGAAACGTGACACGTAGAGAAGAAAGCAATAGATTCAGCCGAGCCCTCCATGTCTTTGATGTGTGTGGATGTGCCTGCAGTTAGAACATTGCACAGTACAGGCCCTTCGGCCCACGATGTCGTGCCGAGCAGTTTTCTTAATCTAAGATCAACCTAACCTACACACCCCTCAATTTACTGCCGTCCAGCGTGTGCTCGCCGAGCAGTAGCTTAAATGTCCCTGACAGTTTGTGGGAGATTAGAAATGCAGTTAGAGATGTTGTTTTTGCAGATGGGTGACGGGGTGTTGTGGGGGGAGGGGAAGGGGAACATTACACAAACGGTCGCGGGATTCTTGCAGCATACCTAAGGCTAAGATTTTAACGAATATAGAGGTTTTTGTTTAAGAAATAGTTGTAAACTAAGAAATAACTTTAAAGTGTTGTAGCTGACCACAAAAGTAGCAGTAGGGGCATTTCACAATAAGCTTATAGTATGAGAAGGGGAACTGGATAAAATAGCAGACAGGCTGTAACAGACAAGGACAAGGACAGCAGGGTAGTCAGATAAGGAAAATTAGAGAAAAACGAGTGAGGTAATCGGCTTATGATAGGATGGGAAAAGGGAGGCGTGATTCCGCAACTTGCAAACTGAATAAGAATGCTTACATGTTTTGTTTTCGCGCGCTTTTGCTAGCCTGATTGCTTGAGCAAAACGCCTGTTCTTGCAAGGCCGTAAAGAATTAAATGTTCTTGTTTCCAAGGCTTTGTCTCAGGCTGAATTGTGAGTGAGTTTTGTTTCTCACAGTTGCCGAAGGGCCTGTTGTTGCGCTGCTCTGTTCGACGTTCTAAAAATCTCAGCTGTTACCAATGTGAAAAATCCCTGCCTCCCCACAAGGCAAATGATTGGAGCAGGTTCGAATTCTGACCGAAAAATCTCACTGTCAGGAAATCTCGGCTCGCTCACCTTTACGAACAGTACCTCTTACAGACTAATCCATCTTGTCTTGGAAAGTGTGAACTCCCATCCCCCAACCCACCTCGTGCAAATGAATAGCACGACGGGGCGGGGATGTGAAGATCAATTTACAGCAAATCAGCCTTTATTGGTTCGGCTCCAAACATTCCAATTCGGTCTGCTTCCTTAGAATTGCAAATCAAGATTCAAGAGTGCTAATTGCAGCGCTAACAGCAAGCTAATGGTTTGATAGTGGCTGTGCAATCAAAAAGCAAGGTCTAAAATGCAAAATAAAGCAAAACACCCAGTAAGCAAAACCTCAGCATCTGTGGGGAAAAAGCAGAATTAACGCTTTTTCGAGTCCAGTGACCCTTCTCCCGAAGGGTGCAGCGAGTTCTGTTTTCGTCTAGACATTACAACCTGCAGCACCACGCGTGGAGTCAGTGATCAACTGCACCTTCACTCTATTGGTAGCCACTGAGCACGTACATCGATGCTTGCATCAGGACGAGACGAAACCTGAACCAAACGGACGGAGGCTCCGAAGCTCTCTGCCACCCTCTCACCTTCAATGCGCACTTGGATCCATCCGGCTGCTCCGCATCAGGAAGCATCAATGGGGCGGCCTCAATCAACAGATGGGAATCAGAAAGCTTCCCCACACAGTCACACAGTACAGAAGAGGCCCTTTGGCCCTCCGAGTCCGCACTGACAAAGCTACTCTAAGTCTGCTCTAGTCCCACTTTCCAGCACTTGGTCCGTAGCCAGGAAAGGTTATGACATTTCCAGTGCTCATCCAAGTAGTTTTTCAAGGTTTTGAGGTTCCCCGCCTCGCTACCCTCCCAAGCAGTGCATTCCAGACCGCCGCCACCCTCTGGGAAACAACTGCTTTCTGTCATGACCGCAAGACCACGGAAGGTCTGACGGCCCATAAGACGTAGGAGCAGAATCGGGCCATTCGGCCCACGCTCCGCCATTCGGTCGTGGCTCACAGGTTTCTCAACCCCGATTCTCCTGCCCTCTCCCCACAACCCTTGATCCCCTTATAATCAAGAACCTCTCTATCTCTGTCTTAAATGCAACCTCATCTCAGCCTGAAGGGACGACCCTTCACCCTGAGGCTGTACTTCCAGGTCCTCGTCTCGCCTACTAGTGGGATCATCGGGTTCAATTCCCGCCTCAGGCGACTGACTGTGTGGAGTTTGCACGTTCTCCCCGTGCCTGCGTGGGTTTCCTCCGGGTGCTCCGGTTTCCTCCCACAGTCCAAAGATGTGCAGGTCAGGTGAATTGGCCATGCTAAATTGCCCGTAGTGTTAGGTAAGGGGCAAATGTAGGGGTATGGGTGGGTTGCGCTTCGGCGGGTCGGTGTGGACTTGTTGGGTCGAAGGGCCTGTTTCCACACTGTAATGTAATGTAATCTAATCTAATCTTCTTCACATCCACTCTGACCAGGCCTCCCAGTAGCCTGTAAGGTTCAGTCAGATCCCGCCTTACCTTTCGAAACACCATCGGGTATAGACCCAGAGACCTCGTGTGACAAACCCTTCAGCCCCAGGGGGAACACGCTTGTAAACCTTCTCTAGACTCCCTCCAACACCAGCGCATCCCTTCCTTTGGTACAGGGCACAAAACTGCTCCCGATATTCCACCTGTGGTCAGACCAGAGTCTGATGCAGCCTCAGCAGCACGTCTCTGCTCCTTTTTTCTCGCCCGCTTGAAATGAATGCCGACACTGCATTTGCCTTCCGAACCATCGGATGAACCTGCATGTTAATCATGAAACAACCTGGAACTAAGACTCCCAAGACCCTCAGCGCTTCAGATTTGCAAAGCCTTTCCCTCGTTCAGAAAATCGTCTACCCGATTGTTCTTGCTACCAAAGTGCAAAACCGCACACTTGGTCACTTCTTTCCCCACTCGCCCTTCATCTCCACGCCCTTCTGCAGCCTGCCCGTTTCCTCAAAACTACCTGTCCCTCTCGCTATCTTTGTGCCATCTGCAAACTCAGCAAAAATGCCCGCCGTGGCCCTCATTATCGTCGACACCCCAATAAGGTCCCTGTCACAGCCCCGTCTACAAGGTATTTGCAGAAATTCACCAAAGTTATACACGTGGCCGGAGACTTTGGCACGTCGGGTCGATAACACAGGGCCCAGCGAGCCTGTGCCGATTCCTACTCCTTGTTTGGACGTGCTACTTGTTGCCCAGACGTGGTTTCAGTCCCGCCGTTCCGCCTCCCGTTCACGTGTCTAACAAGGTGAGCCTTAAACATAGAACATAGAAGAATACAGCGCAGTACAGGCCCTTCGGCCCTCGATGTTGCGCCGATCCAAGCCCACCTAACCTACACTAGCCCACTATCCTCCATATGCCTATCCAATGCCTGCTTAAATGCCCATAATGAGGGAGAGTCCACCACTGCTACTGGCAGGGCATTCCATGAACTCACGACTCGCTGAGTAAAGAACCTACCCCTAACATCTGTCCTATACCTACCCCCCCTTAATTTAAAGCTATGCCCCCTTGGAAAAAGATTCTCACTGTCGACCCTATCTAAACCCCTAATCATCTTGTACACCTCTATCAAGTCACCCCTAAACCTTCTTTTCTCCAATGAAAACAACCCCAAGTGCCTCAGCCTTTCCTCATATGATCTTTCTACCATACCAGGCAACATCCTGGTAAACCTCCTCTGCACCCGTTCCAGTGCCTCCACATCCTTCCTATAGTATGGCGACCAAAACTGCACACAATACTCCAGATGCGGACGCACCAGAGTCTTATACAACTGCAACATGACCTCAGTACTCCGGAACTCAATTCCTCTACCAATAAAAGCCAGTACGCCATATGCCTTCTTCACCGCACTATTTACCTGGGTGGCAACTTTCAAAGATCTGTGTACATGGACACCAAGATCCCTCTGCTCATCCACACTACCAAGTATCCGTCCATTAGCCCAGTACCCCATCTTTTTATTACTCTTACCAAAGTGAATCACCTCACACTTAGCTACATTGAACGCCATTTGCCACCTTTCTGCCCAGTTCTGCAGCTTATCTATATCCCGCTGTAACCTGCCACATCCTTCCTCACTGTCTACAACTCCTCCGACTTTCGTATCATCCGCAAACTTGCTCACCCAACCTTCTAACCCCTCCTCCAGGTCATTTATAAAAATGACAAACAGCAATGGTCCCAAAACAGATCCTTGCGGAACACCGCTAGTGACGGCACTCCAAGATGAACCTTTGCCATCAACTACTACCCTCTGTCTTCTTCCAGCCAGCCAACTCCTAATCCAAACCTCCAACTCACCCTCAATGCCATACCTCCGTGTTTTTTGCAGTAGTCCACCATGAGGAACCTTATCAAACGCCTTACTAAAATCCATATACACCACATCTACCGCTTTCCCCTCGTTCACCTCCTTAGTCACCTTCTCAAAGAATTCAATAAGGTTTGTGAGGCACGACCTGCCCTTCACAAAACCATGCTGACTATCCTTGATCACATTATTCCTATCCAGATGTTCATAAATCCTATCCCTTAGAATTCTCTCTAAGATTTTGCCCACAACAGAAGTGAGACTCACCAGCCAATAGTTACTAGGGTTATCCCTACTCCCCTTCTTGAACAAGGGAACCACATTTGCTAGCCTCCAATCTTCTGGCACTACTCCTGTAGACAACGAGGACATAAAAATCAAGGCCAATGGCTCTGCAATCTCCTCCCTTGCTTCCCGGAGAATCCTAGGATAAATGCCATCAGGCCCAGGGGACCTATCTATTTTCACCCTTTCCAGAATTTCCAACACCTCTTCTCTACATACCTCAAAGCCATCCATTCTACTTAATTGTGACTCAGTACTCACATTGACAACAATGTCCTGTTCCTGATTGAATACTGACGAAAAGTATTCATTCAATGTCTCCCCAATCTCTTCAGCCTCCACACGCAACTTCCCACTACTATCCTTGACTGGACCTATTCCTACCCTAGTCATTCTTTTATTCCTGACATACCTATAGAAAGCCTTAGGGTTTTCCCTAATCCTACCAACTAAGGCCCTTTCATGTCCCCTCCTTGCTGCTCTTAGCTCTCTCTTCAGGTCCTTCCTGGCTACCGTATAACTCTCAATCGCCCCAATTGAACCTTCACGCCTCATCTTTACATAGGCCGCCCTCTTCCATTTAACAAGGGATTCCAATTCCTTATTAAACCACGGCTCCCTCACACGACCCTTTCCTCCCTGCCTGACGGGTACATACTTATCAAGGACACTCAATAGTTGCTCCTTGAACAAGCTCCACATATCAGTTACGCCCTTGTCTTGAAGCTTACTTTTCCAAGCCACACATCCTAAGTCATGCCTCACCGCATCATAATTTCCCTGCCCCCAGCTATAACTCTTGCCCTGTAGTGCACACTTATCCCTCTCCATCGCTAGAGTAAAAGTCACCGAATTGTGGTCACTGTCCCCAAAGTGCTCACCTACCTCTAATTCTAACACCTGGCCTGGTTCGTTACCCAGAACCAAATCCAGTATGGCCTCACCTCTTGTTGGCCTATCTACATATTGTGTCAGGAAACCCTCCTGCACACATTGGACAAACACTGACCCATCTAACGAACTTGAGCTATAGCTTTCCCAATCAATATCAGGAAAGTTAAAGTCCCCCATAACAACCACCCTATTACTTTCACTCTTCTCTTGAATCATCCTCGCAATCCTTTCTTCTACGTTTCTAGGACTATTAGGAGGCCTGTAAAAAATTACTAACAGGGTGAGCTCACCTTTCCTATTCCTAACCTCAGCCCAAACTACCTCAGACGGCGAGTCTTCATCCATCGTCCTTTCCACAGCTGTAATACTATCTTTGACAAGCAATGCCACACCTCCCCCTCTTTTACCCCCACCTCTGACCCTACTAAAACATTTAAACCCTGGAACCTGCAACAGCCAATCCTGTCCCTGTTCTACCCATGTCTCCGTAATAGCCACAACATCGAAGTCCCAGGTACCAACCCACGCTGCAAGTTCCTAATGTACCAACCCACGTTCCTAATGTGCCTGCTTCCAGCGCTTCGACTGGCAACGCGTTCCAGGCACCCACCATCCTCTGTGTGAAAACCTTTCCCCGCACTTTTCCCTTCTCACTTTCCCCCTCTCACCGTGAACCTGTACCCACTGACTCGCCACCCCACCCTTTCGATGCCTCTCAGTATGCTGTCGACCACTATCAGGTCGCCCCTCAGCTTCCGTCTTTGCAGTGACGACAATCCAAGTTTATTCAACCTCTCCTCACAGCAGAAGCGCTCCAGGGCAGGCAACGTGCTGGTAAACCTTCTCTGCACCCTCTCCAAAGCATCCACGTCCTTCTGGTAGTGTGCCGAACAGCATTGCGCGCGATATCCCAATTGTAGCCTAACTGGAGTTTTGTACAGCTCTTTGTACAGATCATTTATTTACACGTCACAAACAACAAAGGTCCTAGCACTGAGCCCTGCGGGACGCCACTAGTTACTGATCTCCTTTCCGAAAAATGCGCCCCGAGTCGGTTTTGTATCCAGCTAGCCGACTCACCTCAGATCCCACGAGACTCTACCTTTTGTAGCAGCCTGCCGTAAGATGTGAAGCGATCCAGAAGAGATTACTGACGCAAAGGTGACTACACTTAAATGAAAGTGCTGGGAATGGCAACCGTGATGGAACTCGCAGCCAAGGAAGGTCAACACCTCACAAAATGGTGGCTGAGAGTTCACAAAATGGTGGCCCAGGGACAAGCACCAACGCAGACACAAAACTGCCACTGCTGTGGAAACACATGTCAGGCAGCAGCAAATTGCTGCTGGAAAGAAGCTGTGTGCAGAAACTGCAGCATTAAAAAAGAATATATTAAGTGGGTGCGCTCGGGGGAGAAAGTACCAATAACCTGCAGCGAAAGTACAGGAAGAAATCCTAAATGGTACAAAAAGGGCAAGAAGACAAAAGCCCAGGCGCACAAACCAATGAGGTGTTGTTGTTACAGATACTGGCGATAGCTGCCGACGCCCCGGTCGCTCCCTTACTGAACGGCAAACCGGTAAGAATGGAGGTGGACACCGGTTTCATTGATACGGCTGAGTCACGTTGCGCTGCAACCTTCAGAAACTGAGCGAGGAACACACACAGGTGCTTTCACGGTGGGAACGTTCAGTTATACGGTCAGTCTGAAGACACAGCCTGCGCGTCAACAAAGGAAATCTTAGAGCTTTATGGGCAAGAATGTGGTTGGACAGAATCAAACTCAACTGGGCCGAAGGCAATCACTTGTCAAGATTCTGAGAGTGACTGATCAAGAATTCTAAAGAAGCACGCTATTGTTTTCAATGGGATAGAGAAGCAGGACGCCGGGAGCCTTTGATAAGGTTCCACGTGGTAGGCTGTTGGAGAAAATGCAGAGGCATGGAACTGAGGGTGATTTAGCAGCTTGGCTTAGAAACTGGCTTTCTGAAAGAAGGCAGCGGGTGGTGGTTGATGGAAAATATTCAGCCTGGAGTCCGGTTACTAGTGGTGTGCCACAAGGGTCTGTTTTGGGACCACTGCTGTTTGTCATTTTTATAAATGACTTAGATGCAGGCATAACATAGGTGGATGGATTAGTAAATTTGCAGACGACGCTAAAGTCGGTGGAGTGGTGGTCAGTGTGGAAGAATGTTACAGGTTGCAGGGGGACTTGGATAAACTGCAGAATTGGGCTGAGAGGTGGCAAATGGAGTTCAATGCAGCTAAATGTGAGGTGATGCACTTTGGGAAGAATAACAGGAAGGCAGAGTACTGGGTCGATGGAAAGATTCTTGGTAGTGTGGATGTGCAGAGGGATCTTGGAGTCCCATGTACATAGATCCCTGAAAGTTGCCACCCAAGTGGATAGTGCTGTTAAGAAGGCTGTTAGGTTTCATTCGTAGAGGGATTGAGTGCCGGAGCCGCAATATCATGCTGCAACAGTTCACCTGCTGCTGTGTGCTAGGCGGTTTCCTTTCCCTTTGCTCAACGACCTATTTGCTGAACTAGCCGGAGGTCAGCTTTTCAGTAAAACTGAGCCCGGTAAACCCTACCTCCAGATGAGTGTAGATCCTGAGTTTAAATGAATGAGACACAATCTTATTGAAACATATTGGATTCTTACGTGGCTCGACAGGGTAAATGCTGAGAGGACATTTTCCCTCATGGGAGTGTCTAGAACTGAACAGAATAAAGAGGCACCAATTTAAGAGTGAGATCAGGAGAAACGTCTTCTCTCAGAGGGTTGTGAGTCTTTGGAATTTGTTGTCACAGACAGCTGGCACACGCTGCTTGTGTGAGACTGACTTTGCTGCCTCAGCCAGAACTGGCAGCATTCTAAGTGCAAAAGAAGGCAAGGGGGTGTTGTGCCAGTCCCTGCGTACACAGCCCAGGTGCCGGATAATCTGCAGTGCTCCTACCTGCCTTATTATCTTTCCAGGCCAGTTCCGGTCAGCAAACATTGGTTTGTTTGTTCTACGTTTTCTCACGTGCTGTTGTCGAGTTAGTGCTGTCTCTTTGCTTTTCCCAGTGAGAATTGACTCTCTGAGTAACCTGCCTCTGACTCAGTCATTCGTGATAGCACACACGATTCTGTCGCGGCTCCGTGAATCGGAAAATGGCTGAAACTCACAGTCCTTTGCCTCGTTTTTCCGGTCAGTCACATACGTACCTATCGATTCCGCCTGCCCTTGCAGTCTGATGAAAAGCATGTGCCTTAAATACGTCCCGATGATTTTTGTCCTAGCTCACAGTGTTCTCGAAATCTCTCTTTCAAGTCATCAAAATCAAAACGACTGAACCCCGAGATAGCTTCATCCCCAGCAGCATGCAGCAACGTAGCACAGTTGACCTTCTCTTGTTTTTCTGAAATGTCGCTCGCGAGTATGAAAAGCTGGTGGGCAGCTACGGTTGCTGCGACTCCCAAATTCTGACACCATGTGGTGTGATCGGGGCCCGGCGTTGGCGGGAAGGTGCAGCACGCAGCAGGGGTCCGAGGGGATGACATTGAGAGCAAGTGTCAAGGTGCGCAAGAGACAGAGATGGCGAGAGAAGGATAGGGAGCGGGAGCTGAGCAGCCACCTTAGAACAGACGAGTTTGAATCGACTCACGCCCGGTTGGATGTGAGGTGTGAGAAATGAAGCACTTGGTACTCAAACCCATCCAGCAGACACAAAGCACCGAAAGCCTGAGTTATAAACATGAAGCTGTTTTTAGATTTATAGATGAGGGGTGCACCGTTCCCGGAGGTACTGCAATACCAGGTCGATGCGTGGAGTGGACGGAGCAAGCCCCTATTCCATCTCCCTGCTCCAAAAATCAATTTAATATATGGTCCCCAGATAAGGGACGTATCAGATATTAAACTGATAAGAACAGATTTTTTTTTTTTTTATTTCAAAAATATACTTTATTCATATATATTTAATCTATACAATTGGACATGTCATCATTCTGTAAACATTCCATTTCTTTACGTATCGAAACAGGGTAAACATTCATATTCACAGGTTAGTGCGATTACATTGAGCTCAGACGCCAGCGGAGCCCAAATGACTGCGTGGGCCCCCTGTTCTTCGTTAGGCAGGCAGATGTTAGACGGTGGTCTTTCCCCACCGCGCCTTGGCGGCAGCTGCCCCAAGCTTCAGCGCGTCCCTCAACACGTAGTCCTGGACCATGGAATGTGCCAGTCTGCAACACTCAGTCGGGGTCAACTCCTTCAGCTGGAAGATCAACAGGTTTCGGACCACCCAGAGAGCGTCCTTCACCGAGTTGATGATCCTCCAGGCGCAGTTGATGTTCGTCTCGGTGTGCGTCCCGGGGAACAGGCCGTAGAGCACGGAGTCCCGCGTCACGGCGCTGCTCGGGACGAACCTCGACAAACACCACTGCATTTCTCTCCAGACTTCCTCTGCATAGGCACATTCCAGAAGGAGGTGTGTGACAGTCTCGTCCCCCCCGCAGCCGCTTCGAGGGCAGCGTGCGGTGCGGCAGAGAGTCCGGGCGTGCATAAATGATCTCACAGGCAGAGCCCTTCTCACCACCAGCCAAGCCATGTCTTGGTGCTTGTTGGAAAGTTCTGGCGATGAGGCATTCTGCCAAATGGCTTTGACAGTCTGCTCAGGGAACCGCTCGACGGGATCTGCCCTCTCCTTTTCCCGAAGGGTCTCAAGGACACTACGTGCTGACCACTTCCTGATGGACTTGTGGTCAAAGGTGTTTTTCTTGATAAATTTCTCCACGAAGGACAGGTGATACGGAACGGTCCAACTACTCGGAGCGTTCCGCGGCAGCGAGGCCAGGCCCATCCTTCGCAACACCGGGGACAAGTAGAACCTCAGTACGTAGTGACACTTGGTGTTTGCGTACCGGGGATCCACGCACAGCTTGATGCAGCCACACACAAAGGTGGCCATCAGGGTGAGGGTGGCATTGGGTGTGTTTTTTCCCCCATTGCACCGGTCTTTGTACATTACATCTCTTCGGACCCGGTCCATCTTTGATCTCCACACGAAGTGGAAGATGGCCCGGGTGACTGCGGCGGCACAGGTTCTGGGGATAGGCCAGACCTGTGCCACGTATAACAATACTGAGAGTACCTCACACCTGATGACCAGGTTCTTACCCGCGATGGAGAGCGACCGTTGCTCCCATCTGCCCAGTTTCTGTCTCACCTTCCTGATCCGCTCCTCCCAGGTCTTGGTGCACGCCCCAGCCCCCCCGAACCAAATACCCAGCACCTTCAGGTGGTCAGTCCTGACGGTGAAGGGGATAGAGGATTGGTCGGCCCAGTTCCCGAAGAGCATGGCCTCGCTCTTGCCTCGGTTTACCTTGGCCCCCGAGGCCCGTTCGAACTGGTCACAGATGCACATGAGTCTGTGCACGGACAGCGGATCCGAGCAGAAAACGGCGACGTCATCCATGTACAGGGAGGCCTTAACCTGCAGGCCCCCGCTGCCAGGAATAGTCACCCCTTTCAGGCTCGCATCCTTCCTGATGGACTCGGCAAATGGCTCTATGCAACACACAAACAAGGCAGGAGAGAGAGGGCAGCCCTGCCTGACTCCAGATCTGACTGGGAAGCTATCTGATTCCCACCCATTGATTGAGACTGCACTGACAATGTTGGTGTAGAGCAGTCTGATCCAATTAGCGATTCCCTCCCCGAAGCCCATTTTGGAGAGGACATCCCTCATATATGTATGCGATATCCTGTCAAAGGCTTTCTCCTGGTCCAGGCTGATGAGGCAGGTGTCCACCCCCCTGTCCTGCACGTAGGCGATCGTATCTCTGAGGAGTGCGAGACTCTCAGCGATCTTCCTGCCCGGTACAGCACAGGTTTGGTCAGGGTGAATCACCGATCCCAGAGCAGACCTGACCCGGTTGGCGATGACCTTTGACAAGATTTTGTAGTCTGTGTTTAACAGTGAGATCGGTCTCCAATTTCTAATTTCTTCCCTCTCCCCCTTCTGCTTGTAGATGAGGGTGATGATGCCTTTCCTCATGGATTCACTCATGGTACCTGCCCGAAGCATACTGACATACACCTCCAGCAGGTCCCGGCCAATCAAGTCCCAAAGAGCGGAATAGAGCTCGACCGGTAAGCCGTCGCTTCCGGGAGTTTTATTCTTTTCGAAGGACTCGAGGGCCTTGGTCAGCTCATCCAGAGATAGCGGCTGGTCCAGCCTCTCTCGTGTTCCGTCGTCTAGGACCTCCGTGATAGAGGACAGGAACGACTGGGAGGCCGCGCTGTCGGTTGGCTTCGAGTCATACAGACTGGCATAGAAGGATTTGCTGATCCTCATGATGTCAGCCTGAGATGACGTTACCGAGCCATCTTCTTCCTTCAGGCTGCTGAGCGCAGAGCTCTCTTTGTGCACCTTCTGGAAGAAGAAACGTGAGCACGTCTCGTCCTGCTCCACCGAGCGGACCCTGGACCGGAAGATTATCTTGGAGGCCTCCGAGGCAAAGAGCGAGGCTTGCTGGCCCTTCACCTCCTTGAGGTCCTCCGTGACATCGACCCCCAACGTCTGCAGCAGGAGCAGGTTCTGCATACTTTCCTGGAGCTGGGACAGTTTTCCCCGTCTCTCTCTCGCCTCCTGAACACCTTTGAGGATGAAGAACCTCTTGATGTTCCCTTTTACTGTTTCCCACCAGTCTGCTGGAGACTCAAAGAAGGACTTCACGGTTCTCCAACCTGCGTAATCTCTCTTGAGCTCCTCAATGTTTCCCGGGGTCAACAGCTTCGTGTTCAGTTTCCACGTTCCCTTGCCAGCCCGCTGCTCGTCCTGTAGGTGACAGTCGGCCAGCAGGAGGCAGTGGTCAGAGAAGAACACCGGCTTGACGTCGGTGGATCTGACCGAGAACGTTCGGGACGCAAACAGGTAATCTATCCTTGAGCGGATAGACCCGTCTGCCCGTGACCATGTATATCTACGCTGCGCTCCGTCTGCAGGGGTGCTGAAGACGTCGTGCAGCTTGGCGTCTTTGACCGTGTCCATCAGGGCTCTGGACGTGGCGTCCAGTTTACTGTCCCCCCCGCCGGATCGTCCATCTGCATCGATGATACAGTTGAAGTCTCCGGCCAGAATGACCGGCCTGGACGTAGCCAGCAACAGTGGAAGCTGCTGCAGGACGGCCAACCGTTCACTCTTACCCGCTGGGGCGTACACATTAATTAGTCTCACGGGAGCGTTTCTGTATGTAACATCAGCAACGAGGAGGCGCCCGCCCACCACCTCCTTAACCTCGGAGATGGTGAAGTTGCCTCCCCGTAACAGAATACCCAGGCCCGAGGAGCGGTTATCGTTGCCCCCCGACCACACTGACGGCCCATGGGCCCACAAGCTCGACCATCTCCTGTAACTGCTGAGGTGCGGTATCCCACACTCCTGCAGAAACAGGACATCAGCTTTCACGTTGGCCAGGAAGGCCAGTGTTGAAACACATCGCGCAGCAGATTTTATGCTGCGCACATTGATGGTTGCAATTTTAAACCCCATTTTGTTAACAGGTTGTAAGGTTACCCATGTCCGATTGCTGCTGGTCCTGCCCCTCTGGGGTAGCTGTCTGCATCCCCATGCAGTGCGCAAACTGCTGGACCCTCGCTGGGCTGAGGTAGCTGTCCAGTTCCTCACTCGGCCCATTTGCCCGCTCCGGTGTCATCGGGCCGAGACCAGGGTCCACGCTGTCTGTTTCTATATCTGACAGCGGGGCTGTCAGAGGGTCGCTGCTCCCAGTGACCTGGAGCTGTGTGGCGGTGGGGCCCTCCTGGCTTTCACCTGGTGGGGGGTGGTGGTTTCCCATTTCCTCAGGAGGCTCGTCCCTTGGTTGGCAGTTGCTGCTCTCCTTTCTCCTCGCAGCGCTCTGCCTCTTCTTTTGGTGACGGCCCTCCTTTCTTCCGTCCTCACCCTCTGAAGAGCTGTCCGTATCTTCCCCCTGCAGCTGCCTTTTCCCCTTTTTCTGGGAGGTCTTGGTGACCGGGTGGGTTTTCCTCTTCCTGTTTTTCACCACGGTCCATTCCTCTGCCTCCTTCTTTCCCTTCTCCGCCTCCTCCTCCTGTCCTGTTGGAGCTTCGCTCGGCAGCTGTACCTCTCCGGTAACTGTCATCTGCTCTGCTCCGGCCTGTCCTTCCTGTCGCGTGCCTCCTGACACCATTTCCTTGCCGGTTTGCGGTGCCTTGCTGTCCTTTTGTGGCCCGCCTCCGGCCATCTGCGCATAGGTGGCGGCCCCTCGTCTTGGGCAGGCCCTGTACACGTGGCCCGCCTCCCCGCACAGATTGCAGTTCCTTTCCTCCTTGCAGTCTTTGGTCGGGTGGCCCTCCTTCTTGCAATTGCGACAGATCGTGACCTTGCAGTCCGCCGCCATGTGGCCTGACCTCCCACAGGTTCGGCACACTTTCGGCTGCCCTGCATAAGTCAGGTACCCTCTGCTCCCTCCGATAGCAAAGCTGGAGGGTGGGTGGAGGATATTCCCGCTGGCGTCCACCCTCAGGGTTACCTTGACCTGTCGTTTGCTGGTCCAGATCCCGAAAGGGTCAACCACGTCGGTGCTTTGACCCTCGACCTGCACATATCTTCCCAGGAACGTCAGGACATCAGTTGCTGGCACGTAGGGGTTGTACATGTGGATAGTAACAACCCTGCTCCTCTGTGCAGGAAGCACACACAAGGGGACCGCCGACAAGATGGAGAACAGCGGCTCCCCTTCCTTCTCCTTGAAGACCTTCAGGAGCTGCTCACATTGCTTCACGCTCCTGAAGGTGACATCGAAGTAGCCTGCCCCAGGGAAATCCTGCAGGCAGTACACATCTGCTGCGGCGAATCCACAGCACTCGAACAACACCTTCTTGACGAACACCGTCCGATCGACTGGTGTCCGCTCCTCCACCTTCTTAACAGACACCCGGACGGTGTTTCGAACCCCCTGCCCAGGGCTGCGCACAGCTGTTGAGGCCATTGCTCTGAGGTTGGCTGGTCCCTGAATTGGCGTTAGGCCGAAGCCAGCATGAAGATCCACCAATAGCAGGTCAGCACAACCAAACGATCCTCCAACGTCCAATCACGATCCAGCGATGATCTCCACTAGCTCTGATGACTCGCAACTCGACCCCTGTCCTGATAAGAACAGACACTTGATAAGAACAGATACTACACTTGATCTTAGCCAAAAGGCCGAGAAGCGATAACTACAATACCGCGGACTGCCTCAAGTCCCATTTGTCCTCCATGTTTTCAATCAGCTTGATTCTGTTCAAAGACTTGTAGATCACTGCTGACAGTTTCCCTGTCGCCGTAGTCCTCCCAGGATTTCTAACGAGAGCAGCAGGTCCGTTTACAGCAGTTGCTTTTTTTCCCCTGTCAGTGAACCACTGTCTCATGGTCATGTAGAGATCGTCAGTATCTCACCAATCAAGTGGGTCAGGGCTAAGCTTACGTGACTTCTCACGTGACCAGCACAGCGTTTTTGAGGAGGCGGTAACCAACTGCAGAACTGCACGCATTGAATGATACATTCAGCCTGTCATGTCTGCATCAGCTCTCTGCACGAGCAACTTCCCCAGTCCCACTCGCCCTGCAGCAAATATTCTCTCTTCAGATAAGTATCCGACCCTCCGACCAAAGTCACCATTGAATCTGCCTCCAGCACCCTCTCTCTCAGGCAGTGCACTGCATATTCTCACCACTCGCTGAAGATGCTTGGGCCTAGGACGCTACCTCGATGAAACGTGACACGTAGAGAAGAAAGCAATAGATTCAGCCGAGCCCTCCATGTCTTTGATGTGTGTGGATGTGCCTGCAGTTAGAACATTGCACAGTACAGGCCCTTCGGCCCACGATGTCGTGCCGAGCAGTTTTCTTAATCTAAGATCAACCTAACCTACACACCCCTCAATTTACTGCCGTCCAGCGTGTGCTCGCCGAGCAGTAGCTTAAATGTCCCTGACAGTTTGTGGGAGATTAGAAATGCAGTTAGAGATGTTGTTTTTGCAGATGGGTGACGGGGTGTTGTGGGGGGAGGGGAAGGGGAACATTACACAAACGGTCGCGGGATTCTTGCAGCATACCTAAGGCTAAGATTTTAACGAATATAGAGGTTTTTGTTTAAGAAATAGTTGTAAACTAAGAAATAACTTTAAAGTGTTGTAGCTGACCACAAAAGTAGCAGTAGGGGCATTTCACAATAAGCTTATAGTATGAGAAGGGGAACTGGATAAAATAGCAGACAGGCTGTAACAGACAAGGACAAGGACAGCAGGGTAGTCAGATAAGGAAAATTAGAGAAAAACGAGTGAGGTAATCGGCTTATGATAGGATGGGAAAAGGGAGGCGTGATTCCGCAACTTGCAAACTGAATAAGAATGCTTACATGTTTTGTTTTCGCGCGCTTTTGCTAGCCTGATTGCTTGAGCAAAACGCCTGTTCTTGCAAGGCCGTAAAGAATTAAATGTTCTTGTTTCCAAGGCTTTGTCTCAGGCTGAATTGTGAGTGAGTTTTGTTTCTCACAGTTGCCGAAGGGCCTGTTGTTGCGCTGCTCTGTTCGACGTTCTAAAAATCTCAGCTGTTACCAATGTGAAAAATCCCTGCCTCCCCACAAGGCAAATGATTGGAGCAGGTTCGAATTCTGACCGAAAAATCTCACTGTCAGGAAATCTCGGCTCGCTCACCTTTACGAACAGTACCTCTTACAGACTAATCCATCTTGTCTTGGAAAGTGTGAACTCCCATCCCCCAACCCACCTCGTGCAAATGAATAGCACGACGGGGCGGGGATGTGAAGATCAATTTACAGCAAATCAGCCTTTATTGGTTCGGCTCCAAACATTCCAATTCGGTCTGCTTCCTTAGAATTGCAAATCAAGATTCAAGAGTGCTAATTGCAGCGCTAACAGCAAGCTAATGGTTTGATAGTGGCTGTGCAATCAAAAAGCAAGGTCTAAAATGCAAAATAAAGCAAAACACCCAGTAAGCAAAACCTCAGCATCTGTGGGGAAAAAGCAGAATTAACGCTTTTTCGAGTCCAGTGACCCTTCTCCCGAAGGGTGCAGCGAGTTCTGTTTTCGTCTAGACATTACAACCTGCAGCACCACGCGTGGAGTCAGTGATCAACTGCACCTTCACTCTATTGGTAGCCACTGAGCACGTACATCGATGCTTGCATCAGGACGAGACGAAACCTGAACCAAACGGACGGAGGCTCCGAAGCTCTCTGCCACCCTCTCACCTTCAATGCGCACTTGGATCCATCCGGCTGCTCCGCATCAGGAAGCATCAATGGGGCGGCCTCAATCAACAGATGGGAATCAGAAAGCTTCCCCACACAGTCACACAGTACAGAAGAGGCCCTTTGGCCCTCCGAGTCCGCACTGACAAAGCTACTCTAAGTCTGCTCTAGTCCCACTTTCCAGCACTTGGTCCGTAGCCAGGAAAGGTTATGACATTTCCAGTGCTCATCCAAGTAGTTTTTCAAGGTTTTGAGGTTCCCCGCCTCGCTACCCTCCCAAGCAGTGCATTCCAGACCGCCGCCACCCTCTGGGAAACAACTGCTTTCTGTCATGACCGCAAGACCACGGAAGGTCTGACGGCCCATAAGACGTAGGAGCAGAATCGGGCCATTCGGCCCACGCTCCGCCATTCGGTCGTGGCTCACAGGTTTCTCAACCCCGATTCTCCTGCCCTCTCCCCACAACCCTTGATCCCCTTATAATCAAGAACCTCTCTATCTCTGTCTTAAATGCAACCTCATCTCAGCCTGAAGGGACGACCCTTCACCCTGAGGCTGTACTTCCAGGTCCTCGTCTCGCCTACTAGTGGGATCATCGGGTTCAATTCCCGCCTCAGGCGACTGACTGTGTGGAGTTTGCACGTTCTCCCCGTGCCTGCGTGGGTTTCCTCCGGGTGCTCCGGTTTCCTCCCACAGTCCAAAGATGTGCAGGTCAGGTGAATTGGCCATGCTAAATTGCCCGTAGTGTTAGGTAAGGGGCAAATGTAGGGGTATGGGTGGGTTGCGCTTCGGCGGGTCGGTGTGGACTTGTTGGGTCGAAGGGCCTGTTTCCACACTGTAATGTAATGTAATCTAATCTAATCTTCTTCACATCCACTCTGACCAGGCCTCCCAGTAGCCTGTAAGGTTCAGTCAGATCCCGCCTTACCTTTCGAAACACCATCGGGTATAGACCCAGAGACCTCGTGTGACAAACCCTTCAGCCCCAGGGGGAACACGCTTGTAAACCTTCTCTAGACTCCCTCCAACACCAGCGCATCCCTTCCTTTGGTACAGGGCACAAAACTGCTCCCGATATTCCACCTGTGGTCAGACCAGAGTCTGATGCAGCCTCAGCAGCACGTCTCTGCTCCTTTTTTCTCGCCCGCTTGAAATGAATGCCGACACTGCATTTGCCTTCCGAACCATCGGATGAACCTGCATGTTAATCATGAAACAACCTGGAACTAAGACTCCCAAGACCCTCAGCGCTTCAGATTTGCAAAGCCTTTCCCTCGTTCAGAAAATCGTCTACCCGATTGTTCTTGCTACCAAAGTGCAAAACCGCACACTTGGTCACTTCTTTCCCCACTCGCCCTTCATCTCCACGCCCTTCTGCAGCCTGCCCGTTTCCTCAAAACTACCTGTCCCTCTCGCTATCTTTGTGCCATCTGCAAACTCAGCAAAAATGCCCGCCGTGGCCCTCATTATCGTCGACACCCCAATAAGGTCCCTGTCACAGCCCCGTCTACAAGGTATTTGCAGAAATTCACCAAAGTTATACACGTGGCCGGAGACTTTGGCACGTCGGGTCGATAACACAGGGCCCAGCGAGCCTGTGCCGATTCCTACTCCTTGTTTGGACGTGCTACTTGTTGCCCAGACGTGGTTTCAGTCCCGCCGTTCCGCCTCCCGTTCACGTGTCTAACAAGGTGAGCCTTAAACATAGAACATAGAAGAATACAGCGCAGTACAGGCCCTTCGGCCCTCGATGTTGCGCCGATCCAAGCCCACCTAACCTACACTAGCCCACTATCCTCCATATGCCTATCCAATGCCTGCTTAAATGCCCATAATGAGGGAGAGTCCACCACTGCTACTGGCAGGGCATTCCATGAACTCACGACTCGCTGAGTAAAGAACCTACCCCTAACATCTGTCCTATACCTACCCCCCCTTAATTTAAAGCTATGCCCCCTTGGAAAAAGATTCTCACTGTCGACCCTATCTAAACCCCTAATCATCTTGTACACCTCTATCAAGTCACCCCTAAACCTTCTTTTCTCCAATGAAAACAACCCCAAGTGCCTCAGCCTTTCCTCATATGATCTTTCTACCATACCAGGCAACATCCTGGTAAACCTCCTCTGCACCCGTTCCAGTGCCTCCACATCCTTCCTATAGTATGGCGACCAAAACTGCACACAATACTCCAGATGCGGACGCACCAGAGTCTTATACAACTGCAACATGACCTCAGTACTCCGGAACTCAATTCCTCTACCAATAAAAGCCAGTACGCCATATGCCTTCTTCACCGCACTATTTACCTGGGTGGCAACTTTCAAAGATCTGTGTACATGGACACCAAGATCCCTCTGCTCATCCACACTACCAAGTATCCGTCCATTAGCCCAGTACCCCATCTTTTTATTACTCTTACCAAAGTGAATCACCTCACACTTAGCTACATTGAACGCCATTTGCCACCTTTCTGCCCAGTTCTGCAGCTTATCTATATCCCGCTGTAACCTGCCACATCCTTCCTCACTGTCTACAACTCCTCCGACTTTCGTATCATCCGCAAACTTGCTCACCCAACCTTCTAACCCCTCCTCCAGGTCATTTATAAAAATGACAAACAGCAATGGTCCCAAAACAGATCCTTGCGGAACACCGCTAGTGACGGCACTCCAAGATGAACCTTTGCCATCAACTACTACCCTCTGTCTTCTTCCAGCCAGCCAACTCCTAATCCAAACCTCCAACTCACCCTCAATGCCATACCTCCGTGTTTTTTGCAGTAGTCCACCATGAGGAACCTTATCAAACGCCTTACTAAAATCCATATACACCACATCTACCGCTTTCCCCTCGTTCACCTCCTTAGTCACCTTCTCAAAGAATTCAATAAGGTTTGTGAGGCACGACCTGCCCTTCACAAAACCATGCTGACTATCCTTGATCACATTATTCCTATCCAGATGTTCATAAATCCTATCCCTTAGAATTCTCTCTAAGATTTTGCCCACAACAGAAGTGAGACTCACCAGCCAATAGTTACTAGGGTTATCCCTACTCCCCTTCTTGAACAAGGGAACCACATTTGCTAGCCTCCAATCTTCTGGCACTACTCCTGTAGACAACGAGGACATAAAAATCAAGGCCAATGGCTCTGCAATCTCCTCCCTTGCTTCCCGGAGAATCCTAGGATAAATGCCATCAGGCCCAGGGGACCTATCTATTTTCACCCTTTCCAGAATTTCCAACACCTCTTCTCTACATACCTCAAAGCCATCCATTCTACTTAATTGTGACTCAGTACTCACATTGACAACAATGTCCTGTTCCTGATTGAATACTGACGAAAAGTATTCATTCAATGTCTCCCCAATCTCTTCAGCCTCCACACGCAACTTCCCACTACTATCCTTGACTGGACCTATTCCTACCCTAGTCATTCTTTTATTCCTGACATACCTATAGAAAGCCTTAGGGTTTTCCCTAATCCTACCAACTAAGGCCCTTTCATGTCCCCTCCTTGCTGCTCTTAGCTCTCTCTTCAGGTCCTTCCTGGCTACCGTATAACTCTCAATCGCCCCAATTGAACCTTCACGCCTCATCTTTACATAGGCCGCCCTCTTCCATTTAACAAGGGATTCCAATTCCTTATTAAACCACGGCTCCCTCACACGACCCTTTCCTCCCTGCCTGACGGGTACATACTTATCAAGGACACTCAATAGTTGCTCCTTGAACAAGCTCCACATATCAGTTACGCCCTTGTCTTGAAGCTTACTTTTCCAAGCCACACATCCTAAGTCATGCCTCACCGCATCATAATTTCCCTGCCCCCAGCTATAACTCTTGCCCTGTAGTGCACACTTATCCCTCTCCATCGCTAGAGTAAAAGTCACCGAATTGTGGTCACTGTCCCCAAAGTGCTCACCTACCTCTAATTCTAACACCTGGCCTGGTTCGTTACCCAGAACCAAATCCAGTATGGCCTCACCTCTTGTTGGCCTATCTACATATTGTGTCAGGAAACCCTCCTGCACACATTGGACAAACACTGACCCATCTAACGAACTTGAGCTATAGCTTTCCCAATCAATATCAGGAAAGTTAAAGTCCCCCATAACAACCACCCTATTACTTTCACTCTTCTCTTGAATCATCCTCGCAATCCTTTCTTCTACGTTTCTAGGACTATTAGGAGGCCTGTAAAAAATTACTAACAGGGTGAGCTCACCTTTCCTATTCCTAACCTCAGCCCAAACTACCTCAGACGGCGAGTCTTCATCCATCGTCCTTTCCACAGCTGTAATACTATCTTTGACAAGCAATGCCACACCTCCCCCTCTTTTACCCCCACCTCTGACCCTACTAAAACATTTAAACCCTGGAACCTGCAACAGCCAATCCTGTCCCTGTTCTACCCATGTCTCCGTAATAGCCACAACATCGAAGTCCCAGGTACCAACCCACGCTGCAAGTTCCTAATGTACCAACCCACGTTCCTAATGTGCCTGCTTCCAGCGCTTCGACTGGCAACGCGTTCCAGGCACCCACCATCCTCTGTGTGAAAACCTTTCCCCGCACTTTTCCCTTCTCACTTTCCCCCTCTCACCGTGAACCTGTACCCACTGACTCGCCACCCCACCCTTTCGATGCCTCTCAGTATGCTGTCGACCACTATCAGGTCGCCCCTCAGCTTCCGTCTTTGCAGTGACGACAATCCAAGTTTATTCAACCTCTCCTCACAGCAGAAGCGCTCCAGGGCAGGCAACGTGCTGGTAAACCTTCTCTGCACCCTCTCCAAAGCATCCACGTCCTTCTGGTAGTGTGCCGAACAGCATTGCGCGCGATATCCCAATTGTAGCCTAACTGGAGTTTTGTACAGCTCTTTGTACAGATCATTTATTTACACGTCACAAACAACAAAGGTCCTAGCACTGAGCCCTGCGGGACGCCACTAGTTACTGATCTCCTTTCCGAAAAATGCGCCCCGAGTCGGTTTTGTATCCAGCTAGCCGACTCACCTCAGATCCCACGAGACTCTACCTTTTGTAGCAGCCTGCCGTAAGATGTGAAGCGATCCAGAAGAGATTACTGACGCAAAGGTGACTACACTTAAATGAAAGTGCTGGGAATGGCAACCGTGATGGAACTCGCAGCCAAGGAAGGTCAACACCTCACAAAATGGTGGCTGAGAGTTCACAAAATGGTGGCCCAGGGACAAGCACCAACGCAGACACAAAACTGCCACTGCTGTGGAAACACATGTCAGGCAGCAGCAAATTGCTGCTGGAAAGAAGCTGTGTGCAGAAACTGCAGCATTAAAAAAGAATATATTAAGTGGGTGCGCTCGGGGGAGAAAGTACCAATAACCTGCAGCGAAAGTACAGGAAGAAATCCTAAATGGTACAAAAAGGGCAAGAAGACAAAAGCCCAGGCGCACAAACCAATGAGGTGTTGTTGTTACAGATACTGGCGATAGCTGCCGACGCCCCGGTCGCTCCCTTACTGAACGGCAAACCGGTAAGAATGGAGGTGGACACCGGTTTCATTGATACGGCTGAGTCACGTTGCGCTGCAACCTTCAGAAACTGAGCGAGGAACACACACAGGTGCTTTCACGGTGGGAACGTTCAGTTATACGGTCAGTCTGAAGACACAGCCTGCGCGTCAACAAAGGAAATCTTAGAGCTTTATGGGCAAGAATGTGGTTGGACAGAATCAAACTCAACTGGGCCGAAGGCAATCACTTGTCAAGATTCTGAGAGTGACTGATCAAGAATTCTAAAGAAGCACGCTATTGTTTTCAATGGGATAGAGAAGCAGGACGCCGGGAGCCTTTGATAAGGTTCCACGTGGTAGGCTGTTGGAGAAAATGCAGAGGCATGGAACTGAGGGTGATTTAGCAGCTTGGCTTAGAAACTGGCTTTCTGAAAGAAGGCAGCGGGTGGTGGTTGATGGAAAATATTCAGCCTGGAGTCCGGTTACTAGTGGTGTGCCACAAGGGTCTGTTTTGGGACCACTGCTGTTTGTCATTTTTATAAATGACTTAGATGCAGGCATAACATAGGTGGATGGATTAGTAAATTTGCAGACGACGCTAAAGTCGGTGGAGTGGTGGTCAGTGTGGAAGAATGTTACAGGTTGCAGGGGGACTTGGATAAACTGCAGAATTGGGCTGAGAGGTGGCAAATGGAGTTCAATGCAGCTAAATGTGAGGTGATGCACTTTGGGAAGAATAACAGGAAGGCAGAGTACTGGGTCGATGGAAAGATTCTTGGTAGTGTGGATGTGCAGAGGGATCTTGGAGTCCCATGTACATAGATCCCTGAAAGTTGCCACCCAAGTGGATAGTGCTGTTAAGAAGGCTGTTAGGTTTCATTCGTAGAGGGATTGAGTGCCGGAGCCGCAATATCATGCTGCAACAGTTCACCTGCTGCTGTGTGCTAGGCGGTTTCCTTTCCCTTTGCTCAACGACCTATTTGCTGAACTAGCCGGAGGTCAGCTTTTCAGTAAAACTGAGCCCGGTAAACCCTACCTCCAGATGAGTGTAGATCCTGAGTTTAAATGAATGAGACACAATCTTATTGAAACATATTGGATTCTTACGTGGCTCGACAGGGTAAATGCTGAGAGGACATTTTCCCTCATGGGAGTGTCTAGAACTGAACAGAATAAAGAGGCACCAATTTAAGAGTGAGATCAGGAGAAACGTCTTCTCTCAGAGGGTTGTGAGTCTTTGGAATTTGTTGTCACAGACAGCTGGCACACGCTGCTTGTGTGAGACTGACTTTGCTGCCTCAGCCAGAACTGGCAGCATTCTAAGTGCAAAAGAAGGCAAGGGGGTGTTGTGCCAGTCCCTGCGTACACAGCCCAGGTGCCGGATAATCTGCAGTGCTCCTACCTGCCTTATTATCTTTCCAGGCCAGTTCCGGTCAGCAAACATTGGTTTGTTTGTTCTACGTTTTCTCACGTGCTGTTGTCGAGTTAGTGCTGTCTCTTTGCTTTTCCCAGTGAGAATTGACTCTCTGAGTAACCTGCCTCTGACTCAGTCATTCGTGATAGCACACACGATTCTGTCGCGGCTCCGTGAATCGGAAAATGGCTGAAACTCACAGTCCTTTGCCTCGTTTTTCCGGTCAGTCACATACGTACCTATCGATTCCGCCTGCCCTTGCAGTCTGATGAAAAGCATGTGCCTTAAATACGTCCCGATGATTTTTGTCCTAGCTCACAGTGTTCTCGAAATCTCTCTTTCAAGTCATCAAAATCAAAACGACTGAACCCCGAGATAGCTTCATCCCCAGCAGCATGCAGCAACGTAGCACAGTTGACCTTCTCTTGTTTTTCTGAAATGTCGCTCGCGAGTATGAAAAGCTGGTGGGCAGCTACGGTTGCTGCGACTCCCAAATTCTGACACCATGTGGTGTGATCGGGGCCCGGCGTTGGCGGGAAGGTGCAGCACGCAGCAGGGGTCCGAGGGGATGACATTGAGAGCAAGTGTCAAGGTGCGCAAGAGACAGAGATGGCGAGAGAAGGATAGGGAGCGGGAGCTGAGCAGCCACCTTAGAACAGACGAGTTTGAATCGACTCACGCCCGGTTGGATGTGAGGTGTGAGAAATGAAGCACTTGGTACTCAAACCCATCCAGCAGACACAAAGCACCGAAAGCCTGAGTTATAAACATGAAGCTGTTTTTAGATTTATAGATGAGGGGTGCACCGTTCCCGGAGGTACTGCAATACCAGGTCGATGCGTGGAGTGGACGGAGCAAGCCCCTATTCCATCTCCCTGCTCCAAAAATCAATTTAATATATGGTCCCCAGATAAGGGACGTATCAGATATTAAACTGATAAGAACAGATTTTTTTTTTTTTTATTTCAAAAATATACTTTATTCATATATATTTAATCTATACAATTGGACATGTCATCATTCTGTAAACATTCCATTTCTTTACGTATCGAAACAGGGTAAACATTCATATTCACAGGTTAGTGCGATTACATTGAGCTCAGACGCCAGCGGAGCCCAAATGACTGCGTGGGCCCCCTGTTCTTCGTTAGGCAGGCAGATGTTAGACGGTGGTCTTTCCCCACCGCGCCTTGGCGGCAGCTGCCCCAAGCTTCAGCGCGTCCCTCAACACGTAGTCCTGGACCATGGAATGTGCCAGTCTGCAACACTCAGTCGGGGTCAACTCCTTCAGCTGGAAGATCAACAGGTTTCGGACCACCCAGAGAGCGTCCTTCACCGAGTTGATGATCCTCCAGGCGCAGTTGATGTTCGTCTCGGTGTGCGTCCCGGGGAACAGGCCGTAGAGCACGGAGTCCCGCGTCACGGCGCTGCTCGGGACGAACCTCGACAAACACCACTGCATTTCTCTCCAGACTTCCTCTGCATAGGCACATTCCAGAAGGAGGTGTGTGACAGTCTCGTCCCCCCCGCAGCCGCTTCGAGGGCAGCGTGCGGTGCGGCAGAGAGTCCGGGCGTGCATAAATGATCTCACAGGCAGAGCCCTTCTCACCACCAGCCAAGCCATGTCTTGGTGCTTGTTGGAAAGTTCTGGCGATGAGGCATTCTGCCAAATGGCTTTGACAGTCTGCTCAGGGAACCGCTCGACGGGATCTGCCCTCTCCTTTTCCCGAAGGGTCTCAAGGACACTACGTGCTGACCACTTCCTGATGGACTTGTGGTCAAAGGTGTTTTTCTTGATAAATTTCTCCACGAAGGACAGGTGATACGGAACGGTCCAACTACTCGGAGCGTTCCGCGGCAGCGAGGCCAGGCCCATCCTTCGCAACACCGGGGACAAGTAGAACCTCAGTACGTAGTGACACTTGGTGTTTGCGTACCGGGGATCCACGCACAGCTTGATGCAGCCACACACAAAGGTGGCCATCAGGGTGAGGGTGGCATTGGGTGTGTTTTTTCCCCCATTGCACCGGTCTTTGTACATTACATCTCTTCGGACCCGGTCCATCTTTGATCTCCACACGAAGTGGAAGATGGCCCGGGTGACTGCGGCGGCACAGGTTCTGGGGATAGGCCAGACCTGTGCCACGTATAACAATACTGAGAGTACCTCACACCTGATGACCAGGTTCTTACCCGCGATGGAGAGCGACCGTTGCTCCCATCTGCCCAGTTTCTGTCTCACCTTCCTGATCCGCTCCTCCCAGGTCTTGGTGCACGCCCCAGCCCCCCCGAACCAAATACCCAGCACCTTCAGGTGGTCAGTCCTGACGGTGAAGGGGATAGAGGATTGGTCGGCCCAGTTCCCGAAGAGCATGGCCTCGCTCTTGCCTCGGTTTACCTTGGCCCCCGAGGCCCGTTCGAACTGGTCACAGATGCACATGAGTCTGTGCACGGACAGCGGATCCGAGCAGAAAACGGCGACGTCATCCATGTACAGGGAGGCCTTAACCTGCAGGCCCCCGCTGCCAGGAATAGTCACCCCTTTCAGGCTCGCATCCTTCCTGATGGACTCGGCAAATGGCTCTATGCAACACACAAACAAGGCAGGAGAGAGAGGGCAGCCCTGCCTGACTCCAGATCTGACTGGGAAGCTATCTGATTCCCACCCATTGATTGAGACTGCACTGACAATGTTGGTGTAGAGCAGTCTGATCCAATTAGCGATTCCCTCCCCGAAGCCCATTTTGGAGAGGACATCCCTCATATATGTATGCGATATCCTGTCAAAGGCTTTCTCCTGGTCCAGGCTGATGAGGCAGGTGTCCACCCCCCTGTCCTGCACGTAGGCGATCGTATCTCTGAGGAGTGCGAGACTCTCAGCGATCTTCCTGCCCGGTACAGCACAGGTTTGGTCAGGGTGAATCACCGATCCCAGAGCAGACCTGACCCGGTTGGCGATGACCTTTGACAAGATTTTGTAGTCTGTGTTTAACAGTGAGATCGGTCTCCAATTTCTAATTTCTTCCCTCTCCCCCTTCTGCTTGTAGATGAGGGTGATGATGCCTTTCCTCATGGATTCACTCATGGTACCTGCCCGAAGCATACTGACATACACCTCCAGCAGGTCCCGGCCAATCAAGTCCCAAAGAGCGGAATAGAGCTCGACCGGTAAGCCGTCGCTTCCGGGAGTTTTATTCTTTTCGAAGGACTCGAGGGCCTTGGTCAGCTCATCCAGAGATAGCGGCTGGTCCAGCCTCTCTCGTGTTCCGTCGTCTAGGACCTCCGTGATAGAGGACAGGAACGACTGGGAGGCCGCGCTGTCGGTTGGCTTCGAGTCATACAGACTGGCATAGAAGGATTTGCTGATCCTCATGATGTCAGCCTGAGATGACGTTACCGAGCCATCTTCTTCCTTCAGGCTGCTGAGCGCAGAGCTCTCTTTGTGCACCTTCTGGAAGAAGAAACGTGAGCACGTCTCGTCCTGCTCCACCGAGCGGACCCTGGACCGGAAGATTATCTTGGAGGCCTCCGAGGCAAAGAGCGAGGCTTGCTGGCCCTTCACCTCCTTGAGGTCCTCCGTGACATCGACCCCCAACGTCTGCAGCAGGAGCAGGTTCTGCATACTTTCCTGGAGCTGGGACAGTTTTCCCCGTCTCTCTCTCGCCTCCTGAACACCTTTGAGGATGAAGAACCTCTTGATGTTCCCTTTTACTGTTTCCCACCAGTCTGCTGGAGACTCAAAGAAGGACTTCACGGTTCTCCAACCTGCGTAATCTCTCTTGAGCTCCTCAATGTTTCCCGGGGTCAACAGCTTCGTGTTCAGTTTCCACGTTCCCTTGCCAGCCCGCTGCTCGTCCTGTAGGTGACAGTCGGCCAGCAGGAGGCAGTGGTCAGAGAAGAACACCGGCTTGACGTCGGTGGATCTGACCGAGAACGTTCGGGACGCAAACAGGTAATCTATCCTTGAGCGGATAGACCCGTCTGCCCGTGACCATGTATATCTACGCTGCGCTCCGTCTGCAGGGGTGCTGAAGACGTCGTGCAGCTTGGCGTCTTTGACCGTGTCCATCAGGGCTCTGGACGTGGCGTCCAGTTTACTGTCCCCCCCGCCGGATCGTCCATCTGCATCGATGATACAGTTGAAGTCTCCGGCCAGAATGACCGGCCTGGACGTAGCCAGCAACAGTGGAAGCTGCTGCAGGACGGCCAACCGTTCACTCTTACCCGCTGGGGCGTACACATTAATTAGTCTCACGGGAGCGTTTCTGTATGTAACATCAGCAACGAGGAGGCGCCCGCCCACCACCTCCTTAACCTCGGAGATGGTGAAGTTGCCTCCCCGTAACAGAATACCCAGGCCCGAGGAGCGGTTATCGTTGCCCCCCGACCACACTGACGGCCCATGGGCCCACAAGCTCGACCATCTCCTGTAACTGCTGAGGTGCGGTATCCCACACTCCTGCAGAAACAGGACATCAGCTTTCACGTTGGCCAGGAAGGCCAGTGTTGAAACACATCGCGCAGCAGATTTTATGCTGCGCACATTGATGGTTGCAATTTTAAACCCCATTTTGTTAACAGGTTGTAAGGTTACCCATGTCCGATTGCTGCTGGTCCTGCCCCTCTGGGGTAGCTGTCTGCATCCCCATGCAGTGCGCAAACTGCTGGACCCTCGCTGGGCTGAGGTAGCTGTCCAGTTCCTCACTCGGCCCATTTGCCCGCTCCGGTGTCATCGGGCCGAGACCAGGGTCCACGCTGTCTGTTTCTATATCTGACAGCGGGGCTGTCAGAGGGTCGCTGCTCCCAGTGACCTGGAGCTGTGTGGCGGTGGGGCCCTCCTGGCTTTCACCTGGTGGGGGGTGGTGGTTTCCCATTTCCTCAGGAGGCTCGTCCCTTGGTTGGCAGTTGCTGCTCTCCTTTCTCCTCGCAGCGCTCTGCCTCTTCTTTTGGTGACGGCCCTCCTTTCTTCCGTCCTCACCCTCTGAAGAGCTGTCCGTATCTTCCCCCTGCAGCTGCCTTTTCCCCTTTTTCTGGGAGGTCTTGGTGACCGGGTGGGTTTTCCTCTTCCTGTTTTTCACCACGGTCCATTCCTCTGCCTCCTTCTTTCCCTTCTCCGCCTCCTCCTCCTGTCCTGTTGGAGCTTCGCTCGGCAGCTGTACCTCTCCGGTAACTGTCATCTGCTCTGCTCCGGCCTGTCCTTCCTGTCGCGTGCCTCCTGACACCATTTCCTTGCCGGTTTGCGGTGCCTTGCTGTCCTTTTGTGGCCCGCCTCCGGCCATCTGCGCATAGGTGGCGGCCCCTCGTCTTGGGCAGGCCCTGTACACGTGGCCCGCCTCCCCGCACAGATTGCAGTTCCTTTCCTCCTTGCAGTCTTTGGTCGGGTGGCCCTCCTTCTTGCAATTGCGACAGATCGTGACCTTGCAGTCCGCCGCCATGTGGCCTGACCTCCCACAGGTTCGGCACACTTTCGGCTGCCCTGCATAAGTCAGGTACCCTCTGCTCCCTCCGATAGCAAAGCTGGAGGGTGGGTGGAGGATATTCCCGCTGGCGTCCACCCTCAGGGTTACCTTGACCTGTCGTTTGCTGGTCCAGATCCCGAAAGGGTCAACCACGTCGGTGCTTTGACCCTCGACCTGCACATATCTTCCCAGGAACGTCAGGACATCAGTTGCTGGCACGTAGGGGTTGTACATGTGGATAGTAACAACCCTGCTCCTCTGTGCAGGAAGCACACACAAGGGGACCGCCGACAAGATGGAGAACAGCGGCTCCCCTTCCTTCTCCTTGAAGACCTTCAGGAGCTGCTCACATTGCTTCACGCTCCTGAAGGTGACATCGAAGTAGCCTGCCCCAGGGAAATCCTGCAGGCAGTACACATCTGCTGCGGCGAATCCACAGCACTCGAACAACACCTTCTTGACGAACACCGTCCGATCGACTGGTGTCCGCTCCTCCACCTTCTTAACAGACACCCGGACGGTGTTTCGAACCCCCTGCCCAGGGCTGCGCACAGCTGTTGAGGCCATTGCTCTGAGGTTGGCTGGTCCCTGAATTGGCGTTAGGCCGAAGCCAGCATGAAGATCCACCAATAGCAGGTCAGCACAACCAAACGATCCTCCAACGTCCAATCACGATCCAGCGATGATCTCCACTAGCTCTGATGACTCGCAACTCGACCCCTGTCCTGATAAGAACAGACACTTGATAAGAACAGACACTTGATCTTAGCCAAAAGGCCGAGAAGCGATAACTACAATACCGCGGACTGCCTCAAGTCCCATTTGTCCTCCATGTTTTCAATCAGCTTGATTCTGTTCAAAGACTTGTAGATCACTGCTGACAGTTTCCCTGTCGCCGTAGTCCTCCCAGGATTTCTAACGAGAGCAGCAGGTCCGTTTACAGCAGTTGCTTTTTTTCCCCTGTCAGTGAACCACTGTCTCATGGTCATGTAGAGATCGTCAGTATCTCACCAATCAAGTGGGTCAGGGCTAAGCTTACGTGACTTCTCACGTGACCAGCACAGCGTTTTTGAGGAGGCGGTAACCAACTGCAGAACTGCACGCATTGAATGATACATTCAGCCTGTCATGTCTGCATCAGCTCTCTGCACGAGCAACTTCCCCAGTCCCACTCGCCCTGCAGCAAATATTCTCTCTTCAGATAAGTATCCGACCCTCCGACCAAAGTCACCATTGAATCTGCCTCCAGCACCCTCTCTCTCAGGCAGTGCACTGCATATTCTCACCACTCGCTGAAGATGCTTGGGCCTAGGACGCTACCTCGATGAAACGTGACACGTAGAGAAGAAAGCAATAGATTCAGCCGAGCCCTCCATGTCTTTGATGTGTGTGGATGTGCCTGCAGTTAGAACATTGCACAGTACAGGCCCTTCGGCCCACGATGTCGTGCCGAGCAGTTTTCTTAATCTAAGATCAACCTAACCTACACACCCCTCAATTTACTGCCGTCCAGCGTGTGCTCGCCGAGCAGTAGCTTAAATGTCCCTGACAGTTTGTGGGAGATTAGAAATGCAGTTAGAGATGTTGTTTTTGCAGATGGGTGACGGGGTGTTGTGGGGGGAGGGGAAGGGGAACATTACACAAACGGTCGCGGGATTCTTGCAGCATACCTAAGGCTAAGATTTTAACGAATATAGAGGTTTTTGTTTAAGAAATAGTTGTAAACTAAGAAATAACTTTAAAGTGTTGTAGCTGACCACAAAAGTAGCAGTAGGGGCATTTCACAATAAGCTTATAGTATGAGAAGGGGAACTGGATAAAATAGCAGACAGGCTGTAACAGACAAGGACAAGGACAGCAGGGTAGTCAGATAAGGAAAATTAGAGAAAAACGAGTGAGGTAATCGGCTTATGATAGGATGGGAAAAGGGAGGCGTGATTCCGCAACTTGCAAACTGAATAAGAATGCTTACATGTTTTGTTTTCGCGCGCTTTTGCTAGCCTGATTGCTTGAGCAAAACGCCTGTTCTTGCAAGGCCGTAAAGAATTAAATGTTCTTGTTTCCAAGGCTTTGTCTCAGGCTGAATTGTGAGTGAGTTTTGTTTCTCACAGTTGCCGAAGGGCCTGTTGTTGCGCTGCTCTGTTCGACGTTCTAAAAATCTCAGCTGTTACCAATGTGAAAAATCCCTGCCTCCCCACAAGGCAAATGATTGGAGCAGGTTCGAATTCTGACCGAAAAATCTCACTGTCAGGAAATCTCGGCTCGCTCACCTTTACGAACAGTACCTCTTACAGACTAATCCATCTTGTCTTGGAAAGTGTGAACTCCCATCCCCCAACCCACCTCGTGCAAATGAATAGCACGACGGGGCGGGGATGTGAAGATCAATTTACAGCAAATCAGCCTTTATTGGTTCGGCTCCAAACATTCCAATTCGGTCTGCTTCCTTAGAATTGCAAATCAAGATTCAAGAGTGCTAATTGCAGCGCTAACAGCAAGCTAATGGTTTGATAGTGGCTGTGCAATCAAAAAGCAAGGTCTAAAATGCAAAATAAAGCAAAACACCCAGTAAGCAAAACCTCAGCATCTGTGGGGAAAAAGCAGAATTAACGCTTTTTCGAGTCCAGTGACCCTTCTCCCGAAGGGTGCAGCGAGTTCTGTTTTCGTCTAGACATTACAACCTGCAGCACCACGCGTGGAGTCAGTGATCAACTGCACCTTCACTCTATTGGTAGCCACTGAGCACGTACATCGATGCTTGCATCAGGACGAGACGAAACCTGAACCAAACGGACGGAGGCTCCGAAGCTCTCTGCCACCCTCTCACCTTCAATGCGCACTTGGATCCATCCGGCTGCTCCGCATCAGGAAGCATCAATGGGGCGGCCTCAATCAACAGATGGGAATCAGAAAGCTTCCCCACACAGTCACACAGTACAGAAGAGGCCCTTTGGCCCTCCGAGTCCGCACTGACAAAGCTACTCTAAGTCTGCTCTAGTCCCACTTTCCAGCACTTGGTCCGTAGCCAGGAAAGGTTATGACATTTCCAGTGCTCATCCAAGTAGTTTTTCAAGGTTTTGAGGTTCCCCGCCTCGCTACCCTCCCAAGCAGTGCATTCCAGACCGCCGCCACCCTCTGGGAAACAACTGCTTTCTGTCATGACCGCAAGACCACGGAAGGTCTGACGGCCCATAAGACGTAGGAGCAGAATCGGGCCATTCGGCCCACGCTCCGCCATTCGGTCGTGGCTCACAGGTTTCTCAACCCCGATTCTCCTGCCCTCTCCCCACAACCCTTGATCCCCTTATAATCAAGAACCTCTCTATCTCTGTCTTAAATGCAACCTCATCTCAGCCTGAAGGGACGACCCTTCACCCTGAGGCTGTACTTCCAGGTCCTCGTCTCGCCTACTAGTGGGATCATCGGGTTCAATTCCCGCCTCAGGCGACTGACTGTGTGGAGTTTGCACGTTCTCCCCGTGCCTGCGTGGGTTTCCTCCGGGTGCTCCGGTTTCCTCCCACAGTCCAAAGATGTGCAGGTCAGGTGAATTGGCCATGCTAAATTGCCCGTAGTGTTAGGTAAGGGGCAAATGTAGGGGTATGGGTGGGTTGCGCTTCGGCGGGTCGGTGTGGACTTGTTGGGTCGAAGGGCCTGTTTCCACACTGTAATGTAATGTAATCTAATCTAATCTTCTTCACATCCACTCTGACCAGGCCTCCCAGTAGCCTGTAAGGTTCAGTCAGATCCCGCCTTACCTTTCGAAACACCATCGGGTATAGACCCAGAGACCTCGTGTGACAAACCCTTCAGCCCCAGGGGGAACACGCTTGTAAACCTTCTCTAGACTCCCTCCAACACCAGCGCATCCCTTCCTTTGGTACAGGGCACAAAACTGCTCCCGATATTCCACCTGTGGTCAGACCAGAGTCTGATGCAGCCTCAGCAGCACGTCTCTGCTCCTTTTTTCTCGCCCGCTTGAAATGAATGCCGACACTGCATTTGCCTTCCGAACCATCGGATGAACCTGCATGTTAATCATGAAACAACCTGGAACTAAGACTCCCAAGACCCTCAGCGCTTCAGATTTGCAAAGCCTTTCCCTCGTTCAGAAAATCGTCTACCCGATTGTTCTTGCTACCAAAGTGCAAAACCGCACACTTGGTCACTTCTTTCCCCACTCGCCCTTCATCTCCACGCCCTTCTGCAGCCTGCCCGTTTCCTCAAAACTACCTGTCCCTCTCGCTATCTTTGTGCCATCTGCAAACTCAGCAAAAATGCCCGCCGTGGCCCTCATTATCGTCGACACCCCAATAAGGTCCCTGTCACAGCCCCGTCTACAAGGTATTTGCAGAAATTCACCAAAGTTATACACGTGGCCGGAGACTTTGGCACGTCGGGTCGATAACACAGGGCCCAGCGAGCCTGTGCCGATTCCTACTCCTTGTTTGGACGTGCTACTTGTTGCCCAGACGTGGTTTCAGTCCCGCCGTTCCGCCTCCCGTTCACGTGTCTAACAAGGTGAGCCTTAAACATAGAACATAGAAGAATACAGCGCAGTACAGGCCCTTCGGCCCTCGATGTTGCGCCGATCCAAGCCCACCTAACCTACACTAGCCCACTATCCTCCATATGCCTATCCAATGCCTGCTTAAATGCCCATAATGAGGGAGAGTCCACCACTGCTACTGGCAGGGCATTCCATGAACTCACGACTCGCTGAGTAAAGAACCTACCCCTAACATCTGTCCTATACCTACCCCCCCTTAATTTAAAGCTATGCCCCCTTGGAAAAAGATTCTCACTGTCGACCCTATCTAAACCCCTAATCATCTTGTACACCTCTATCAAGTCACCCCTAAACCTTCTTTTCTCCAATGAAAACAACCCCAAGTGCCTCAGCCTTTCCTCATATGATCTTTCTACCATACCAGGCAACATCCTGGTAAACCTCCTCTGCACCCGTTCCAGTGCCTCCACATCCTTCCTATAGTATGGCGACCAAAACTGCACACAATACTCCAGATGCGGACGCACCAGAGTCTTATACAACTGCAACATGACCTCAGTACTCCGGAACTCAATTCCTCTACCAATAAAAGCCAGTACGCCATATGCCTTCTTCACCGCACTATTTACCTGGGTGGCAACTTTCAAAGATCTGTGTACATGGACACCAAGATCCCTCTGCTCATCCACACTACCAAGTATCCGTCCATTAGCCCAGTACCCCATCTTTTTATTACTCTTACCAAAGTGAATCACCTCACACTTAGCTACATTGAACGCCATTTGCCACCTTTCTGCCCAGTTCTGCAGCTTATCTATATCGCGCTGTAACCTGCCACATCCTTCCTCACTGTCTACAACTCCTCCGACTTTCGTATCATCCGCAAACTTGCTCACCCAACCTTCTAACCCCTCCTCCAGGTCATTTATAAAAATGACAAACAGCAATGGTCCCAAAACAGATCCTTGCGGAACACCGCTAGTGACGGCACTCCAAGATGAACCTTTGCCATCAACTACTACCCTCTGTCTTCTTCCAGCCAGCCAACTCCTAATCCAAACCTCCAACTCACCCTCAATGCCATACCTCCGTGTTTTTTGCAGTAGTCCACCATGAGGAACCTTATCAAACGCCTTACTAAAATCCATATACACCACATCTACCGCTTTCCCCTCGTTCACCTCCTTAGTCACCTTCTCAAAGAATTCAATAAGGTTTGTGAGGCACGACCTGCCCTTCACAAAACCATGCTGACTATCCTTGATCACATTATTCCTATCCAGATGTTCATAAATCCTATCCCTTAGAATTCTCTCTAAGATTTTGCCCACAACAGAAGTGAGACTCACCAGCCAATAGTTACTAGGGTTATCCCTACTCCCCTTCTTGAACAAGGGAACCACATTTGCTAGCCTCCAATCTTCTGGCACTACTCCTGTAGACAACGAGGACATAAAAATCAAGGCCAATGGCTCTGCAATCTCCTCCCTTGCTTCCCGGAGAATCCTAGGATAAATGCCATCAGGCCCAGGGGACCTATCTATTTTCACCCTTTCCAGAATTTCCAACACCTCTTCTCTACATACCTCAAAGCCATCCATTCTACTTAATTGTGACTCAGTACTCACATTGACAACAATGTCCTGTTCCTGATTGAATACTGACGAAAAGTATTCATTCAATGTCTCCCCAATCTCTTCAGCCTCCACACGCAACTTCCCACTACTATCCTTGACTGGACCTATTCCTACCCTAGTCATTCTTTTATTCCTGACATACCTATAGAAAGCCTTAGGGTTTTCCCTAATCCTACCAACTAAGGCCCTTTCATGTCCCCTCCTTGCTGCTCTTAGCTCTCTCTTCAGGTCCTTCCTGGCTACCGTATAACTCTCAATCGCCCCAATTGAACCTTCACGCCTCATCTTTACATAGGCCGCCCTCTTCCATTTAACAAGGGATTCCAATTCCTTATTAAACCACGGCTCCCTCACACGACCCTTTCCTCCCTGCCTGACGGGTACATACTTATCAAGGACACTCAATAGTTGCTCCTTGAACAAGCTCCACATATCAGTTACGCCCTTGTCTTGAAGCTTACTTTTCCAAGCCACACATCCTAAGTCATGCCTCACCGCATCATAATTTCCCTGCCCCCAGCTATAACTCTTGCCCTGTAGTGCACACTTATCCCTCTCCATCGCTAGAGTAAAAGTCACCGAATTGTGGTCACTGTCCCCAAAGTGCTCACCTACCTCTAATTCTAACACCTGGCCTGGTTCGTTACCCAGAACCAAATCCAGTATGGCCTCACCTCTTGTTGGCCTATCTACATATTGTGTCAGGAAACCCTCCTGCACACATTGGACAAACACTGACCCATCTAACGAACTTGAGCTATAGCTTTCCCAATCAATATCAGGAAAGTTAAAGTCCCCCATAACAACCACCCTATTACTTTCACTCTTCTCTTGAATCATCCTCGCAATCCTTTCTTCTACGTTTCTAGGACTATTAGGAGGCCTGTAAAAAATTACTAACAGGGTGAGCTCACCTTTCCTATTCCTAACCTCAGCCCAAACTACCTCAGACGGCGAGTCTTCATCCATCGTCCTTTCCACAGCTGTAATACTATCTTTGACAAGCAATGCCACACCTCCCCCTCTTTTACCCCCACCTCTGACCCTACTAAAACATTTAAACCCTGGAACCTGCAACAGCCAATCCTGTCCCTGTTCTACCCATGTCTCCGTAATAGCCACAACATCGAAGTCCCAGGTACCAACCCACGCTGCAAGTTCCTAATGTACCAACCCACGTTCCTAATGTGCCTGCTTCCAGCGCTTCGACTGGCAACGCGTTCCAGGCACCCACCATCCTCTGTGTGAAAACCTTTCCCCGCACTTTTCCCTTCTCACTTTCCCCCTCTCACCGTGAACCTGTACCCACTGACTCGCCACCCCACCCTTTCGATGCCTCTCAGTATGCTGTCGACCACTATCAGGTCGCCCCTCAGCTTCCGTCTTTGCAGTGACGACAATCCAAGTTTATTCAACCTCTCCTCACAGCAGAAGCGCTCCAGGGCAGGCAACGTGCTGGTAAACCTTCTCTGCACCCTCTCCAAAGCATCCACGTCCTTCTGGTAGTGTGCCGAACAGCATTGCGCGCGATATCCCAATTGTAGCCTAACTGGAGTTTTGTACAGCTCTTTGTACAGATCATTTATTTACACGTCACAAACAACAAAGGTCCTAGCACTGAGCCCTGCGGGACGCCACTAGTTACTGATCTCCTTTCCGAAAAATGCGCCCCGAGTCGGTTTTGTATCCAGCTAGCCGACTCACCTCAGATCCCACGAGACTCTACCTTTTGTAGCAGCCTGCCGTAAGATGTGAAGCGATCCAGAAGAGATTACTGACGCAAAGGTGACTACACTTAAATGAAAGTGCTGGGAATGGCAACCGTGATGGAACTCGCAGCCAAGGAAGGTCAACACCTCACAAAATGGTGGCTGAGAGTTCACAAAATGGTGGCCCAGGGACAAGCACCAACGCAGACACAAAACTGCCACTGCTGTGGAAACACATGTCAGGCAGCAGCAAATTGCTGCTGGAAAGAAGCTGTATGCAGAAACTGCAGCATTAAAAAAGAATATATTAAGCGAGAAGAAGTTTGAGAGGCAACTTAATTGAGATATATAAGATAATCAAAGGGTTAGACAGGGTGGACAGTGATAGCCTTTTTCCTTGGACGGTGATGGCTGGCCTGAGGGGACTTAGCTTTATATTGAGGGGTGATAGGTATAGGACAGATGTCAGAGGTAGTTTCTTCACTCAGAATAGTAGGCGCATGGAACGCACTGCCTGCAACAGTAGTTGAGTCGCCAACTTTAAGGGCATTTAAACGGTCATTGGATAGTCATATGGGCGAAAATAGAATAGTGTCGTTTAGAAGGGATTCAGATTGGTTCGACAGGTTGGCGCAACATCAAGGGCTGAAGGGCCTCAACTGCGCTGTAATCTTCTATGTTCTATGTCGTAAAAGCACAGCAGGTCAGGCAGCATCCAAGGAGCAGGGGAATCGATGCTCCGAGCATGAGCTCTTCATCAGGAACTAGTAACTACACAAGTCACGTTCAAAAGTGAAATCTACAACTGAGGCACCAGCAGCCAGCCACTCGAAAAGTATCAAAATGGTGAAACATGAGCTGAAGAAGCCAACAAGCAAGACATCTGGTTTCAGCTATCCAGCTGGGACATGATCCGTTACTTAATATTCGAACGTCAATCAAGGTGATATCCGTGGACAGACAGCAAGGTAACATTCCTCACGCAACACTTTTGCCTGAAACATTGATCCTCCTGCTCCTCTGATGCTGACTGACCTGCTGTGCCTTTCCAGCACCACACTCTCAAAGCTAACGTTTGAGTCGAGGTGACTCTTCATCAGAATATTTTTTGATTCCAGCATCTGCAGCAATTTGCTCCTATGTTTTGGTTTAAACATACAACCATTAACAAATCAAAATTAATTTGACTTACATTAATAAAGCTCCAAACTGCAGACTCTCTGTGACTTAGTTGGCAAAACAGTCACCTGGTCAAGTATCACTCCAGAGCACTGTGCAGATATTCCAGCTGACAACTTTGTTGTGTGAAAATTAACTTTATGCATTTTGAGCATCATAACAGGATATTTCAAAGCGATTTAATTGATGAAAAGGCTTTGCACAATGCAGTGGTGAATAGGAAAGTAACAAATGAATCTTTGTTGACAAACTCAGCAGATACTGAACTACTAAAAATGAAAAACAACACCTTCAGTTCCATTCTCTCACAAGGGTAACTGACCAAATTAGCTATGAAAGGTCAAAATTCTAAACACAGATACAGCATCATCAGGAAATCCTGAATGAGATTTGGGAATATAATGAACAAACTTGGTTGGAACTCCTTCAAGTGCATTACTAACCAGTCTCCACTGGGGGAGTCTGCCCTCACCTGCACCATTCGCACCCTCCCTCCACCAAACCAGCAGAGTGTGTTGGCCAGTTCAAGTGAAACCAGACAGATCACCAATTATCTTTTCCACTGTCTGTCAATTGCAATGCACATCCTTCCAGGAGCAGATCTGGATCCTGAAGTTGATTGGAGTGCTAACAGTAAGCTATTCGAATGAATGGTTCCATGTTAATTAGATTACTTACAGTTTGGAAACAGGCCCTTCGGCCCAACAAGTCCACACCGAACCGCCGAAGCGCACCCACCCAGACCCATTCCCCTACATTTACCCCTGCACCTAACACTACAGGCAATTTAGCATGGCCAATTCACCTGACCTGCACATTTTGGACTGTGGGAGGAAACCAGAGCACCCAGACACGGGGAGAATGTGCAAACTCCACACAGTTAGTCACCTGAGGCGGGAATTGAACCTGTGTCTCCCGCACTGTGAGGAAGCAGTGCTAACCACTGTGCTACCGTTCCGCCCAGTAGCATCACCAGAAATGCTAGGTCAATATAATCAACAAATTCAAATTACAGAAACTCCAATGCAAAGCTGTGTAGCTCCTAAACTCTGTCAAAAAGGTCTTGATTTGATTCATCAAGTATCACGCTTACCTGAGTGTGTGTCATTATCTTTGTTGGTAAACCCTTGTAGCTGTTAATCCTTTGTTAATTTCAATACGATATCCAAGTTTCCTGCACAGGTTTGAGGTTGCTTCTGGCATTATGGTTTGCTCACTTGTGAGAGCACTGAGGTGGACCAATTCTTTATGTGATCGCATCCTGACTCCACCCCCGATCTCGAGCTCACTAGACAGTCCATTGTTATCAACAGAAATAACAAAACACTGTTAGAACTTCTGCCTGATGCCCAGGCATTTTGAAAGAAGTTTCAAACAAATTATCACTTCTCATTCACTTCAAATGCAACAGGAATAATTTTTCTTAAATTTCTTAACCACTCAACCAAAGCTAAAAAATTACAGTAAAATGTACTTTTGTTCCCTTCTCAATTTCTCATTTCATTGAAATTTATTTCCTAATCAATTCTGAGTTGGACATACAGCTGCCTTTCCTTGAGTTTCACTGTATAGAAAGAACGAACTTGATTGGGAACGCATTCAAATGCAGTGTGATTTGGATAGGCTGAATGAGTGGGCAAATACATGCCAGATGAAGTATATATAGAACATAGAACATAGAAGAATACAGCGCAGTACAGGCCCTTTGGCCCTCGATGTTGCGCCGATCCAAGCCCACCTAACCTACACTAGCCCACTATCCTCCATATGCCTATCCAATGCCCGCTTAAATGCCCATAATGAGGGAGAGTCCACCACTGCTACTGGCAGGGCATTCCATGAACTCACGACTCGCCCCCTAATGTGGGCGGCACGGTGGCACAGTGGTTAGCACTGCTGCCTCGCAGCGCCAGAGACCCGGGTTCAATTCCCGACTCAGGCAACTGACTGTGTGGAGTTTGCACGTTCTCCCCGTGTCTGCGTGGGTTTCCTCTGGGTGCTCCGGTTTCCTCCCACAGTCCAAAGATGTGCAGGTTAGGTGAATTGGCCATACTAAATTGCCCGTAGTGTTAGGCAAGGGGTAAATGTAGGGGTATGGGTGGGTTTCGCTTCGGCGGGTCGGTGTGGACTTGTTGGGCCGAAGGGCCTGTTTCCACACTGTAATCTAATGTAATCTAATCTAATCTAAAATCTAATCTAATCTAACATCTGTCCTATACCTACCCCCCCCTAAGTTTAAAGCTATGCCCCCTTGTAATAGCTGACTCCATACGTGAAAAAGATTCTCACTGTCGACCCTATCTAAACCCCTAATCATCTTGTACACCTCTATCAAGTCACCCCTAAACCTTCTTTTCTCCAATGAAAACAACCCCAAGTGCCTCAGCCTTTCCTCATACGATCTTTCTACCATACCAGGCAACATCCTGGTAAACCTCCTCTGCACCCGTTCCAGTGCCTCCACATCCTTCCTATAGTATGGCGACCAAAACTGCACACAATACTCCAGATGCGGCCGCACCAGAGTCTTATACAACTGCAACATGACCTCAGTACTCCGGAACTCAATTCCTCTACCAGTAAAAGCCAGTACGCCATATGCCTTCTTCACTGCACTATTTACCTGGGTGGCAACTTTCAAAGATCTGTGTACATGGACACATGGATAATGTCGATAAATGTGAGGTTCTCCACTTCCGTAGCAAAAGCAGGAAGGTACATTATTATCTGAATGGCTATAAATTGAGAGAAGGGAATGTACAATGAGATGTCTGTGTCTTTGTGCACCAGTTGCTGAAGATAAGCATGCAGGCAGTAAAGAAGGAGAAAGATAAGTTGGCATTCATAGCGAAAGGGTTCAAGTATAGAGCAGGGATGTCTTGCTGCCGTGGTAAAGTCACACCTGGAAGCACTAGATCATACAGTAAAGATGCATTTATCTGCACACAAAAAGCAGGACAAAGACAACTTGGCCAGCTACCGCCCCATCAGTTTACTCTCGATCTTCAGCAAAGTAATGAAAATTGCCATCAGCATTGATATCAAGCAGCACGTGCAAGCAGCATTAACCTACTCACTGATGCTTGGTTTGGGTTGTGCCAGGGCCAATTAGCTCCTGACCTCATTACAGCCTTGGTTCAAACATGGTCAAAAGAGCTGAAACCCAGAGGGGAGGGGCAAGTGACGGCCTTGATAGCAGGGTCGCATTTGATTAGGAATGGCATGAAGGAGCCTGAGCAAAATTGGAATCAATGAGTATCGGGGGCATACTCTCCCTGGTTGGAGACACAACTGGCACACGGGAAGATGTCACATGTGCAGTGATTGAGGACTCTGGGTCCATAATCAATGCTGTTTAGAAGGAAGAGGGGGAAGATCTCATTGAAATCTATAGAATATTAAGAGGCCTGGACTGAGTGAGCGTAAGGAAAATGTTGTTATTCATTGGCCCTGAGGGCACAGCCTCCAAGTGAAGGGATGACCTTTTAGAACTGACTTAGTGAGAAAATAGGTCAAATAACTGCTTTATTAGCTAAAGCCAAAACAATAAGGGAGATTTACATAGACACTTCTCCTAATTAAATCATAACCAGGTGAAAAAATTGGTAAGGGACATCAGGTGCTCTACGTGTGACATCTGGCAACTCTGTCAGAAAGTAACTCTGATCTCCAGCATCTGCAGTCTTCACTTTCTCCTATCTGACAACTCTGGGAGAGTTCAACTGTCCTAGATGGTTACATTTGGAGGAAGTGTGTCTCAGCTACAGTTTTTAACAGATTGTTTAAATTAACTGGCACTCAGATGAAGCAGGTAGGAGGCCGAGAGGGTCATAGACATCTGTTTCAGGGAGGTAGCCATAACCAAGGCTGAGGCAGATAGATACAGGATGGTCACAAGGGAAAAGCAATGCAGGAGGCCCCTGTGGCTGTCCCCATCTCAAACAGGTGAGCTACTTTAGATACTGTTCAGGGGGACTGCGTATCGGGGATGACAACAGCAGTAGATAGAACAGTACCAGCAGGGGAGGTTGAAGTGCAGGTAAATAGTGGTAGTCAATGACTCAATAGTTAGAGACACAGATAGACATTTCTATGGCCACAAACAAGACACCAAGACATGTGTTGCCTCCCTGTTGCCAGAGTCAAGGATGTCTCTAAGCATGCTCAGGACATACTGAAGAAGGTTGGTAAACAGCTAGATGTCATGGTACACACTTGTACCAATGACATAGAAAGGAAGAATGATGAGGTCCTGCATGGAGAGTTCAGGGAGCTTGGCCATATGTAGATTGGGTTCTCTTCCAAGTTAGTGGGATCTGTACAAAAAAGACAGGTTGCATTTTAACTGGAGGGGCACCAACATCCTGGTGGGGATGGTGACTAGTGCAACTTGAATGGATTTATACATTAAGGCAGAGGGTTAGGATCCAATGCAACAGGTCATAAGGTATGCAGTCAGTAAAGACTAATAGGACAAACAGGCAGGGTCAGTCTAATGATTATGGTGAGAGAAGGATTCATAAAAGATCAAAATGTGAGTTGCAAGTTGGAGTAAATGACAGAGGTGAGGTTCAGTATTATGAATGAATAAATAAGGATGGAGAGTATGGAAAGCGTGGTGCACAAGAAAATATTGAAAGAAAAAGACAAACAAGTAGGATTGATTTAAAAACCTTGGACCTAAACACACACGGTATTCGGAATAAAGTCAAGGAGCTGATGACACAGATACAGATACACCTGGTGGGGATTACTGAATCATGGTTACAGGAAGTTCAGAACTGGGAGTTAAATGTCCAAGGGTACTCAGTATTCTGAAAGGTGAGACAAGAGCGAGCAGGAGGTGGAGTTGTTTCATTGCTTAAGCATGGCATCAAGGCTGTGGTAACAAATGATATTGGCACTGGGGTCTAGGGTGGAAATAAAAGATAAGGGAAGAGACCCCTTGCGAGGAGTAATTTTCAGGCTCCAAAACAATACTGCCAAAGTTTAGCATAGTATAAACCAGGAAAGGAATTAAGAGTTAGGGTGAGAGGGTGGGTAAGTGGAGCTGAGGCCTGTAAAGATCAGTCGTGGTCTTATTGAATGGCGTAGCAGGCTCGAAGGGCCAGATGGCCTACTCCCGCTCCTGGTTCTTATGTTCCTATGTTCTTCAATAATGAGGGATTGAGAAGGACTCAAAAGTAATTATAGGTGATTTGAACATGAACATTGATTAGATTATTCAATTTGGCAAGGGAAGGCTCAAAGCAAGGCCCATTGAATGTATAAGGGATTGTTTCCCATAGCAACTTGTCAATGAGCCAACCAGAGAGCTGGCTACTTTAGATTTGGTATTATCTAACAAAGAAGGACTAATAAATGGTCTTTGGAATAATTATACAGAGGTAAGTTTCCCATCATCAAGTCACCGTTTATTTATATGTGCACAGTGCATGGGCTCTGACCAGACAGCTCAAGGTCAGTCCCTCGACTGAGAAGACCTTCTGTATCCCCTGTTTATGTGTTTTGTTTTGCTTTTTTTAACTCACAGGAGCTGAGTCCAAACACGATCTCTGTCAAAAAGGTCTTGATTTGATTCATAAAGTATCACGCTTACCTGAGTGTGTGTCATTATCTTTGTTGGTAAACCCTTGTAGCTGTTAATCCTTTGTTAATTTCAATACGATATCCAAGTTTCCTGCACAGGTTTGAGGTTGCTTCTGGCATTATGGTTTTGCTCACAGCACTGAGGTGGACCAATTCTTTATGTGATCGCATCCTGACTCCACCCCCGATCTCTAGCTCACTAGACAGTCCATTGTTACCAACAGAAATAACAAAACACTGTTAGAACTTCTGCCTGAGGCCCAGGCATTTTGAAAGAAGTTTCAAACAAATTATCACTTCTCATTCACTTCAAATGCAACAGGAGTAACTTTTCTTCAACTTCTTAACCACTCAAAAAGGTGAAAACACTACAAACCATAGTGCAAGGGCTAAGCCCTGCCACAAAAACCATCATCGTCCTTGCTCAAAAAACAAAAAGAGTAACACACAGGCTGCAACCATCCAGTAAAATACATGGGCAAAAAAAACAAGTTCCCCAATGTGAACTAAAATATAACAGTATTCACTGTCTGTGTGACCAGCCAGCTTAGGAATCAGTTATCAAAGACAACAGTAACACACTGGCTGTGACCAGCCAACCCACAGTCAGTTCCCTGAACTCAGGAGTTTCTAAATCACCTGATGATACTTCTTTTTTAACCAGAAGTCCCCAGAATACTGGCAAATAGCAATAATGCTAATGTCCCATTTATTTATTTATTTATTATTTTATTAAAACATTACAAACAGTTCACAAAAAGGAAAACTTAACATTTACAGCTGTATACAACAGCAATTTTACAAGGGAGAAGAGCAGCAAAGCCAGGCCCCAAACCCTACCGTTCAACCAGTTTACAGGGAGATGAGGACAAACCTCAAATCCCAGTTCCACATATGAAAAGACAGTGACAATGACATTTTACATGAGACAATACTGTTACATACAAAAGTGCAGACAATACAGACCCAGCAAGCCCCTGTCCCTCCCACCTTCCGGCCACTCTAAGGCAGCCCGCGCCTACACATCTTCCGTCCATCCCATGCCCCTTCCAGTTCTCAGTCCGCCCTGACACACCTTTTGACCACCTCTAGGACAGCCCGCCCGGGGTGACAGCGGTCAGGACGGCCTACCCACTTTCCAGCTTCACTAACCACCCGCAGCACCTTTCGACCACCTCTAGGACAGCCCGACCCCTTCCCTGGGACGACAGCATGCAGGGTAGCCCCCAAGCCTTCCGGATCTCAGCCTGCCCCTTCGTACCATTGGGCTCTCACCCACCTCTCACCCACCCATCCGGCCAGTGGGCTATCCTGGCACACCTTCCGGCCACCTCTGGGACAGCCCGTCCCCTTCCCTGGGACGACAGTATGCAGGGTAGCCCACAAGCCTTTCGGATCTCAGCCTGACCCGACGCGCCTTCTGGCTCTCGGCCAGATATAAATGGGACATTAGCATTATTGGTATTTGCCAGTATTCTTCAGGAATTCTGAAGTAGGGCTTATGCCTGAAATGTCGATTCTCCTGCTCCTTCGATGCTGCCTGACCTGCTGCACTTTTCCAGCAACACATTTTTCAGCTCTGATCTCCAGCATCTGCAGTCCTCACTTTCTCCTACTAAACTAACTGGTATCATGTACAGTGAGGAAGGTCATCAGAAAGTGCAGCACGACCTTGATCAGCTGGGGAAGTAAGCCGAGATAAATGGCAAATGGAGTTTAATATAGATAAGTGTGAGGTTTGCATTTTAAAAAGTCAAATCAAGATAGAAATTTCATGGTGAATGGTAGGGCCTTAAGGAGGGTAGTGGAACAGAGGGACCTTGGAGTTCAGGTGCACAGTTCTCTGAAAGTGGAGTCACCGGTGGACAAAGCAGCGAAGAAGACTTTTGTTAGACTGGCCTTCATCAGTCAGGGCACTGAGAGTAGAAGTTGGGAAGTTATGTTGCAGTTATACAGGAAGTTGGTGAGGCTGCACTTGGAGTACTGCGTTCAGTTTTGATCACCTTATTATAGGAAGGATGTCATTAAACTGGAAAGAAACCAGAAGCAATTTACAAGGGTGTTTCCTGGACCCAATGGTCTGAATTATAGGCAGAGGTTGGACAAGCTAGGACTTTTTCTTTAGAGCGGAGGAGATTGAGGGGGTCCTTATACAGGTGCATAAGATCACAGGAGTCATGGTTAGGGTGAATGTACTCAGTCATTTTCCCAGGGTTGGGGAATCATGGACCAGAGGGCATCAGTTAAGGTTAGAGGGGAAAATATAAAAGGGAACCTGAGAGGCAACCTTTTTATACTGAGGGTAGTAAGCATGCGGAATGAGCTGCCAGTGGAACTTGTTGAGGTGGGTACATTAACAACATTTAAAAGGCATTTGAACAAATACATGGATAGGAAAGGTTTAGAAGGATATGGACCAAGTACAGGAAAATGCTGTTAGTGTGGACGGACATTCTGGTTGGCATGGGCCAGTTTGGGTCAAACGGCCTTTCTTCCTGCTGGAGGACTCTGTGACTCTACGACATGGAAAGGATGGGCAGACTCGGAGCAACAAGAAGCGGAATGACTACATTAACTCCATATGAGTTAATGACAAGAAGGGCTATGAGATTGCCAGGGAACATTGTAACAGGGTAGGACCAGTGAGACAGAGAGTGAAACCATTTAGAAGACAATTCTGCAAACAGTTGAATGGGCCAAGACAGCAGGTCAAAGACCAGCAGAAAATCCGCGACCTCGAACAAGATGCTATGACCAACCAAGTAAAGGTACTGAGAGCTGATGTGAAGGTAACGGTTAAAGTAGCACCTGACAAGCCTGGAATTACGTCTAAAAGGCTCAAACAGTTTGTGATTATTATGACCAAGGACACGGGCCTGTTTGGATATGAAAGTTAGAAGGCAGGTGAAGACCTCATCACAGCTGAAGCTCAACACAATTGATTCTGAGCTACAGAACTAATGCCAACAGAACAGTGACAACTGGGGCAGCTCTTTATTCAATTTGTGGAAGGCTGGCCACCACTTTAACCCTTGAGGGACGATTGTTCCTGGCTGTGGAAGCAGTGATTGGTAGCTCAATGTGAGAGGAACTCTGGTGTTACCTCAACCAAAGCAGAATGGAATGCTGAACATGACCATAGGAGAACAGATTTTGAAGAGGCGTTTGAATTTATTTGTGAATAGGAAAGGTGTGTTTACATGGGATGGGTAATGGCTTTTGCCAGACCCTAAATTCCCCTCCAAAAAAATGTGAGAGAGGACATTTGAAACCTTTTCAATCACTTGTACTTGTCCGTCAATGGGGGAACAGTGATGATGGATGGATAGGGGAAACCCACCCCGACGAAATAAATGTCACTACAACGTCACCTCCTTCCACAATAAAGACCACAGACGATCCCCTACCTGACAGTTATCATTCCAACTGCACCGCCAAACAACTTGCCACGTCCATGTCTGAGTATGAGTCTTAGACTGACGAACGGTCTGGTCTTAATCAATGATAATAAAATACTATAATGTACAGCGTGAGTTAGTGCCTGTAGTCGTATACATTTCCTGTATCAGCCTGCCCAAGTGGTTCATCCCACACCAGATACCGATACATGACCTTTATTACTCAAATGATGACTGTAGCAGCTCAGTTCGATAGTGGGGTGCAGCACTCAGTGGTCACACCCTGAGCTTTTCAAGGAAAATTAGATCTTAAGGCTAATTCCACAAATCTAGCAGCCCTGGATCAGAACATCTGATACTGAGCCCCCAACTTAAGAAAATCATAACTGAAGAGCAAAGAATTCAAAGCATGGAACTAAATGCCAATCAGAGCCAAACAAAACTGATCCAAAATCTGCCCACTGTATTGGAGAGTCATTCAGTAACCATTAGTAAATGAATTAAGTTCAGGAAAAACATCTCAGATGATGCTAGTAGGAATGATGTCTGTAAGCACCAATATCTCCTCCATATCTTTCCTATAATAGGGCGACCGGAACTGAACACAATATTCCAAGTGTGGTCTCACCAGGGTTTTGTAGAGCTGCAGCAAAACCTCGCGGCTCTTAAACCCGATCCCCCGTTAATGAAAGCCAAAACACCATATGCTTTCTTAACAACCCAATCCACTCGGGTGGCAACTTTGAGGGATATATGCACCTGAACACCAAGATCCCTCTGTTCCTCCACATTGCCAAGAATCCTGTCTTTAATCCTATATTCAGCACTGAAGTTCGACCTTCCAAAATGCATCATTTTGGGGGGGATTCAAGATGACGGCGACTCAGTAGGTCTGAGTCTGCTGAGCTCTGCCCAGGACCCAGGCAAAGTGGAGTACCTACCCTCCCCTCACTTTTTAAACTACTAAAAATAGCTTTTTCCCTGTAGCTACAGTCATTCTGCATCAAACTTTAGCAGTTTGGTACATTTTAAAATGACCAAAGATAAAGGACCACGAAATTCGCAACAGGCAGGGACCTGGCAACGCTGTGCTTCAGTCATGGAGGGTCTGTGTGTAACTTCGGATCGCCGGAAAAAGCAAAGAATTTTTGGATGCTCTCAAATAGACTGATGGACTTGAACAACATGGACAGTGATTTTATTTTACCCCCTTTTTTCCCTCCCCCCTTACCCCTTTCTCTTTTCTATCCTTCCTTGGGGGTGGAGTTCTTTCTTTTAACTCTTAAGTATAACTCACTTGGTTTATCCGGCTATTGGGGGATGTTTCTGAGTTTTCTTTTCTTTAATATTTGCTGGGATTGTAATTTTATACATTTTATTTTATAGTCCTGTTTTGTAAAGAGTGCCTCGGTAATAATATTGAGGGGACGGGTTGGGGTTGCCCACTTCTAATTTTTGTATTATAAGACATTAGCATTTGTTTATCTTACATTACGATATCTGAGCCGAGGGCATGGCTCTAGCTGGGAGGTGTTATGGTGGGATTATTGGACGGTAGGAGTGCCCCCTGTGGACAAGGGGGAAAGTCTCCTCTTGATTATATCTTACTTTTTTTTAGGAGTAGTTCTTAGTTGTTTTTAGTTGTTTTAAAGGTTGTATTTTTAAGTTTATGTGAATTGTTTATGGTCTCGACTCAATGCTTTTTGATTGGGGTTCTACCTCCTGGGGGTTCTCGGACTTTCTTGAACGATCATGGCTAGTCATTCCTTTAAACGGTGCACCTGGAATGTCAAAGGGGAGCCGCTGGCCAATTAAAAGGAAAAAGATATTATCAAGTCTTAAAAAAGAGAACGTTGATGTAGCCCTTTTACAGGAGACACATCTACTTGATCAGGAGTATTCGAAGCTGCAGCAGGAGGATTTGGTCAGGTGTTCTTTTCATCTTTTAGCTCAAAAAAGTAGCAGAGTGGCCATTCTTATCCGGAAACATTTTCCCTTCCAAATGCTAAGCCAAATAAAAGATGAGTCTGAATGGTATATATTACTTAAAGCCCTAACATATGGATTTTGAATGTATATCGCCCCCGGCACATCTTTTTAAATTTGTAACAGATGCGGTCTCCAAGTTGATGGCTCTCAGGGAGCCTCACATAATTACAGGGGGAGACTGTAATTGTATTATCGACCCCGAGGTGGACAGAATATGTAGGAGCTCTGCGGGTATATCTCTGAGATCGAGGCAGTTGGCTGATCTGAATATGGAGTTGGGACTGGTAGATGTGTGGAGGTGTTTTCACCCTGAGGGTAGGGATTTTACTTTCAATTCTAACCCACACAAGTGTCATACCAGAATCGATATGTTTTTTGTCCCCTCGACCTTTCTGAATTCAATATTGTCTTGTAAAATAGGAAATATAACTATTTCCGAACACGCAGCAGCGTATATAGAGATCAAGACTAGTGGTGATAAGATGGGTTCCCGACACTGGCGCATGGACGCTTTCCTATTGAAGGATAGTAAGCTCATAGAATATTTCTCGCAGGAATTTAAAATTTTCTGGAGTATCAATTCAGGTCCGGCCAGTAACCCATCGGTGATGTGGGAGACTGCTAAAGCATATGCGCATGGCTTGGTCATCTCATATTCTGCGACCCGGAAAAAACAAAAGGGAGAACAACAATGACTGCTTGAGGCTCGCCTGAAGGCAGCTGAGTCAGCGTATGCTGCTAGGCCATCCACAACTACATTACAGTGGATTACAGCCCTCAGAAGTACTTTGCAAAGATAGCAAAGATAAGTGGGAAAACTGAGGACTGGGAAGCTTTTAAAGAGCAACAGAGGATTACTAAGAAGGAAATACGCAGAGGAAAAATGAGGTACGAAGGTAAACTGGCCAATAATATAAAGGAGGATAGCAAAAGTTTTTTTAGGTATGTGCAAGGCAAAAAAATGGTTAGGACTAAAATTGGGCCCTTGAAGACAGAGCTGAAAATGTGTTGCTGGAAAAGCGCAGCAGGTCAGGCAGCATCCAGGGAACAGGAGAATCGACGTTTCGGGCATAAGCCCTTCTGAAGAAGGGCTTATGCCCGAAACGTCGATTCTCCTCTTCCCTGGATGCTGCCTGACCTGCTGCGCTTTTCCAGCAACACATTTTCAGCTCTGATCTCCAGCATCTGCAGACCTCACTCTCCCTTGAAGACAGAAACAGGGGAATATATTACGGGGAACAAAGAGAAGAATTAAATGGGCACTTCAGATCTGTGTTCACTGGGGAAGACACAAGCAATCTCCCTGAGGTAACAGTGGCTGAAGGACCTGAACTTAAAGGAATTTATATTTGCCAGGTTTTGGTGTTGGAGAGACTGTTAGGTCTGAAGGTTGATAAGTCTCCGGGGCCTGATGGTCTACATCCCAGGGTACTGAAGGAGGTGGCTCGGGAAATCGTGGATGCGTTGGTGATTATTTTCCAGAGTTCGATAGATTCGGGGTCGGTTCCTGAGGATTGGAGGGTGGCTAATGTTGTACCACTTTTTAAGAAGGGTGGGAGAGAGAAAGCAGGAAATTATAGACCAGTTACTCTGACCTCAGTGGTGGGAAAGATGCTGGAGTCTATTATAAAGGATGAAATTACGGCACATCTGGATAGTAGTAACAGGATAGGACAGAGTCAGCATGGATTTATGAAGGGGAAATCATGCTTGACTAATCTTCTTGAATTTTTTGAGGATGTAAATCTGAAGATGGACGAGGGAAATCCAGTAGATGTAGTGTACCTGGACTTTCAGAAAGCTTTTGATAAAGTCCCACATAGGAGGTTAGTGAGCAAAATTAGGGCGCACGGTATTAGGGGCAAAGTACTAGATTGGATTGAAAATTGGTTGGCTGATAGGAAACAAAGGGTAGTGATAAACGGCTCCATTTCGGAATGGCAGGCAGTGACCAGTGGGGTACCGCAGGGATCCGTGCTGGGACCGCAGCTTTTTACAATATATGTTAATGATATAGAAGATGATATCAGCAATAACATTAGCAAATTTGCTGATGATACAAAGCTGGGCGGCAGGGTGAAATGTGATGAGGATGTTAGGAGATTACAAGGTGACCCGGACAAGTTAGGTGAGTGGGCAGATGCATGGCAGATGCAGTTTAATGTGGATAAATGTATGGTTATCCACTTTGGTGGCAAGAACAGGAAGGCAGACTACTACCTCAATGGAATCAATTTAGGTAAAGGGGCAGTACAGAGAGCTCTGGGTGTTCTTGTACACCAGTCAATGAAGGCAAGCATGCAGGTACAGCAGGTAGTGAAGAAGGCTAATAGCATGCTGGCCTTCATAACAAGAGGAATTGAGTATAGAAGCAAAGAGGTACTTCTGCAGCTGTACAGGGCCCTGGTGAGACCACACCTGGAATACTGTGTGCAGTTCTGGTCTCCAAATTTGAGAAAAGACATTCTGGCTATTGAGGGAGTGCAGCGTAGGTTCACGAGATCAATTCCTGGAATGGCAGGATTACCTTACACTGAAAGACTGAAGCGACTGGGCTTGTATACCCTTGAGTTTAGAAAACTGAGAGGGGATCTGATTGAGATGTATAAGATTATGAAAGGATTGGACACTCTGGCAGTAAGGAAACATGTTTCCGCTGATGGGTGAGTGTCGAACCAGAGGACTCAGCTTAAAAATACGGAGTAGACCATTTAGGACAGAGATGAGGAGAAACTTCTTCACCCAGAGAGTGGTGGCTGTGTGGAATGCTCTGCCCCAGAGGGCAGTGGAGGCCCAGTCTCTGGATTCATTTAAGAAAGAGTTGGATAGAGCTCTCAAAGATAGTGGAATCAAGGGTTATGGAGATAAGGCAGGAACAGGATACTAATTAGGAATGATCAGCCATGATCATATTGAATGGCGGTGCAGGCTCGAAGGGCAGAATGGCCTACTCCTGCACCTATTGTCTATTATTGAATACCGCACTTAGTCAAACAGCAAAGAGGGAGATTCTATTTGTGAAGCAGAGATTATTTAAGCACGGCAATACCTTGCTAGAAAGAAAAAGGCTCCCCAATCCTTTACGTTTATTACAGAGAGTGCTGGTACCCTGACTTGTGATCCTAAAAAGATCAATGCAGCCTTTAGAAAGTTCTGCTTCGAGTTGTATAAGTCGGAGAGCTCTGAAGATAGAGCGAGGAAGATGGAGTCTTTTTTTAAAAATCTGGCCCTTTCGGGCTTAACCTTGGGAGTAGGTGTCGCTTTTGAACGCTGCCCCTACAACCCTGGAAGTCCAGGAGGTGGTGAGGCAGCTCCAGAGCGGTAAAGCACCCGGGCCAAACGAATTTCAGGCTGAGTTTTATAAAGAATTTATAGACGAATCGGCTGGACCACTTACAGATATGTTTAATTATTCATATAGTCAGGGTAGCCTCCCGCCCTCCCTGAGAGAAGCAAATATCTCTCTCATTCTTAAGAAAGGAAAAGCCCCAGATGACTGTACTTTTTACAGACCTATATCCTTATTGAATGTGGACTTTAAAATTCTCTCAAAAATGTTGGCATTAAGATTGGAGAGGGTTTTACCATTTATTATAAAAGAGGCTCAGACGGAGTTTATCAAGGGTTGCAGATCTACTAATAATATTAGAAGAGTGTTAAACATGGTATAAGTCTGCCACAGGGAACGATACTGGGATTAGTCATCTCCCTAGATGCAGAGAGGGCATTTGATCAGGTAGAATGGCCATATCTATTTTATACTATGGAACCGTTTGGCATTGGAGAGGTCTTTGCCAAGTGGGTCGCAGTATTATATAACGACCCTAGAGCAGCGGTGATTACCAACGGCATAAGATCGGATAGCTTTAGTGTTGGCAGAGATTGTCATCAAGGGTGCCCTACCTCACCACTACTATTTACACTAGTGATTGAACCGCTGGCGGAAGCTATCCGAACCAACCCTAATATAACGGCCCCGGAGGGAGGATCGGGTTTAGCATAAAATCATTTTTTACGCGGACGACGTCTTTCTTTTCTTAAATGAACCATCGATATCTGTGCCCCGCTTAATCCAAGTGGTTAACTTGTTTGGTACGTTTTCGGGTTACAAAATTAACTTTATGAAATCAGAGGCCATACTGCTAGGAGGTCTTACCAGCACATCCAATTTTCCAGCTGGATCCTGCTTCCCTTTTCAGTGGTCACTGAGAGGTTTTCTCTATTTAGGTATTTTTATTACCCCTATATTTGGTCAGCTATACAAAGCTAATTACTTGCATTAATTAGAGAAAATAAGGCAGGACCTCCAACGCTGGGAAGGTCTCCCGATATCCTGACGAGGAAGAAGAGGTTTGGTCATGATGAATATTCTACCTCACCTACATACCCCATGAGAATACTTCCTCTGATGTTGCCGAGACAGGCGCTGCGTAAGCTTTATGGTTGGCTCGGCTCCTTTATTTGGAACCATAGGCAGCCTCTTATTAAATTAGATAAGTTACAGCTCCCACAAGTAAGGGGAGGTCTAGATTTTCCGGATTTCAGAAGGTACCAACTGGGTTCTCTGTTATCATATGTTGCTGATTGGGTCTCTTGTGACACACAATCAATGTGGTTGGATATCGAGGTTTGAAAATGTGTTGCTGGAAAAGCGCAGCAGGTCAGGCAGCATCCAAGGAACAGGAGAATCGACGTTTCGGGCATAAGCCCTTCTTCAGGTTATTGAGGTTTCCCAAGCAAAATGCCCCCTCATCAATCTATTATTTATGGATAAGATGAGAGTTATTACAGATCATTGTAAAACCCAAATGTATTAAATACAATCAAACCTTGGAGGATAATGCGACAGAATAAGGGTAATTTATAAAAAACCTCCCCTTCTACTCCTATAGTGGGAACGTTGGGATTTCAGCCAGGCTTGACTGATGCGATGCTGGATTTAAAATTTGTGAGACCAGAGGTATCTCCTGTGGGAGATCTGTTCGATGAGGAGGTCATAACGTCCTTCGAACAGTTGCGCCAGAAATTCGGGTTGCCTAGTACAGGCCTTTTTCGATATTTTCAAGTACGAGACTTCATACAAAAAATGACCACATTGATGACTAATCGGTACAAATCAGATATGGAAAGGAGAGTGCTTCGGCTGATGGGTGCACCCTCAGTCAGCACTCTCTACCACTCGCTAGGTAATAAGTTTTCAAAGGACATGGAACGGTTATATAAAACCTGGAATCAAGAATTAGGGATGGAAATCTCCTTAGAGATATGGGAGGATAGCTGGGAAAATGCCAGGAAGGTCTCTACCTGTAATAGAACTCAGGCTATTCGATTGAAGATACCTCATAGGGCTCATATGGCACTAGAGCGGCTTGCAAAGGTCAAGGCAGGAGCATCCCCAATGTGCCCTAAATGTAAAATAGAAGTTGGGACTCTCAATCATTGATTGTGGACATGCCATAAGATCCGTAGATATTGGGATAACACAGCGAATGCCTTGCCAAAGATTTTGGGAATGGAGATTGGCCTGGATCCAGTGTCTCTCTTTTTGAGCTTTACAAATTTTCCTTCTCTAGATGCATCCGGGAAGAAACTATTTACTATCCTTTCCTTTTGTGCGAGGAAAAATATTTTAGTAAGTTGGATATTGAAAAGTCCCCCAGGACTTTCAAATTGGCAATGGGGTAGTTATGGATTATACTCCCCTGGACTTCCTTGAAAATATGGTGCATCAAACAAACAGAATCAGGACATGGCAGCCCTTTTTGAACTACACCGATGCAGATGTATCGGCCATACTGTTTAGGGCCTTTTAGCCGTGAGGATGATGTTCGTTGGTTCAGGGGCCCCTGGGAGGAAGAATCCCGAATAAATACGGGTTTTGTTATGACTTGCTATAATTTTATTTTGAATGCATGTCTATTTATTTTTTACCTTCCTTTTTTTTTCTTTTAGTGTTGTTAGTAATGTACGATACTGTGTTTTTTTTATATATAGAATCTTCTTTTTTATATCTTATTTTGAGTTTTGGTAGTTTGTCGACTAGATTAGTAATTAGTTATTTTAAATTTTATATTGGTGTTGTTATTATACTGTAAAGTGGATACACTACTTTGTATTAATTTTGTAATTTTGTAAAGTAATTCAAAAATCTTTTTCTTTTCAATCAATATATTTACAAAAAAAAGCATCACTTTGCATTTATCCAGGTTGAACTCCATCTGCCATTTCTCAGCCCAGCTCTGCATCCTGTCTATGTCGCACTGTAGCCCTTGATACAATTATCGGCACCTCCAACCGTTGTGTCATCTGCAAATTTACCAACCCACCCCTCAACCCCCTCATCCAAGTCAGTTATAAAATCTACAAAGAGCAAAGGCCCAAGAACTGAGTCCTGCGGGACCCCACACAACACTGACCTCCAGGCAGAATACCTTCTATCTACAACCACTCTCTGCCTTGTGTCAGCCAACCAATTCTGAATCCAGATAGCCAAATCTCTCTGTATCCCATACCTCCTGACTTTATGAATGAGCCTACCACGGGGAACCTTGTCAAATGCTGTGCTGAAGTCCAAGTACACCACATCCATTGCTCGACCTTCGTCGACCTGTCTTGTCACCTCCTCAAAGAACTTAATAAGATTTGTGAGGCATGACCTCACAAAGCCATGCTGACTGCCTTTAATCTCGCTATGCTTTTCCAAATTCTCATAAATCCTATCCCTCAGAATTCTTTCCAAAATCTTGCTGACCACAGACGTGAGACTGACTGGTCTGTAATTGCCAGGGATTTCCCTATTCCCCTTCTTGAAAAGAGAACAATATTCACCTCCCTCCAATCCTCCAGTAAAACTCCCGTGGAGACTGAAGAAGCAAAGATCTTCACCAATGGCTTAGCAACTTCCTTTCTCCCTTCCCGGAGCAGCCTAGGATAAATCTGGTGTGAGAGATAAATCTGGTCTGGCCCTGGGGACTTATCAATCTTAATGCTTGCCAAAATTTCCAGCACATCAACTTCATCAGTCTTGATCTATTCAAGCCTGTTTCCCAGCTCCTCAAAGTTCTCATTCACAACAAGGTCTCTTTACTTAATGAAAACCGAAGCAAAAAACTCACTTAGAGCTTCCCCTCTCTCCTCAGACTCCACGCACAAGTTGGCGAAACTGAGGACTGCAGATGCTGGAGATCACAGTCAAGATTAGATCCTGCTCATCGGATGCTGCCTGATCTGCTGTGCTTTTCCAGCACCACTCTAATCCCTGATCGGCCCTACCTTTTGCATGACCATTCTCGTATTCCTCATGTATGAGTAAAATGCCTTCAGGTTCTTCCTATTCCTTCCCACTAAGCCTTTTTCGTGACGCCTCCTGGCTCTCCTCAGTCTATATCTGAGCTCCTTTGTAGCAAGTCAGCAATCCTCTAAAGCTGTGCTAAACCCTTGCTTCATCCGCCTTCTTCCTTTTGATGAGAAGCTTCACTGTTCTTGCCATCCAAGGCTCCTTAACCTTACCCCTTCTTGCCTGTCTCAGAGAACAAACTAGTGTATCACTCGCAACAACTGCTCCTTAAACAGTCTCCACATGTCTGTTGTACCCTTTCTGTGGAACAATTGTTCCCAATCTGTACTTCCCAACTCCTGTCTGATAGCGTCATAATTTCCTTTTCCCCAATTAACTATATTTCCAAAGTAACTGTTCCTTTCCCTCTCCAAGGCTATGGTAAATGTGAGGCAGTTGTGGTTATTGTCTCCCATTGCAAGATCTGACACCTGTCCTGGTTCATTGCTGAGCACCAAATCCAAAATGGCCTCTCCCTTTTTCGGTCTGTCTACGTACTGAGTTAGGAAACCCTCCTGAACACACCTGACAAAAACAGCTCCATCCAAACCTTCTGCACTCAGGAGATTCCCGTCAATATTGGGAAAGTTGAAGTCACCCATAACAGCAACACTGCTACATCTGCATTTTTCCAAAATCTGTCCACCTTTGAGTTCTTCGATCTCCAAACTGCTAGTAGGGGGGTCTGTAGAAAACCCCCAGTTAGGTGGCTGTTCCCTTGCTGTTCCTAACTTCCAACCAGGAGGAGAAAGTGAGGACTGCAGATGCTGGAGATCAGAGTTGAAAATGTGTTGCAGGAAAAGCGCAGCAGGTCAGGCAGCATCCAAGGAGCAGGAGAATCGACGTTTCGGGCAAGAGCCCTTCTTCAGGAACTATCGACGTTTCGGGCATGAGCCCTTCTTCAGGAATTCCTGAAGAAGGGCTCATGCCCGAAACGCGATTCTCCTGCTCCTTGGATGCTGCCTGACCTGCTGCGCTTTTCCAGCAACACATTTTCAGCTCTGATCTCCAGCATCTGCAGTCCTCACTTTCTCCCCGTTCTGATAATGCCAACTTTGACAAGGTGGCCTCCGAAATGTCCACCTGCTTCCTCAACCGAAGAATCCTCAGCACCATTGTTGACAGGGCCCTTAGCTGAGTCTGGCTGATCTCCCGCCCTTCTGTCTTAACTCCCTGTCTTTCCTTCCAAAGGAACAATAGGGTTCTCCTTATCCTCGCTGTGGGATATAGGTGAATTAATGTTATTTCTGCAATTATAAGTTCTGATACAGAGTAAATGAATTCACATTAGTTTGGGATTGTTTCGGACGAGAGCTGACTTAGCAAACATGAGGAAACATATAATCCGTTAAAGAAAATGGTATGTTAGCATGAGACGTGATTACAGAACAATGGTGGATGTATGGGCAAACAGGAAAAACATCTGTTTCCCCACTTGTACAGAGACACAGGAACAAACCCCAATTAAAAGGGCTTAGTAATAAGATGCTGTGAGGGGCAGCGCAGGTGGAGGGAGCAGATAATGGTAAGCAAAGGATGGGATGACGTCAAACAACCTTATAGGAGGCAGAGATAGACATTTGTCACTGACAAGGCCGGATAAACAGAAGTTGTGGGATCAGTCTTAAGGAAATGAGTGACGTAAGCGAAGCAGGGAACAAACCGTGGGCGGCACGGTGGCACAGTGTGGGCGGCACGGTGGCACAGTTGTGGGCGGCACGGTGGCACAGTGGTTAGCACTGCTGCCTCGCAGCGCCAGAGACCCGGGTTCAATTCCCGCCTCAGGCGACTGACTGTGTGGAGTTTGCACGTTCTCCCCGTGTCTGCGTGGGTTTCCTCCGGGTGCTCCGGTTTCCTCCCACAGTCCAAAGATGTGCAGGTCAGGTGAATTGGCCATGCTAAATTGCCCGTAGTGTTAGGTAAGGGGTAAATGTAGGGGTATGGGTGGGTTGCGCTTCGGCGGGGCGGTGTGGACTTGTTGGGCCGAAGGGCCTGTTTCCACACTGTAAAGTAATCTAATCTAAACAGTGGAATAAGGAAAACATATGGGAAAAAACTGTATAAATTGCGAGAGTTTGTTGGGGTTTACTGTGCATTTGTCATTGCCTTACCTGGCAATTAGACATGGCACCCACTTGCAAGTGTACAAATAAACGACTCTGTTTCAGATATTTGGTCTCGGACTGAAATTATTAAAGTGAGTGAGCTTTTGTTTCTCACAATTGGGGGCTCGTGTCCGGGATTTTCTTCCATCACCGGGGGGAGTGTCTGGCCTTGGACACTGGGAAGATGTGTCCCGTTCCCCATTGAGGAGCGGTCTCGTGTCCCGGTTTGGTCCAGTCCCTTGGGTGACTGGTGTGAATCCTACAAGAGAGACATCTGAATCAGACAGTGATAGGAGGTTGATAGACAATACGGAAAGAAGGGACCAGGCAACTCTGTGCACAGACCAGGGTAAGAAAATTGACTTTTAAGTATTGCCTTGGTGGCCGGGATTGGGCTTTAGTAGTTAATAAGGGACTAACGAAGGAACTCAATATGGATTGTGCTGTGGGTAAGGAAAAAGCCTCCGGGAAAACAAAGTAAGGAAAAGGCAATGGAAATGGAGGCGGGGTCCCTTACAACATACCTCCAGAAAGTCCTTTGGGCAGGATGTTGTGGAATTGGCAAAATAATACTTGTACAAGGGAGAAAGATGATTAAATATTGTTGCTTTGTATGGACTAAGGAATCCATTCTTCGTCCCGCTGTCTTCTGGCCAAAGTACAGATCAGACGAAGACTGGGTTTGTGAATATCTGAATTTATATGTCAATGTGCGAGAGAGAGAGAGAATGAAAAGAGCTGCACAGCTGGTAGGAAGTTTAACCCTTTGTGATTTGGTTTGAGTGAACATTTGTTTGTTGGTGATTGAATGTTTGTGTTTTATTCCCTGGAGCTTGAGTTCCAAGACTGTTTTGAATCTGATTTTTATTATGGAAACTTAACATGATTTCTTTTAAGGTTAAGGATTCTATCCAGATTATGAAGAAGAAAAAAAAGAATGATAACTCCTGTTCTTTTTACAGATCATGACTGCCTTACTATCAGTTTCTAACTAATCTCTTTTATCTTTACACAAAAGCGATTTATGGAGGACAGTTGAAGTTTCAGTTCAACATTAGATTGTAGTAAAAGCAAAATTCTATGGTTAATATCTGTGACCTTGGATTCAGCCATTGTTCATGCATTAGAAGTTTTTTTTAAAAAACTTGAGTAGACAAATTCTTTTAAGGCAGCTCTGATTATTTTATGACCTATAGTATTATAATTGAGCAATGATTGGTCAGGGCTATTTAAGAAAACTAATTTTGGATCTAAATTAAAGGACTAAAACTGGGTAATTACAGTGAATTGCAAAATTGGGAACTGTATGCATTTTGCATTTTAACTATTAAATACTGAAGAAATGAACGTAAATATATAAATATATTTATAAGTTAGGAACAGGCTTTAAAGGTTAGTCAAGCATGAATTGATGAATTGGTGTTTGAAGTTATGGGGAGCTAGAAATATTGCAATATCTCTTTAAAGAAAGAAAAAGGGAAAGAACGTGACGACATATCCCCTTCGGGAGGTACCCATAGGGGACAAAGAGATTGGGTTTGTAAGTGCCCCCCCTCACTAGTGGGAAGGTCAGAACATTTAAAAAGAAAATGAAGGTCCTGGTTGAGGATCCGGTGGGGTTGTCTGAACAAATTGATCAATTTCTGGGGCCCAGTCTGTCTACCTGGGCTGAGTTAATGTCTATTTTGAATATATTATCTACTGGGGAGGAAAGGGGACTTATTCGGGGAGCTGCCATTAAAATAAGGGACAGGGAACACCCGGTTGGAGATGGGGATGCTGGACAGGGAGAGGTGAAGTTTCCCCTCAAAGACCCCCAGTGGGAAAACCAAAACCTGGAGCATAGAGAAGAAATGAGGGAATTGAAAGACCTGATTCTAAAAGGAATAAGAGAGGCAGTTCCGAAGTCACAGAATTTGACTAAAGCCATTGAAGTTAGACAGGAGAAAGATGAGACTCCCTCAGCTTTCCTGCAAAGATTAAGGGACTCAATGCGGAAATATTCTGGAATGAACCCTGAGGACCCAGTGGCACAGGGTCTGTTGAAAGTACATTTTGTGACAAAAGCATGGCCAGACATACAGAGAAAGATACAGAAGATAGAAGGGTGGAGTGAAAAACCATTAGATGAATTGTTAAGAGAGGCACAGAAAGTGTTTGTAAAGAGGGAGGATGAGAGACAAAAACAGAAGGCGAAAATGATGGTAGCTACAGTTGATGAGGTAATTAAGGGGAGAATGGAACCAATAGTGAGCAACCGGAGCGGCAGGAGGCAGCATGTAGGACAGAGAGGAAGAGGGAGAGGGAGAGGACAAGGGGGAGCATTTGATAGAGGGTTTGAGCGACAGGGGCAGAGATGGAAGTCTCCACAGGCAGGATGCTATTATTGTGGAAAGATAGGGCATTTTAAGCGGGAGTGTCCTGATCTACAAAGGGAAGAAAGGGCAATTCCGCTTATGAACTTTGTTGAAGAGTAGGGGTGTCAGGGGTTCCTGCCCTCGGGGGCCCACCAGGAACCCTTGATAAACTTGAAGGTGGGACCCTGTAGGGAGGAGGCAGTCTTCCTAGTAGATACCGGGGCACGGTCATCGCTGAATTTTAAACCAAAGAGGGTAGAAATGTCGACATGGTCAATTACTGTTTCAGGGGTGAAAGGGGAAGGATTTACTGTTCCAGTATTTGAACCTACGATGATAGAAGGTCCTAAGGATAGGGTCACAGGGGAACTGCTGTATATCCCTGATATAGGAAGTTACTTACTGGGGAGAGACTTAATTATCCTCTTAGGACTGGAGATTGGAATTCAGGAAAAAGAATTAGTAGTACAACTGGCAATGTTGACAGAGGATGCAGAGAAAAGATAGACCCTATTGTATGGCTAGAGAAGGGAATCGTGGAAAACTACAGATCCCTCCCCTTTTAATAAATTTAAAACGGAAAGGGGACGTTGTCTGTGAACGACAATACCCTATTTCCATAGAAGGTAAACGAGGACTGCAGCCAGTAATTGAGGGACTGATTAGAGATGGACTGTTGGAGCCATGTATGTCTTCTTATAATACCCCAATTCTACCAGTGTGGAAATCTGATGGAACTTATCGATTGGTGCAGGATTTGAGAACATTAAATCGAATAGTACAGATCAGGCACCCAGTGGTGCCAAACACCTACACGTTATTAAGTAAGATCCCTCATGACCACAGATGGTTTAGTGTGATAGATTTAAAAGATGCCTTTTGGGCTTGTCCCTTGGCGGAGGAAAGATTTGGGACTATCCCCCTATGAAATCTTATTTGGATTACCTTATCTGGGAAAGGATGGAGAATTGCCAATTCCCGAAACTAAAGATTTGTTTTTAAAGAAGTATATACTGGGCTTGTCCTCCTCTTTGTCTTTCCTCAGGAAACAGGGTTTATTGGCACAGACTCCGCCCCTTGAATTCACTGTTCACCCCATCCGGCCGGGTGATTGGATCTTAGTAAAATCATGGACAGAGACTAAATTGCAGCCGGACTGGGAAGGGCCGTACCAGGCTCTTTTGACTACCGAAACGGCAATAAGGACGGCGGAAAAAGGCTGGACTCATTACACTCGGATCAAAGGGCCTGTGGACCCTCCAGTTGAGGAAGAAGTCTGGACAGCCAAGTCAACGCAAGACCCGCTAAAACTCAGACTAAAGAGACTTTGAGTAACTGACTATACAGTGGCGGCGCGAGCGCGGGATTATTTCTGTAAGATTGTATATTAAGCCTTTTTGTGCTTCAGCATGATGATTAGAATACTGGGAATGTTTAGAGTTATGATGCTAGCCCTCTTGGTATTAGGATTTTGTCAAACATCATTTTCATATGTATTATTAATGGTTCCTGAGTCTGATAATAGACACTGATGCATGCAGCTTAGTAAATTGTGGGAATGTAGTTAATCAGAGACAGTACCGCAGCTCAGAGATACATCTTAAGTCCTATGGGGTTGGCCTCGGGGATGGTATCTGGTATTATGGTCTCGTCACAGTACACCGGGCCCCCTTCCGACCAGCTCGCAATTGTCTTGATAAGAAGTGTAACCCCATATACCTAACGATAAGGAAAACCACATGTCACGAAGCAGTTTTGGGGGGGGGGCACTTATGAGATACAATTAAATGAAACATTTGGGATTGAAATGAAAACAAATGGGAAGGAGTTCGTGGGCTGTTGTTTTCGAATTAGTGTAGGACAGGGAAAACGGGTAGAATTACTGGATAATGAGATACAACATTTCACCCCTCCCGATGATCCTAAAGTAGTAAAAATTATAGAGGTAAAAGACTTGAAACAGACCATCGAGATAGAAACTGGGTACGGGGATGCAAATGCCTGGGTTGAATGGGTAAAGTATACTGTAAAAAGTCTGAACAAAAGCAATTGCTATGGATGTGCCTCCGGTAGGCCAGTGGCCCAGGTGGTTCCCTTTCCGCTTGGGTGGAAGCGAGACAGGAAGGGCATGAAATGTATGATAGCCCTGTACCAGGATGAGACTGCATGGAATGATAGGAATTGTACCTCCCTATCTCTGATGTTCCCTCCCTTGGAGAAGAAAGATGCAAAAGTTCCCCCCACATTTTCCGCCGCAGTTGGAAATCACACGTCGTGTATGCACAGGCGAGGTACAAGTCGGTCGAGAGGTTTGGGGGAGCTGAAATTATGTACAGAGATTAAGAATGTTACTGAAACGGAGAAGGGAGGGAACTACTCAGCACTAAAGGTTCCCCGAGCAGATCTGTGGAGGAAAAATATTGAGACCCACACTACCTCCGGATTGGAGAGGGATATGTGCAATTGTACAATTGGCAATTCCATTTACCTTGGCATTTGAGAAGGAGAAGATCGTAGGGAAAAAGGGAAGGGGTAAGAGATTACTGTTAGGTACTTCTTTTGATGACAGGATTTATCTCGACTCGGTAGGAGTCCCTAGGGGAGTACCTGAATTCAAAGCTCGTAACCAGATTGCAGCAGGTTTTGAGTCAGCTCTCTTTTGGTGGGTAACAATTAATAAAAATGTAGATTGGATAAATTACATTTTTTATAATCAACAGCGATTTATAAATTATACAAGAGAGGCGGTTAAAGGAATATCGGAACAGCTGGATGCTGCCTGACCAGCTGCGCTTTTCCAGCAACACATTTTCAGCTCTGATCTCCAGCATCTGCAGTCCTCACTTTCTCCCCGTTCTGATAATGCCAACTTTGACAAGGCGGCCTCCGAAATGTCCACCTGCTTCCTCAACCGAAGAATCCTCAGCACCATTGTTGACAGGGCCCTTAGCTGAGTCTGGCTGATCTCCCACTCTTCTGTGTTAACTCCCTGTCTTTCCTTCCAAAGGAACAATAGGGCTCCCCTTATCCTCGCCTACCAACCCACCAGCATCCATGTTCAGAGGATCATTAACCACCATTTCTGTCACTTCCAAGGAGGCCACCACCAGACACATGTTCCCCTCCCCTCCTTGTTGGAATTGGTGAGTTGGACCACATTCAAGAATTCAGCAAACATCCTAGACGAAAATGACACTACCATCATAGACTTCATTAGCAAGTGTGTCGAGGACTGCGTGCTAAAGAAGTCAATCCGTTTGTCCCCCACACAGAAACCTTGGATGAAACAGGAAATCCATTGCCTACAAAAGACCAAGTGTGCACCATTCAAATCAGATGACCCAGAGCTTTCCAGTAAATCCAGATATGACCTCCACAAGGCCATTAGAAATTCCAAGAGGCAAGACTGGACCAAGTTAGAGTTCCAAACTAACCACACAGGCACCTGTCACCTCTGTCAAGCCGACATGAAATAACGGGGTACAAAATGAAGCAGAGCAAAATAGTAATCAAAAACACAACCTTCCCTGATGGACTCAACACTTTTTATTTTCAGTTCGATCAGAATATAAGTGGTGTGAAGTCACCTTCCCCGAGAGCCCCCGATATACTTGCTCCCTCAGTCACTGCTTCAGATATCAGATAAGTATTTGCTGACATCTTTAGTCTCCCTTTCCTACAATCTGTAAACCACCATCATACCAGTTGCAAAGAAAACTCATAGAACGTGCATCAATGACTACCACCCAGTAGCTCTGACCTCAATAATTATGAAGTGCTTGGGGAGGTTAGTCATGGCCCACATCAATTGTAGCCTCCCAGCCTGCCTTGATTCCCTGCAATTTGCCTACCGATGAAACAGGTCCACAGCGGATGCCATTCCGTGGCCCTACACCCATCCCTGGAACATCTGGATAATACAATACCTATGTCAGGCTCCTACATTATTAACTATAGCCCCATCTTCAACACTATAATCCCAACCAATCTAACCTCAAAACTCAAGGTTTGTGTAAAGATTTGTAGCTCGGTGCTAGTTGTCATAGTTGTGGGTATGTTCGCCGATCTGGGAAGTTGATTTGCAGATGTTTTGTCCCTTACCTAAGTGACATCTTCAGTGACTTGGAGTCTCCTGGGAAGTGTTGCTGTACTGTGTCTTCTGGAATTTATTTGGTTCATACACATGATTACAATTTAAACACGTCTCACCAAAATAAAAGTCCCAATACCCATCATGCGTAAGACAAATGGAATTTACAAGCTTCCATGCAAAGACTGCACAAAACACTTTATAGGGCAAATAGGCAGCAACTACCAATCCGCATCCATGAACACCAGCTAGCCACTAAATGCCACGACCAGCTGTCCCCAGTAACCATACACACAGATGACAAGAACCACAAATTCGACAGGAACAACACAATGATTATAGCACAAGCTAAACAGGACAGCCAGAGAATTTCTACAAGCATGGCACTCAGCCACAGACTCAGTCAACAAACACATTGACCTAGACTCAGTATACTGGCCACTACAATGAAAAACTGGAACTGGCAACCGAAAGCAGCAGAACTAAAATCAAATAAATTCCAGAAGACACAGTACAGCATGGGAAATTCGGCATGTCCAAAAGGACATTTATCAACATTTTCAGAAACACCACAGAGAGCACTTTATCCGGATGCATAACTGCCTAATACGGTAACTGCTCTGCCCAGTACCGTAGGACACTACCAAAAAGCGTACACACCTCAGGCCACCACAAAAGTCAGCCTCCCATGCATGGACGCCTACACTTCTCATTGCCACAGAAAGGCTGGCAAAAACATCAGAGACCCCTCCCACCCTGGGAACACTGTCTTCCAATACCATCAGAGACCCCTCCCACCCCGGTAACACTCTCTTCCAACACCATCAGAGACCCCTCCCACCCCGGTAACACTCTCTTCCAACACCATCAGAGACCCCTCCCACCCCGGTAACACTCTCTTCCAACACCATCAGAGTACCCTCAACCCCAGTTACACTCTCTTCATCATCATCAGAGACCCCTCCCACCCCGGTAACACTCTCTTCATCATCATCAGAGACCCCTCCCACCCCGGTAACACTCTCTTCACCATCATCAGAGACCCCTCCCACCCCGGTAACACTCTCTTCATCATCATCAGAGACCCCTCCCACCCCGGTAACACTCTCTTCACCATCATCAGAGACCCCTCCCACCCCGGTAACACTCTCTTCATCATCATCAGAGACCCCTCCCACCCCGGTAACACTCTCTTCATCATCGTCAGAGACCCCTCCCACCCCGGTAACACTCTCTTCATCATCATCAGAGACCCCTCACACCCTGGTAACACTCTCTTCATCATCATCATCAGAGACCCCTCCCACCCCGGTAACACTCTCTTCACCATCATCAGAGACCCCTCCCACTCCGGTAACACTCTCTTCATCATCATCAGAGACCCCTCCCACCCCGGTAACACTCTCTTCATCATCGTCAGAGACCCCTCCCACCCCGGTAACACTCTCTTCATCATCATCAGAGACCCCTCACACTCCGGTAGCACTGTCTTCATCATCATGAGACCCCTCCCACCCCGGTAACACTCTCTTCATCATCGTCAGAGACCCCTCTCACCCCGGTAACACTGACTTCGAACATCATCAGAGACCCCTCCCACCCCGGTAACACTGACTTCGAACATCATCAGAGGCCCCTCCCACCCCGGTAACACTGACTTCGAACATCATCAGAGGCCCCTCCCACCCCGGTAACACTGTCTTCGAACATCATCAGAAACCCCTCCCATCCGGTAACACTCTCTTCATCATCATCACAGATCCCTTCCACTCCGGTAACATTCTCTTCATCATCAGCAATGACCCCTCCCACCCCGGTAACACTCTCTTCAAACACCATCAGAGACCCCTCCCACCCCGGTAATATTCTCTTCATCATCAGCAGAGACCCCTCCCCCCACCCCGGTAACACTCTCTTCCCTCATTTTCCGTGGGGCAGAAAATACAGAAGCTTATGCACTTGTACCAACAGGTTGAAAACCAGCTTCTTCCCTGCTGTTTTTAGATTGCTGAATGGACCTCTCTCTAATTCCAAACCAAATATTGATCTTGCTTTTGTGCACCTCCTGTGCAGCTGTAACCTTGTATGCCTCACTGTCTAATAACCCTATGATCTGTATGTCCTTGTATGTTATGACCTGTCTGTGCTGCTTGCAAAACAAATCCTTTCACTGCACTTAGGTACATGTGACAATAATAATCAAATCAAATGAAAATCTTGTTAGCTTTCTGCATGGTCTGTTCCCTCTGGCTCACCTTGGTCCACTCGTCCTTCACTCCTAACACCACCTTGTTCCCTGGCCAACTTCTCTGTCTCGGGTTTGCTGCAGTGCTCTAACGAGACTCAGCAGAAGCAGGAAGAACAGCACCTCATTATCTACCTGTTAACTCTACAGCCTTCTGGACTCAATATTGAGGTTCAACAACTTTGGATCCTGAGGCACCTTTTCCCATGTCCTTAGCCCAGCATTCTTATCACATGCACTGCTATTACACACATCACATTATCAGTCATTGATTGTCCCCATTAGCAGCTATTCACTCTCCTAGGCTGACTGTTATTTTTCCCTCTTTTGTCTATCCAACTGATCTTATCTCTCTTTGACCTCTATCTCCACCTATTATTTACTCCTTACCAACTCCCCCATCATAACTTCTGGACAAAAACAACTTTTACCTAGCTACCATCAGTTCTGAAGAAGGGCACAATGTTAATTTTGATTTCTCTCCACAGATACTCCAGACCTGCTGAGATTTTCCAACAAATTCTGTTTTAGTTTCTGATTTCCAGTGTCTGCAGTTTTTTTCATTTTTTTATGAGGAGTTGGGACATCATGTTGAGGTTGTAGGACACTTTGATGCGTTTTGAAGTACTGTGTATAGTTCGAGTCACACTGCTAAAGGAAGGATATTATTAAATTGGAGAGGGTTCAGACAAGATTTACAAGGATGTTGCCAGGACTACAGATTTGAATTCTAAGGAGAGAATAGTCTGGGACTTTTTTCACTGGCATAGGTGGTTGAGGGGTGACCTTAAAGAGGTTTACAAAATCATGAGGGGCATAGATAAAGTGAATGGCAAAGGTTGTTTCCCCAGATTGGGAGAGTTGAAAACTATGGGGCATATTTTTCAGGTGAGAGGAGAAAGACTTAAAAGACCTGAGGGTATCTTTTTCACTAAGCGGAAGTGGGTACTGCAGATGCTGGAGTCAAGAGTAGAGTGGTGCTGGAAAAGCACAGCAGGTCAGGCAGCATCAGAGGACCTGGAAAATCAACGTTTCAGGCAGGATCACTTCATCAGAAATGTTGATTCTCCTGCTCCTCGGATGCTGCCTGACCTGCTGTGCTTTTCCAGCAGCATCACTCTAATCTTGACTGGTAACCTTTTTGCACAGAGGATGATTTGTATGTGGAGTGAACTAATTCAGAAAGTGGTGAATGCAAGTACAGTTACAACATTTAAAAGACCTTTGGGTAGTTACATGAACTGGAAAAGGTTAGAGGAATATGAGCCAGCTGCATGCAAATGAGATTAGTTTTGTTTCGGAAACTGGAGTTGGACTGAAGGGTCTGTTTCTGTGCTGTATGACTTGAAGACTCTATCAGCATTAGTTAGTTAGGCTCCATAAAAATGCACAGATGATGATGTAGCAGGCTGATAGAGTTCCGTCAAAATGCAACAAGGCTGAACCAACATTCACCCTGAGGCCTTATCTGGAAATAGAAATGAGGATAACCTCCATACCACACCAAGAAAGACAAAGCAATGGGGTTTAGTTGAGGCAGGGAATGAAGCAAGGCTTTGGGGAGGAGATAGGTTTGCACCTCGGAGGATAGGGAGTGGGGAGACCAAGGGAACAAGTGCCTTGCCACTTTTGGAAAGTGTGTAAAACAAGGTGTTTGTCTTAAACAGACAATTGTGGAATTGGACTAATGTTTGGTTCAGGTGACTTACAATGTAAAAATACCTGATGAAGCATGTTTGAGTTAGAGTGCAACTTTGGAACCTTTTCTAGGGGAGACTCTCCCAGTGCTGGTTCAATAAATAATTGTTGTACTTCAAGGCTCCTGAGATTATTTGTAAAATAATGAGCCCTTCCTGAAGAAGGGCTCATGCCGGAAATGTCGATTCTCCTGCTCCTTGGATGCTGCCTGACCTGCTGCGCTTTTCCAGCAACACATTTTCAGCTCTGATCTCCAGCAGTCCTCACTCTCTCCTGTAAAATAATCTACCACAATAAAATGTTTACTCTTATTTCAAGGGTGTTAGAGTATAAGAGTTGGGAAGTCTGACAGCACCTGTACCACATCTGCAGTATATGAGCAGTTTTGGCCCCCAAATTTAAAGAATGATATTCTTTCATTGGAGGTAGTTCAAAGAAGGTTCACGAGGTATGGAAGGATTGTGTTATGAGCAAGGTTAAACAATGTGGGACTCTACTCACTGGAGTTTAGAGGAGTGAGAGGTGATCTCCTGGAAACATGTAGGATTCTTAAAGGGTCTGTGATGCTGGAAAAGCACAGCAGGTCAGGCAGCATCCGAGGAGCAGGAGAATCAATGTTTCAGGCATAAATCCTTCATCAGGAATGAGGCTTATGCCTGAAACGTTGTTTCTCCTGCTCCTCGGATTCTGCCTGACCTGCTGTGCTTTTCCAGCACCTCACTCTAGACTCTGATCTCCAGCGTCAGCAGTCCTCACTTTTTTTTTCTTAAGGGGCTTGACAGGGTAAATAATGAGAGTATGTTTCCCCTCAGGGGAGAGTCTAACACAAGAGGGCAGAATCTCCGCATAAAGGGGTGATAATTTAAAACTGACATAAGGAGGAATTTCTTCGTCTTTGGAACTTTTTGCCACAAAGAGCTATGGGGTTGATCCCCTTGTGTACATTTGAGGCTGAGACAGATAGATTGTTGGTTGTAGGGGAATTGTGGGTTTGGGGGAAAAGGCAGGCATGTGGGCATGAGGAATGTCAGATTAGCCCTGATTCTATTGAATGGTGGAGCAAGCTCAACGAGTTGAACAGCCTATTTCTGTTTTTATTTCTTATGGTCTTATCGATTCCAACAATTTCCTAACATCACACGTTAATCTAACCGGAAGCGGCAGGGACAGACCACTATAAACACCGGAGGAAACATCAAAGAAGCGCTTCGCAGGAGGCTCCCAAGCACTGATGATGTCGCCTAGCCAGGGGACGAAACGTTTGCAACAAAAACTTCCAGCTCGGCGAACAGAACCACAACAACGAGCACCTGAGCTACAAATCTGCGCACAAACTTTGGTCTACAGTTTCCCACTTTCTGCCTCCTTCCTTTTTAAATAAGAATGTTATATGCTGGAACCTTTTCTGTGGAATTAGCGAATTTCGCAGTATCATAACCTAATGTGCAGTCGATGTGATCTATATGGACTTCAGTAAGGCGTTCGACAAGGTTCCCCATGGGAGACTGGTGAGCAAGGTTAGATCTCATGGAATACAGGGAGAACTACAGTGAGTCTAACGGCTTAAAAACCTTAGTTCAGGTGTCGGGCCTCCATTTGCCGAGAGGTGCGAGGGATGAGCGAAGAACGTCTGGGGAGTTTTTAAGTGGGTGAGATCTAACCAACTTAAAAACTCCCCAGAAGTCCTTCGCTCAGGGTAGTTGCGTGCTCCTCCTGCAGAATGTGGCAGGTGAGGGACATTTGCGGGAAGTGCGCCCAACTCCAGCTCCTCGAAAACTGAGTTGGGGAACTGGAGCTGGAGCTGGATGAACTATGGATCATCCGGGAGTCTGAGGGGGAAATTGAGAGGATGGACAGGGAAGTGATCACTCCCCAGATACAAGATAAGGACAGCTGGATTACTGTCACGGGGACGAAAGGGAACCGATGGTCAGAGCAGAGATCCCCTGTGGCCGTTCCCCTCAGCAATAAGTATACCGTTTTGGATACTGCTGGTGGAGTCAGCCTGCCAGGGGTAAGCCATGGTTGTCAGGTCTCTGGCACTGAGCCTGGCACTGTGGCTCAGAAGGGAAGGGTGGGAAATAGAAAAGCGCTAGTAATAGGGGACTCAATAGTTAGACGGATTGACAGGAGATTTTGTGGTCAGGAACGGGACTCCCGGAAGGTACGTTGCCTCCCTGGTGCCAGGGTCCGGGATGTCGCCGATCGGGTCTACAAGATTCTAAAGGGGGAGGGGGACCAGCCAGAAATCGTGGTACATATCGGCACCAATGATACAGCCAGGAAAGGGATTGAGGATCTGAAAAGTGACTACAGAGCGTTAGGTTGGAAGCTGAAGAGCAGGACGAGTAGAGTAGTGATCTCGGGTTTGCTACCGGTGCCACGAGATAGTGAGATGAGGAACAGTCAGCAAATGTAGCTTAACACGTGGCTGTGAGGCTGGTGCAGGAGGGAGGGCTTCAGATACCTAGACCATTGGGATACCTTCTGGGGAAGGTGGGACCTGTACATGAAGGACGGGTTGCACCTGAACTGGAGGGGTACAAATATCCTGGGTGGGAGATTTGCTCATGCAATTCGGGAGGGTTTAAACTAGTTTGGCAGCGGGGTGGGAATTGGAGCCACATGTCTGAGAGGGGGTCAGTTGCAGACAGGACAGTGGTAGGATGTAGTGAATCTATCGGGAAGGTTTCTCATGCGATGAAACAAAGGGATCGTTAAAGTGTGTCTGCTTTAATGCAAGGAGTGTCCGGAATAAGAGTGAAGAACTTAGAGCATGGACCAGTAAAACATAAAACATAGAAAAGTACAGCACAGATGTTGTGAAACTTGAAAGGGTTCAGAAAAAACTTACAAGGATGTTGCCATGGTTGGAGGATTTGAGTTATAGGGAGAGGTTGAATTGGCTAGGACTGTTTTCCCTGGAGCGTCAGAGGCTGAGGGGTGACGTTATACAATCATGAGGGGCATGGATAGGATAAATCGACCAAGTTTTTTTCCCTGGGGTGGGGGAGTCCAGAACTAGAGGGCATAGGTTTAGGGTGAGAAGGGAAAGATACAGAAGAGATCTAAGGGGCAACTTTTTCACTCACAGGGTGGTACGTGTATGGAATGAGCTGCCAGAGGAAGTGGTGGAGGCTGGTACAATTGCTGGAGGGATACGGGCCAGGTGCTGGTAAGTGAATCGTGATTGAATTGGGATATCTGGTTGACATGGACGAGTTGGACCAAAGGGTCTGTTTCTGTGCTTTACATCTCTATGACTATGATTCCAAGACGCTATGATGGGTGACTAAGGCTATGGGGACTTTTCTGCTATAAATTACAACCATTTGCTCAGTATGTTTTCCCTAATTATGATGATTGTTCAAAGTTCCTCTTTTTCTATAATCTCAGCATTACCTATTACTATTTGGATATTCTGCAGTGAAAGCTGAGGCAAATATTAACTTTGTGTCTCTGTCATTTCTGTGTTCCCACTATTAACTCCCCGGTCTCATCCTGCAAGGGACCAGTATTTATTTTAGATGGCTATGCAGACAATTTCACCCTGGGTGGAGGAAAACTGCTTCAAGCAGGTCAACACGTCTGCTCCATCTGTTTCGTTTTGTTTCCCATTTGTGCTTCCTTAATTTACCTTTAGTGATGTCCTGAACTCCCGGCCCCAGCGCAGACTTTGCGTGGCATCCTCCCAACCCAGCATGCTTGTCTCTCGGCCCGGTGTGCCTGTCTCTCGGCCCGGTGTGGCGGTCTCTCGTCCTGGCATGGCGGTCTCTCGTCCTGGCGTGGCAGCCTCTCGCCCTGGCGTGGCAGCCTCTCGGCCAAGTGTGGCGGTCTCTCAGCCCGGTGTGGCAGTCTCTCGGTGCGGCGTGGCGGTCTCTCGGTCTGGGGTGGCGGTCTCTTGGCCCGGCTCGGTGTCCTCTCGGTCTGGTGTGGCGGTCTCTTGGCCTGGTGTGGTGGTCTCTCGGCCCAGTGTGGTGGTCTCTCAGACTGGCGTGGCAGTTCCTCGGCCTGGCGCGGTGTCCTCTCGGCCTGGCGTGGTGTCCTCTCGGCCTGGTGTGGTGGTCTCTTGGCCCGGTGTGGCAGTCTCTCGGCCTGGCATGGTGTCCTCTCGGCCTGGTGTGGTGGTCTCTCAGACTGGCGTGGCAGTTCCTCGGCCTGGCGCGGTGTCCTCTCGGCCCGACGCGGTGTCCTCTCGGCCCGGTGTGGCGGTCTCTCGGCCCGGCGTGGCGGTCTCTCGGCCCGGTGTGGTGGTCTTTCGGCCCGGCGTGGCGGTCTCTCGGCCCGGTGTGGTGGTCTCTCGGCCCAGTGTGGCGGTCTCTCGGCCCGGCGTGGTGGTCTCTCGGCCCGGCGATGCGGTCTCTCGGCCCGGCGTGGTGGTCTCTCGGCCCGGCGTGGCGGTCTCTCGGCCCGGCGTGGTGGTCTCTCGGCCCGGCGTGGCGGTCTCTCGGCCCGGCGTGGTGGTCTCTCGGCCCGGCGTGGCGGTCTCTCGGCCCGGTGTGGTGGTCTCTCGGCCCGGTGTGGTGGTCTCTCGGCCCGGCGTGGTGGTCTCTCGGCCCGGCGTGGCGGTCTCTCGGCCCGGCGTGGTGGTCTCTCGGCCCGGCGTGGCGGTCTCTCGGCCCGGCGTGGCGGTCTCTCGGCCCGGCGTGGTGGTCTCTCGGCCCGGTGTGGTGGTCTCTCGGCCCGGCGTGGTGGTCTCTCGGCCCGGCGTGGCGGTCTCTCGGCCCGGTGTGGTGGTCTCTCGGCCCGGTGTGGCGGTCTCTCGGCCCGGTGTGGCGGTCTCTCGGCCCGGCGTGGCGGTCTCTCGGCCCGGCGTGGTGGTCTTTCGGCCTGGCGTGGCGGTCTCTCGGCCCGGTGTGGCGGTCTCTCGGCCCGGTGTGGCGGTCTCTCGGCCCGGTGTGGCGGTCTCTCGGCCCGGCGTGGCGGTCTCTCGGCCCGGCGTGGTGGTCTTTCGGCCTGGCGTGGCGGTCTCTCGGCCCGGCGTGGCGGTCAGCATGACCTCAGGCTGCTCTTCTGGCCTTGAGTTGAAGGCCGACACGGTCTGGAGACTAGGTGCTGGCATGGACTGTGTTGGAAGGACTGTTTTTCTGAACTTATATTTCTTCATTTTTCTAACTTTGGTTTGCCTAAAAAATATGTGTTTATAAATCTGTAGATAGGTTCCTTTGTACCGAAGATGGCACTGTAAGTGGTGACTTGTAAACTTGTCACCGCACTCACTTGAGTACACGTGAGAATAAAGCTAATTCTAACAAACAATTCTCTTCATTTTTTTATACACTTATAGAAGCTTTCACTACCTGCTTTTATACTTGCTTTGTTTTATTTTGTAATTTATTTTTGCTCTTTTTACATCTTTTTAAGTAACTCTTTTGTGATCTTTGAAAGTTTCCCAATCTTCCGGTATGCCACTCACATTTGCAATATGGTCTGCTTTAGCTGTTGTGTTTATATTATCCTTAACCTCCTTGTTTAGTGACTAGTGGAGTGCCACAAGGATGGGTGCTGGGTCCACTACTTTTCATCATTTACATAAATGATTTGGATGTGATCATAAGAGGTATAGTTAGTAAGTTTGCAGATGACATCAAAATTGGAATTGTGGTGGACAGCAACACCTCAGATTACAATGGGATCTCGATCAGATGGGCCAATGGGCTGAGAAGTGGCAGATTGAGTTTAATTTAGATAAATGTAAGGTGCTGCATTTTGGGAAAGCAAATCTTAGCAGGATGTATACACTTAATGATAAGGTCCTCAGGAGTGTTGTTGAACAAAGAGACCTTGAAGTGCAGGTTCATAGCTCCTTGAAAGTAGAGTTGCTGGTAGATAGGATAGTGAAGAAGGTGTTTGGTATGCATTCCATTAATCGTCAGAGCTTGGAGTATAGGAGTTGGGAGGGCATGTTGCGGTTGTAAAGGTCGTGAGTTAGGCCACTTTAGGAATATTGCGTGCCATTTTGGGCTCCTTCCTGTCAGAAGGATGTTGTGAAACTTGAAAGGGATCAGAAAATATTTAAAAAGATGTTGCCAGGGTTAGAGGATTTAAGCTAGAGGGAGAGGTTGAATAGGCTGGGGCTGTTTTCCCTGAAGCGTCGAAGATTGAGGGGTGACCTTATAGAGGTCTATAAAATCTTGAGGGGCATGGATAGCGTAAATAGACAAGGTCCTTTCCCTGAGGTGGGGGAGTCCAAAACTGGAGGGCATACTTTTAAGGTGAGAGGGGAAAGATATAAAAGAGACCAAAGGGCCAACTTTATCATGCAGAGGAGGGTATGTGTATGGATTGAGCTGCCAGAAGAAGTGGTGGAGGCTAGTACAATTGGAACAATTAAAAGGCATCTGGATGGGTATAGGAATAGGAAGGGTTTGGAAAGTTATGGGCCAAGTGCTGATAAATGAAACTAGATTAGATTACTTACAGTGTGGAAACAGGCCCTTCGGCCCAACAAGTCCACACCGACCCGCCGAAGCGCCCATACATTTACCCCTTTTAACGTAACACTACGGGCAATTTTAGCATGGCCAATTCACCTAACCCACACATCTTTGTGACTGTGGGAGGAAACCGGAGCACCCGGAGGAAACCCACGCAGACACGGGGAGAACGTGCAAACTCCACACAGTCAGTCGCCTGAGTTGGGAATTGAACCTGGGTCTCTGGCGCTGTGTGGCAGCAGTGCTAACCATGCTGGGATATCTGGTCAGCATAGATGAGTTGCACCAAAGGGTCTGTTTCCGTGCTGTATGACACTACGGCATTGAAAAGTTTACAACTGTAGCCTGAACAGTTTTAGCAAAGAATAATCAAGAAAGTTAGCAGATTGCTGGCCTTTATATCTAGAAGACCAAAGTAGAGCAATGCAAAAGTTATGCTGCAACTGTACAAAACCCTGGTTAGACCCGACTTGGAGGATTGTGAGCAAAAGTTTAAGAATTATTTAGATCCTTAGTAAGGATAGGAAGGCCTAGGAGGGAACACAATGTAGGTTTAAAGAATGATACCATAGTTTCAGGTGACAAATTATGAGGTGAGATTATCTAAATTAGGTCTGTATTCTCTAAATTTATGAGGTTAGAACTGATCAGTTGGAAGTGTTTCAGGTATTAACAGAGAAAGACAGTGTAGATAAGAATAAACTATTTCCATTTGCTGGAGATTTTTTAATTTGTTCATGGGACATTGTTGTTACTGGCCCAGTCAGCATTTCATGTCCATCTACAATTGCCAAGAGGGCAGTTAGGGTCAACCATAATGCTGTAGGTATGGAGTCTCATAGAATAGAATACAAAACCTGCAATGTGGAAGCAGGCCATTCAGCCCATCGAGGTCACACTGCCCCTCCAAAGAGCATCCCACCCACACCCACACCCGATCACCATGCATTTCCCATGACCAACCCACACATCCCTGGGCAATATGGGCAATTTAGCATGGCCAATTCACCTAACCTACATATCTGTGGGAGGGAACCAGGGCACATGTAGGCTAAACCATGTAAAGATGTCAATTTCCTTTCCTAAAGGAAGTTACTGAACCAGGTGGACTTTTCCTGACAATTAACAAAGGTTTCACATGCACCATTAGACTCTTGATTGCAGATTTTGACTGAAGTCACATTTCACCATCTGTCTGGGTGGGAACATTGCCTGCCCTTCTGGTTTAATTACCTAGCAACAATGTCACAAAGCCTACATCACCCCTGATTCCAGAGCCGGGGGCGTAGTCTAAGAATCAGGGCCACACCGTTTAGGAGAGATGTTCAGAAGCGCTTCTATGTGCAAGGGTGGCAGGGCTTGGGAACTCTCTTCCACAAACAGCAGTGGATGCTGGATCAGTTGTTAATCTTAAATCTGAGATGTTTTATTGTTAAGCAAAGTTATTAAGCGATCAGACCAAAGGCACCTCTTTGAATGCAATAATAGGTTCAAGGAGCTGAGTGGCTGACTCCTTTTCCTATGTTCCAATACAAGCGATGAACAGTGATTGGATGGGTTGAGCTCATTTTCCTTGGAGAGGGGACTGAGAGGAGACATTGAGGTACATAAACTTAAGAGAGGCATATACAGAGGAGATGAAAGGATCAATAACCAGGGGGCATCGACCTTAGAGTCACAGAGATGTACAGCATGGAAACAACATAAAACATAGAACACAGAACAATACGGGGCAGTACAGGCTATTTGGCCCACGATGTTGTGCCAACCTGAGGTACCGACCTGAAGCCCATCTCACCTCCACTATTTCATCATCATTCATATATTTATCCAATGACCATTTAAATGCCCTTAAAGTTGGCGAGTCTACTACTGCTGCAGGCAGTGTGTCCCACGCCCCTACTACTCTCTGAGTAAAGAAACTACCTCTGACATCTGCCCTATATCTATCACCCCTCAATTTAAAGCTATGTCGCCTTGTGCTAGCCATCACCATCAAAGGAAAAAGGCTCTCACTGTCCACCCTGTCTAATCCTCTGATCATCTTGTATATCTCTATTAAGTCATCTTTTATCTTCTTCTCTCAAACAAATACAACCTCAAGCCCCTCACCTTTCCTCATGAGACCTTCCCTTCATCCTAGGCAAAATCCTGGGAAATCTCCTCTTTCCAAAGCTTCCACATCCTTCCTATAATGCGGCAACCAGAGCTGAGTGCAATACTTCAAGTGCAGCTACACTAGAGTTTTGTACAGCTGCAGCATGACCTCACAGCTCCAAAACTCAATCCCTCTACCAATAAAAGCTAACACACTGTACACCTTAACAATCCTAAGAACCTGGATGGCAACTTTCAGGGATCTATGCACATGGACACCAAGATCTCTCTACAAATCCAGGAATCTTACCATTAGCCCAGTGCTCTGTATTCCTGTTACTCCTTCCAAAGTGAATCACTTCACACATTTCCGCATTAAACTCCATTTGTCACCTCTCCGCCCAGCTCTGCAGCTTAGCTATGTCGTTCTATAGCCTGCAACATCCTTCCACACTGTCCACAACTCCACAGGGTTTAGTGTCATCCACAAATTTACTAACCCATCCTTCTACTCACTCATCCAGGTTATTTATAAAAATGACTAAAAGCAGTAACCTTTCGGTCCAACTCGCCCACGCTGACCAGATATCCTAAATTAATCAAGTCCCATTTGACAGAACTGGGCCCATATTCCTCTGAACCTTTCCTATTCATATACCCATCCAGATGCCTTTTACATGCTGTAATTGTACCAGCCTCCAGTACTTACTCTGGCAGCTCATTCCACACATGCGCCACCCTCTGCATGAAAACGTTGCTCCTTAGGTCCCTTTTATATCTTTCACCTCTCACCCTAAACCTATGCCCTCTAGTTCTGGACTCCCCCATCCCCAGGGAAAATACTTTTATCTATTTACCCTATCCATGCCCCTCATGATTTTATAAACCTCTATAAGGTCACCCTTCAGCCTCCGACGCTCCAGAGAAAACAGCCCCAGCCTATTCAGCCTCTCCCTATAGCTCAAATCCTCCAACTCCGGCAATATCCTTGTAAATCTTTTCTGAACCCTTTCAAATTTCATAACATCTTTCCGATAGGAGGGAGACCTGAATTGTGCACAATATTCCAAAAGTGGCCTTAGATAAGGGGCAGTATGTTTAGTGGGGATGTGAGGAATATTTTTCACTCAGATTGCAGTAGGAATCAGGGACTCACTACCTAGCAGGATGGTACAGACAGAAACCCGTATAATTTTTCAGAATTTTCTAGATGTACACTTGCATTGCCAAGCCAAATGAGGCAATGGGCCAAGTGCTGGAAAATGAGATTAGAATAGTTAGGTGTTTTCTTTTCAAGAGCACAGACTCAATGGGCTGAAGAGACATACATAGAACATAGAACTCAGAACTTTGCAGCACAGTACAGGCCCTTCAGTCCTCAATGTTGCACCGGCCTGTGAAATTAATCTGATGCCCACCTAACCTATACCGTTCCATTACTATCCATATATATGTGCAATGCTCATCTAAATGCCCTTAACGTCACTGAGTCTACTACTGTTGCAGGCAGGCCGGTCCACACCCTTACTACTCTCTGAGTAAAGAAATTACTAGAGTCAAAGAATCATAGAGATGTACAGCATGGAAACAGACCATTCGGTCCAACCCGTCCATGCAACCAGATATCACAACCCAATCTAGTCCCACCTGCCAGCACCTGGCCCATATCTCTCCAAATCCTTCCTATTCATATACACATCCAAATGCCTCTTAAATGTTGCAATTGTACCAGCCTCCATCACATCCTCTGGCAGCTCATTCTATACACGCACCACCCTCTGCGTGAAAAAGTTGCCCCTTAGGTCTCTTTTATATCTTTTCCCTCTCACCCTAAATCTATGCCCTCTCGTTCTGGACTCCCCGACCCCAGGGAAAGTACTTTGTCTATTTATCCTATCCATGCCCCTCATAATTTTGTAAACCTCTATAAGGTCACTCCTCAGCCTCCAGAGAAAACAGCCCCAGCCTGTTCAGCCTTTCCCTGCAGCTCAAATCCTCCAACCCTGGCAACATTCTTGTAAATCTTTTCTGAACCCTTTCAAGTTTTACAACATCTTTCCGATAGGAAGGAGACCAGAATTGCACGCAATATTCCAACAGTGGCCTGACCAATGTCCTGTACAGCCACAACATGAGCTCCCAACTCCTATACTCAGTACTCTGACCAATAAAGGAAAGCATACCAAACGCCTTCTTCACTATCCTATCTACCTGCGACTCCACTTTCAAGGAGATATGAATCTGCACTCTAAGGTCTCTTTGTTCAGCAACACACCCTAGGACCTTACCATTAAGTGTATAAGTCCTGCTAGCATTCGCTTTCCCAAAATGCAGCACCTCACATTTATCTGAATTAAACTTCATCTGCCACTTCTCAGCCCATTGGCCCATCTGGTCCAGATCCTGTTGTAATCTAAGATAACCCTCTTCGCTGTCCACTACACCTCCAATTTTGGTGTCATCTGCAAACTTACTAACTGTACCTCTTATGCTTGCATCCAAATCATTTATGTAAATGACAAAAAGTAGAGGGCCCAGCACCGATCCTTGTGGCACTCCACTGCTCACAGGCCTCCAGTCTGAAAAACAACCCTCCACCACCATCCTCTGACTTCTACCTTTGAGCCAGTTCTGTATCCAAATGGCTAGTTCTCCCTGTATTCCATGAGATCTAACCTTGTTCATCATTCTCCCGTTGGGAACCTTGTCGAACGCCTTACTGGAGTCCATATAGATCACATCTGCTGCTCTGCCCTCAATACATGTACATCCTGTCCCTCAGGATTCCCAACAACAACTTGCCCACCACCGAGGTCAGGCTCACTGGTCTATAGTTCCCTGGCTTGTCTTCACTGCCCTTCTTAAACAGTGGCACCATGTTTGCCAACCTCCAGTCTTCCAGCACCTCACCTGTGACTATCGCTGATACAAATATCTCAGCAAGAGGCCCAGCAATCACTTCTCTAGCTTCCCACAGAGTTCTTGGGTACACCTGATCAGGTCCTGGGGGTTTATCCACTTTTAACCGTTTCAAGACATCCAGCACTTCCTCCTTTGTAATCTGGACGTTTTGCAAGATGTCACCATCTATTTCCCTACAGTCTATATCTTCCATATCCTTTTCCACAGTAAATACTGATGCAAAATATCCATTTAGTATCTCCCCCATTTTCTGTGGCTCCACACAAAGGCCGCATTGCTGATCTCCCTCGTTACCCTTTTGTCCTTAATATATTTGTAAAAACTCTTTGGATTCTCCTTAATTCTATTTGCCAAAGCTATCTCATGTCCCCTTTTTGCCCTCCTGATTTCCCTCTTAAGTATACTCCTACTTCCTTTATACTCTTTTAAGGATTCACTCGACCTATCCTGACATATGCTTCCTTCTTTTTCTTAACCAAACCCTCAATTTCTTTAGTCATCCAGCATTCCCTATAGTTACCAGCCTTCCCTTTCACCTTGAGAGGAATATCCTTTCTCTGGATTCTTGTTATCTCATTTCTGAAGGCTTCCCATTTTCCAGCCGTCCCTTTACCTGTGAACATCTGCCTCCAATCAGCTTTTGAAAGTTGTTGTCTAATACCATGAAAATTGGCCTTTCTCCAATTTAGAACTTCAACTTTTAGATCTGGTCTATCCTTTCCATCACTATTTTAAAACGAATAGAATTATGGTCACTGGCCCCAAAGTGCTCCCCAGTCACCTGCCCTGCTTATTTCCCAAGAGGTTGTCACCTTCCCTAGTAAGTACATCCACATACTGAATCAGAAAATTGTCTCGTACACATTTGAGAAATTCCTCTCCATCTAAACCTTTAACACTATCGCAGTCCCAGTCGATGTTTGGAAAGTTAAAATCCCCTACCATAACTACCCTACTCTACAAAATTCCATGCAAGGACTGCCACAAACACTACGTAGGACAAACAGGAAGAAAGTTAGCCACCAGGATACACGAACACCAGCTAGCCACAAAAAGACACGACCCTCTCTCCCTCGTAGCCCTACGAGGATGAAAAAAACCACCATTTCGACTGGGACAACACATCTATCCTGGGACAGGCGAAGCAAAGACATGCCAGAGAATTCCTAGAGGCCTGGCACTCCAACCACAACGCCATAAACAAACACATAGATCTAGATGCCATCTATCAACCCCTCAGAAAACAAACAGGAAATGACATCACCACAAACCCCAGGAACCCCATCCAGGAGAAAGATACAAATAGAAAGCAGGAGACAACAGCTTCGCTTCACTTGGAGGTCGCCACTGATGATGTTACCTAGCCAGGAAATGAAACGCCTGGATATCAAACCTACAGCTTAGTGAGCAAATCTACACCCTAAACTACCCTATTATTCTTATCACCCCTCAATTTAAAGCTATGTCCCCTCGTGTTAGCATTCACCATCTGAGGAAAAAGGCTCTCACTGTCCACCCTATCTAACCCGCTGATTATCTTCTATGTCTCAATTAAGTCACCTCTCAACTTTCTTCTCTCTAACAAAAACAGCCTCAGTTCCCTCAACCTTTCCTTGTAAGACCTTCCTTCCATATGAGGCAACATCCTAGTAAATCTTCTCTGAAACCTCGTCCAAACCCTTATCAGTGTCTTGTACAGCTAATGCATGACCTCGTGGCTCCAAAACGCAATCCCCCTACCAATAAACGCCAACACACCATATGCCTTCTTAACAACCCTATCAAACTGGGTCACAACTTTAAGGGATTTACACACCTGGACACTGAGTTCTCTCTGTTCATCGACACTTTCAACATTTTTACCAATAGCCCAGTACTCTTCATTCCTGTTGCTTCTTCTGAAGTGAACCTTCCACATTAAACTCCATTTGCCACCTCTCAGCCCAGCTCTGCAGCTTATCGATGTCCCTCTGTAACCCACAACATTCTTCGGCACTATCCACAATTCTGCCTACCTTTGTGTCATCCACAAATTTACTAACCCATCGTTCTCCACCCACATCCGGATCATTTATAAAAATGACGAACAGCAGTGGCCCCAAAACAGATCCTTGTGGCACACCACTGGTAATTGACCTCCAGGACGAACATTTCACATCAGCCACCACCCTCTGATTTCTTTCAGTTCGCCAATTTCTGATCCAAACTGTTGCCCTTTTCCATTGTGAATACTGACAAAAAGCGCTTCCCTGTGTCCTCAGATTCCACACACAACTTCCCACTACTATCTTTGATGGGCCCTAATCTTAGTCCAGTCATTCTTTTCTTCCTGATATACCTATGGAAAGCCATAGGATTTTCTTTGATCTGATCCGCGAACAGCTTCTCATGACCCCTCCTGGCTCCTCTAACCCTATCCTTTGATCTTTTCTGTCTAACTTATGACTCCCAATCCCCGAAACTGAGCCTTCACACCTCATCATCACATAAGCCTTCTTCTTCCTCTTGACAAGAGCTACAACTTCTTTAGTAAACCATGGTTCTCTCTCTCGACAACTACCTCCCTGCCTGATAGGTATATACTTATCAAGGACCCACAGTAGCTGTTCCTTGAATAAGCTCCACATTTCAAGTGTGTCCAGCCCCTGCAGTTTCCTTCCCCATCCGATGCATCCTAAATCTTGCTGAATCACATCATAATTGCCTTTCCTCCAATTATACCACCTTCCCTGCAGTATATACCTATCATGCCCTATTGTGAACGTAACTGAACTGTAGTCACTATCGCCAAAGAGACCTCTTCTCTGTGCAGGAGAACATTGTGACTCTCTGACAAGTTTAGATTTGACACTGTTAGACTGACGCATGCAAATGTCAACACTGTTACTTTTACAAATACTAAAGTGAAATGTGTCTATTTTTCAGTAATTCTGTACTCACCAGATTATGTCAGACCAACATTGTTGAGTTTGGTGCAATTTTGGCGAGTGGCTGAAGATCGAGGGCAGTCTTACAGAAGTGTCGCATTGTCCGTCCATTCTGAGACCCCAGTCCCCATGAACACACTCCTGCCTTGACACAGGCACTGTGACTCCACAGTGGAGCTGAGCACGGACCACGTTGGTGTTTTCCAAATCCTAGTAAATACCATACACTGTTTTCCAGCTGTCACTGAACTGTCTCCTGTCTGCCAGAGCTTTGAGAATTTCTAGGTACTAACAGAGAAGTTCTGTGCTCTGAAAAAATAAGCATTGAATCATAACAAATCACAGCAATAACTCACATTGTTTACTGATGAGTATTCATCTAATTAATTGCACATCTGGCATACCCACATATAAATCAGCCCATTAAATCCTCATTTATAGCTACCCCCAGAATCTTGACCCTGACCTGGTCCTGGAGAGAGTGACCTACAGCCTGCAGCCAAATGACACAAAGTGCTTCCACCAGCCAACACACTGTCAAACGTAGTCATTCATTATTCTGTCTGAATGTGACATAATTCAGAAAAACCAGCATGAATGTCTTATGGCAATTAGTACTCGATATTGGGGAGGTGATGCCCTAGTGATATTATTACTAGACTGATTTGGAGATGCCAGTGTTGGGCTGGGGAGTACATGAACCACCGGATGAAGGAGCAACGCTCCAAAAGCTAATGTGCTTCCAATTAAACCTGTTGGACTATAACCTGGTGTTGTGTGATTTTTAACTATTGCTAGACTGTTAATCTAGATACCCAGGTAATATCCCAGGGACCTGACTTTAATCCGACCATGGCAGATGGTGGAATTTGAATCCAATGAAAATAGAGTCATAGAGATGTACAGCATGGAAACAGACCCTTCGGTCCAACCCGTCCACGCCGACCAAATATCCCAACCCAATCTAGTCCCACCTGCCAGCACCCGGCCCATGTCCCTCCAAACCCTTCCTATTCATATACCCATCCAAATGCCTCTTAAATGTCGCAATTGTACCAGCTTTCACCACATCCTCTGGCAGCTCATTCCGTACATGTACCACCCTCTGCGTGAAAACGTTGCCTCTTAGGTCTCTTTTATATCTTTCCACTCTCACCCTAAACCCATGCCCTCTAGTTCTGGACTCCCCGACCCCAGGGAAAAGACTTTGCCTATTTATCCTATCCATGCCCCTCAGCCTCCGACGCTCCAGGGAATACAGCCCCAGCCTGTTCAGCCTCTCCCTGTAGCTCAGATCCTCCAACCCTGGCAACATCCTTGTAAATCTTTTCTGAACCCTTTCAAGTTTCACAACATCTTTCCGATAGGAAGGAGACCAGAATTGCACGCAATATTCCAACAGTGGCCTAACCAATATCCTGTACAGCTGCAACATGACCTCCCAACTCCTTTACTCAGTACTCTGACTAATAAAGGAAAGCATACCAAACGCCTTCTTTACTATCCTATCTACCTGTGACTCCACTTTCAAGGAGCTATGAACCTGCACGCCAAGGTCTCTTTGTTGAGCAACACTCCCTAGGACCTTACCATTAAGTGTATAAGTCCTGCTAAGATTTGTTTTCCCAAAATGCAGAATTAAGAAAAAATCTACAAGTAAGAGTCTGTCAATGATCATGAATCCATTGTTGAAAAAAACATATTTTATTCACTAATGTCCTTCAGGGGAGGCAACTGCCATCCTGACCTGGCCTGGTCTACATGTGACTCCAGACCCACAACAAGCTGCTTGGTTTTTAACTGCCTCTGGGCAATTAGGAATGGGAAATAAATGCTGGCCTGTGCCTTCATCTCATGATGAAAAACAAATTGATTTTGTTTAAATTTTCAATGATAAGGAGGGAGAATACATCAGGTTAGTGTAGTTGATGAGTGAACATGGATTTCATAATTCCAGATTCCAGCATCCGCAGTAATTTGCTTTTATACTTTTATGGATTTCATAATGACTGACAATTTGAACATCAGAAATCTCCAAACTTACGGAATCAAACAGTGGTCACATGATTTTAAACTGGATCAGGAAAAGGAAACAAACAGAAGTGTTAAACAGACTAGGTGCTCTTGGGTTAATACCTTCAAATCCCACCCTGAAGTCCCGTTTGATTCACTGATGTCCCCGAGGGCTGGGAACCTGCGTTCTTACCTGGGTGAATCCAGCCTCTCAGGGTCGTGGTTGATAATAAAGTCTCAGACCCGTTGTTAACGCAGTGCAACAGTTTATTTGAGTTTAAAACTCCAGGATCCTGGACAAGTTAGAAAGGAAGGAATATTAATATGCTGTAAATAATTAATGAATTATTGTAAGATTATTATTGCATCCCTTTCTGAATTTCGACAGTACCTGTTTAAGATCTTTCTGCAAACACAACAGGAGGTTTTTACCTGAACAGAAGAACCCGTGATTCCAGGAGTGTCGGCCCAGGAGACAGGACCATTCGGAGGCTGATGCTCCACCGAGTGGATCCATCCACAGAGTCCCGAGATTTAGCCAGAGTGAGCTGTGCCCGGGGAAGCCCAGCAGACACCAACACTTAACAGCTGCCAGGATGACACTGAGATCCGGCGCCCCATAGTCTGACCCGATCCCTCAGAGCATTTACTCTGAAACAGCAGGTCGGAGGTTATAGTCGAGAGTGTGATGCTGGAAAAGCACAGCACCCCAGGGTGTAAAATCTTCATCATTGGAGGTCACTTTAGGGTTTATGCCCGAAACGTTAGTTTTCCTGCTCCTCGGAGGCTGCCTGACCTACTGTTCTTTTCCAGCGCCACTCTAACCTTGACACAAAGGCTGACAATAGAAACATCCAATAGAGCACCACGCCCAACAACTGAATAAACCTCCCCCCGACTTGGCTTTGTTTCAAAATATTAACAAGTTGTTAGCATAATGTCCTTGGGGGAGGGGGTGGGGAGACGGATAGACTTGCACCAGCACCAAGCTGGATTCTGAATAACGGTCACTGGGTTTGAAACACTGCTTTGTTTGTGCAGATGCTGCCAGATCTGCTGAGTTTCTCCAGCAATTTGTGGTTTTGTGTGCGCACGTGGTAGGTATGTTTTGTGCAAAATTTGGGGTTTGAGTTGCAGACCGACGCAAAGAGAAATGAAGCAGCTTACAAACTTTAAAAAGAAAGTGTGGTTCACACGCGCAGGCAAAGCACCAAAAACCTGAGCCATATACATGTTCTGAGATTTATAGATGAGGGGTGCACCGTTCCCGGAGGTACTGCAATACCAGGTCGATGCGTGGAGTGGACGGAGCAAGCCCCTATTCCATCTCCCTGCTCCACAAATCAATTTAATAGATGGTCCCCAGATAAGGGACCTATCAGATATTAAACTGATAATGGAATTCTTTTATCTCAAAAATCCACTTTGTTCATAAAATCATTTATAAGTACATACAGAGGTTCTAAATTTGTTCTGCACGTTCTTTGCAGAGAAAAACAAATGATGCATTCCTCAAAGCATCCGTGCTGTTGCAAAAACAAAGGTATTTCCGACTCATACAGGAAACAATTTATGTTCATTTCAATGCAACAAGAGTCTGCTAACTGAACAGACCCTCATAAAGCCCTTAGACGGCGGTTTTTCCCCACTGCATCTTGTCAGTAGCTGCCCTTGTCCCAAGCTTCAGTTTGTCCCTCTTGATGTTGTTTTGAACTTTGGAAAGCACCAATCTGCAACACTCGGTCAAGGTCAGCTCCTTGTCACTGGAAAACCAACAAGTTTCAGAGAGACTACAAAGCAAATCTATGGTTTGCCAGGCAGTGCATAGGTGTTCTGCTAAATGTTTTTTTAACTAGGTAAAAACAATGACTGCAGATGCTGGAAACCAGATTCTGGATTAGTGGTGCTGGAAGAGCACAGCAGTTCAGGCAGCATCCAAGGAGCTTTGAAATCGACGTTTCGGGCAAAAGCCCTTCCTGCTGAAGGGCTTTTGCCCGAAACGTCGATTTCAAAGCTCCTTGGATGCTGCCTGAACTGCTATGATTTCTAACTGTCTGCTCAGAAAACTATCCACAGGATCAACCCTCTCAAGATGTTACATGCTGACCCCTGCCTGATGGACTTGTGTTCAAGACTGTTTTTCTTAAAAGCCTTCGCTGGAGGAACAGCTGATACAAATTGTCCAACTACTTGGAGTGTTCTGCAGAAACAAGATCAGACTTATCCTTCACAACATAAATTCTTTACAGTGCGGATAGAGGCCTCTCAGCCAGTTAATTCTGCACTGACCCCTCAAAGGGCATCCCATCCAAACCCAGTACCCCACATTATCTCCGTATCCCAGCTGTTAACCATGGCTAATCCACATAGCCTTCGCATCCCTGGATAGCCAATCCACCTAATCTGCACATCTTTTTACTGTGTAGAACCCACACAGACACAGGGGAAATCTGCAAACTCTACACAGCCAGTCAACCAAGGCTGGAATCAAACACAGGTCCCTGGTGTTGTCAGACAGCAGCGATAACCACAGTACCAGCTCTGCACCAGGGTGAAAGGAACTTCAGTACCTTGTGACATTTAGTGTTTGTGAACCAAAGGTCTGCACACAGCTTGATGCAGACACACACAAAGGTGGCCATTGGGAGGAGGATATGTGCTTCCCCATTTGGGGTGGTACAGTGGCTCCGTGGTTAGCACTGCTGCCTCACAGCACCAGGGACCCATGTCTGCTGGGTTTCCTCTGGGTACTCCAGTTTCCTCCCACAATCCAAAGATGTGCAGGTTAGGTGAACTGGCCATGCTAAATTGCCCATTGTGTTCAGGAATGTGCTGTTAGTCAAGGGAGAACATAGAACATAGAAGAATACAGCGCAGTACAGGCCCTTCGGCCCTCGATGTAGCGCCGATCCAAGCCCACCTAACCTACACTAGCCCACTATCCTCCATATGCCTATCCAATGCCCGCTTAAATGCCCATAATGAGGGAGAGTCCACCACTGCTACTGGCAGGGCATTCCATGAACTCACGACTCGCTGAGTAAAGAACCTACCCCAAACATCAGTCCTATACCTACCCCCCCTTAATTTAAAGCTATGCCCCCTTGTAATAGCTGAGAAATTATTGATCAGCCCAGTTCCCAAGGAAGATAGTCCATTGGGACGGATGGGATTTATCCAATGATAAATGCTTTGGAGGCAGGCATAGGTGGATAGGTTAATAAGTTTGCAGATGACACTAAAGTCAGTGGAGTAATGGACAGTGCGGAAGAATGTTGCAGAGGCACTCGGATAAACTGCAGAATTGGGCTGAGAGGTGGTAAATGGAGTTCAATGCAGAAATGTGAAGTGATTCACTTTGGGAAGAAAAACAGGAAGGCAGAATACTGGGTAAATGGAAAGATTCTTGATAGTGTAGATGAGCAGCGAGATCTCGGTGTCCATGTACAAAGATCCCTGAAAGTTGCCGCCCAGGTTGATAGTATCTTTAAGGCTTTATTCCTGATGAAGGGCATTTGCCCGAAACGTCGATTTTGCTGAAGCTCCTCGGATGCTGCCTGAACTGCTGTGCTCTTCCAGCACCATTGATCCAGAATCTGGTTTCCAGCATCTGCAGTCATTATTTTTACCTAGTATCTTTAAGGCGGCATACGGTGCCTTTATTGGTTTTATTGGTCGAGGGATTGCATTCCGGGCCCATGATGTCATGCTGCACTGTACAAAACACTAGTGGGGCCTCACTTGGAGTATTGTGTACAGTTCTGGTTACCCCACTACAGGAAGGATTTGGAAGCATTGGAAAAGATGCAGAGGAGATTTACCAGGATGTTGCCTGGTCTGGAGGGAAGGTCTTATGAGGAAAGGCTGAGGGACTTGGATCTGTCCTCATTGCAAAGAAGATAGCTAAGAGGGGATTTAATAGAGACATACAAGATGATCAGAAGATTAGATAGAGTGGACAATGAGAGTCTTTTTCCTAGGATGATGATGTTGTCTTGTATGAGGAGACATAGCTGAGGGGTGATAGATTTAAGATAGATGTCAGAAGCAGATTTTTTACTCAGAGAGTGGTATGGTAGTGGAAAGAAGGTTTACCAGGATGCTGCCTGGACTGGAGGGCTTGCCTTATGAAGAGAGATTGACTAAGCTCGGACTTTTCGCTCTGGAGCGAAGGAGGAAGAGAGGTCACCTGGTCAAGGTATACACGATAATGAGAGGAATGGATAGGGTCAATAGCCAGAGATTTTTCTCCAGGGAAGGATTGACTGGCACGAGGGGTCACAGTTTTAAGATACTAGGAGAATGGTACACTTCGGAGCAGCGAGAGGCTGGAGCCGGGAGGAGGTGACATAGAACATAGAACATAGAAGAATACAGCGCAGTACAGGCCCTTTGGCCCTCGACGTTGCGCCGATCCAAGCCCACCTAACCTACACTAGCCCACTATCCTCCATATTCCTATCCAATGCCCGCTTAAATGCCCATAATGAGGGAGAGTCCACCACTGCTACTGGCAGGGCATTCCATGAACTCACGACTCGCTGAGTAAAGAACCTACCCCTAACATCTGTCCTATACCTACCCCCCCCCCTTAATTTAAAGCTATGCCCCTTTGTAATAGTTGACTCCATACGTGGAAAAAGATTCTCACTGTTGACCCTATCTAAACCCCTAATCATCTTATACACCTCTATCAAGTCACCCCTAAACCTTCTTTTCTCCAATGAAAAAACCCCCAAGTGCCTCAGCCTTTCTTCATACGATCTTTCTACCATGCCAGGCAACATCCTGGTAAACCTCCTCTGCACCCGTTCCAATGCCTCCACATCCTTCCTATAGTATGGCGACCAAAACTGCACACAATTGGTGCAGGTGATTGTCGGGAAGGCCAGTAAATATATTTAAACTTCTTACCTTCAGGCCAGCGAGGGAGGAGCGAGCAAATGACTTCTGGGAAGGGTAAGTAGAACAGTTTATATTTGTGTGATTGCATTACCCGAGACACTACTCGGGTGTCCTCCTCTAACCTGTGTGTCCTAAATAAGTATGTACCTGTCAGGCAGAGAGGAAGACATAGAACGCGTGAGCCGTGGTTTACTAAGGAAGTGGAATCCCTGGTCAAGAAGAAGAAGGCTTATGTTAGGACAAAATGTGAAAACTCAGTCAGGGCGCTTGAAGGTTACAAGGAAATCAGGAAAGACCGAAAAAGAGAGCTCATAAGAGCCAGGAGGAGACATGAGAAGTTGTTGGCGGATAGGATCAGGGTAAACCCTAAGGCTTTCCATAGGTATGTCAGGAATTAAAGAATGATGAGAGTTAAATTAGGACAAATCAAGGATAATAGTGGAAAAACTGTGTGTGGAGCCGGAGGAGATAGGGGAAGCACTAAATAAATATTTTTCAACAGTGTTCACTATAGAAAATAAAAATATTGGCGAGGAAAATACAGAGATACTTGCATCTACACTAGAAGAGATTGAGGTTCACAAGGAAGAGGTATTAGAAATATTGCAGAGTGTGAAAATAGACAAGTCCCCTGGGCCAGATGGGATCTATCCTGGGAAGCAAGGGAAGAGATTGCCGAGCCTTTGGCATTGATCTTCAGATCATCATTGTCTACAGGAATAGTGCTTGAGGACTGGAGGATAACAAATGTGGTTCCCTTGTTCAAAAAGGGTAGTAGAGACAACCCTGGTAATTACAGACTAGTGAGTCTCACTTCAGTTGTTGGTAAAGTGTTGGAAAAGGTTATAAAAGAGATAGAATTTATAACCATCTAGAAAAGAATAATCTGATCAGGGATAGTCAGCACGGTTTTGTGAAGGGTAGGTTGTGCCTAACAAATCTTATTGACTTTCTTGACAAAGTGACCAAACAGGTAGATGAGAGTAAACCAGTTGATGTGGTGTATATGGATTTCAGCAAGGCGTTCGATAAGATTCCCCACAGTAGGCTATTATAATACAAAATGCGGAGGAATGGGACTGTGGGAGACATAGCAGTTTGGATCAGGAATTGGCTTGCTGAAAGAAAACAGAGGGTTGTAGTTGATGGAACATGTTCATCTTGGTGTCCAGTTACTAGCGGCATTTTGCAAGGGTTGGTGTTGGGTCCCCTGCTGTTCATCATTTTTATAAATGACCTGGATGAGGTCTTAGAAGGGTGGGTTAGTAAATTTGCAGACGACACTAAGGTCGGTGGAGTTGTGGATAGTGACGAAGGATGTAGTAGGTTGCAGAGAGACATAGATAGGATACAGAGCTGGGCTGAGAGGTGGCAAATGGAGTTTAATGTGGACAAGTGTGAGGTGAAGAAGGGCTTATGCCCGAAACGTCGATTCTCCTGCTCCTTGGATGCTGCCTGACCTGCTGCGCTTTTCTAGCAACACATTTTTCAGCTCTGATCTCCAGCATCTGAAGTCCTCAATTTCTCCAAGTGTGAGGTGATACACTCTGGACGGAGTAATCGGAATGCAAAGTACTGGGCTAATGGTAAGATTCTTGGGAGTGCAGATGAGCAGAGAGATCTCGGTGTCCATGTACACAGATCCCTGAAAGTTGTCACCCAGATTGATAGGGTTGTTAAGAAGGTAAAAACAATGACTGCAGATGCTGGAAACCAGATTCTGGATTAGTGGTGCTGGAAGAGGACAGCAGTTCAGGCAGCATCTGAGGACAGGCAAAATCCGAGGACAGGCAAAATCGACGTTTCAGGCAAAAGCCCTTCATCAGGTTGTTAAGAAGGCATACAGTGTTTTGGCCTTTATTAATAGAGGGATTGAGTTCCGAACCAGGAGGTTTTGCTGCAGCTGTATAAAGCTCTGGTACGGCCACACTTGGAGTATTGTGTACAGTTCTGGTCACCGCATTATAAGAAGGATATGGAAACTTTGGAAAGGATGCAGAGATTTACTAGGATGTTGCCTGGTATGGAAGGAATGTCTTATGAGGAAAGGCTAAGGGCCTTGAGGCTGTTCTCGTTAGAGAGAAGATTGAGAGGTGACTTAATAGAGACATACAAAATAATCAAAGAGTTAGATAGGGTGGACAGGGAAAGCCTTTTTCCAAGTATGGGGACGGCAAACATGAGGGGACACAACTTTAAAGTGAGGGGAGATAGGTATAAGACAGATGTCAGAGGTAGTTTCTTTACTCAGAGGGTAGTAAGGGTATGCAATGCTTTGCCTGCATCGGTAGTAGATTCGCCAACTTTAAGTGCACTTAAGTCGTCATTGGACAGGCATATGGACATACATGAATAGTGTAGGTGGGATGGGCTTCAGATTAGTATGACAGGGCGGCGCAACATCGAGGGCCGAAGGGCCTGTTCTGCGCTGTAATGTCCTATGTTCTATGTACAGAGGGGACGCCAGAGAAGGGTTCTTAACGCAGAGAATTGTGAATGCATGGAATGCGTTGCCAGCGGTGGTGGTAGAAGCAGAGTCATTGGGGACATTTAAGCTACTGCTGGACATGCACATGGATAGCAGTGAAATGAGGGGTGTGTAGGTTAAGTTATTATATTTTATATTAGGATTAATTCTCAGCACAACATCATGAGCCAAAGGGCCTGTTCTGCACTGTATTGTTCTATGTTCTGTGTGCTAATATGACATTGCTGCAGCCTTGAGTTACCTTGTATCCTGAGGCCAGTTCAAACTTGTTGCAGATGCTCATGAGTCTGCTCTTGGAGGCACAGTACTTATATGGCCAGCAGTGTTCACTTCCATTTCTGATAAATGGTAACCCCGAGATAGTGATTGGGAGGTGGGCTTCAATGATGCTGAGTCAAAGAAGGTGGTGCTGAAAAAGCACAGACGGTCAGGCAGCATCCAAGGAGCAGGAGAATCTTCATCAGCTTATGCTCAAAACATTGATTCTCTTACTCCCTGGATGCTGCCTGATCAGCTTTTCCAGCACCACATTCTTCGACTCTAATCTCCAGCATCTGCAGTCTTCACTTTCACCCCCTTTAATGATGCAACCATCAAATGCCAAAGGTCACATATTGTCTCTTGTTCTAAGATGGTCATGGCCTGGCACATGTGTGGGACAAATGCTACTTGTCACTTGTCATCACAAATCTAGGGCTATCGTTCAGGTCTTGCTGTCTTTGGACATGCACTACTCCAGTACCTGAGGATTCGGGAAAGGTGCTGAACAACGTGCAGTCATTGGTGGTCTTTGGAGACAGCACTTTCCTGGATGGCAACGTCAGTGTGCCTTGAGACGTAGAGTCACATAACATGGAAACAGACCCTTCGGCCCACCTTGTCCATGCTGACCAGGTTTCTTAAAATGAACTTGAGTCATAGAGTCCTACAGCACGGAGACATGTCTTTTGGCCCAAATTGGTCTATGCTGACCAAAATGTCTGACCTCCATAACCCCATTTCCCTGCACTTGGCTCATATCCTTCTAATCCTTTCCTATCCATGTATTTGTCTAAATGCCTTTTAAATGTTATTAATGTTTATGCCTCCACCACTTCTGCTGGCAGCTCATTCCATATGCATATCACCCTCTGTGTAAGAAAGTTGCCTCTCAGGTTCCCTTTTATGCCATCTTGTCCTCCATTCTCCAACCCTGGGAAAAAGACTTAGTGCATTTACCCTGTCCATGCCTCTCATAATCTTATACACCTCTAAAAAGTTCCCCCTCAGTCTCCTATGCTAAAAAAAAACACATTCTAGCTTGTTCAACCTCTCCCTAAAACTCAGACCATGGAGTCCAGACAATATCGTTGTAAATTTCTTCTGCGTTCTTTCTAGATTAGTGACGTCCTTCCTACAACAAGGTGACCAAAACTGAACGCAATACTCCAAGCGTGGTCTCACCAACATCCTGGATAACAGCAACATAACTTCCCAACTTCTATACTCAACGACCTGACTGATAAGACCCAGTCTACCAAAAGCCTTCATCATTGCCCTGTCTATCTGGGACACCACTTTCAGAGAACTGTGAACCTGAACTCCAAGGTCCCTCTGTTCCATGACACTCCTTAAGGCCCTACCATTCACCGTGAAATTCCTACCTTGATTTGACTTTCCAAAATGCAAGACCACACACTTATCCATACTAAACTCCATAAACTCCCCAGCTGGTCAAGGTCTTGCTGCAATTTCTGATAATCTTCCTAACTGTCCACAATGCTGCCTAGTTTAGTGCCAACAGCAAATTAATGAATGCCTTGGACATTCTCATCCAAATCATTGATATAGGTAACAAACAGCAATGGACCCAACACTGACCCCTGAGGTACTCCACTACTCACAAGCCTCCAGTCTGACAAGCATCCTTCCACTATTACCCTCTGCGTCCTATTATCAAGCCAATTTTGTATCCAATTTGCCAGCTCACCTTGGATTCCATGTAATCTAGCCTTCAAGGGCAGCCTACCATGTGGAACCTTATCAAAGGCCTTACTGTAATACATATAGACTATGTTCACTGCCCTGCCCTCTTCAACCTTGCTGGTCACTTCATCAAATCTGTGAGGCATGATCTCCCACTCACAAAGAAACTAGTCCCATTTGCCTGTAGTTGGCCCATATTCCTCTAAGCCTATGCTAACTATGTAGCTGTCGAAATTCCTTCTAAATGTTGTAATTGTACTCACCTGTATTACTTCCTCTAGCAGTTTGCTCAATATACATACACCCTTTACCTATTGCCCCTCATGATTTTATAAACCTCGACCATGTCACCCCTACATCTCTGCCGATTCAGCCTCTCCTTATAACTCAAACACTCCAGTCTCGGTAGCACCTTTGCAAATCTGTTTTGCACCCTTTCCAATTTAATAACATCCTTCCTATTGCAAGGTGACCAGAATTGTAAATAGTATTCCAAATGTGGCCTCACCAAACATGACTTCCCAACTCCTGTACTCAATGCTCTCACCGATGAACACAAGTATACCAAATGCACCACCCTGTCTCCCTGACGCCACTTTCAAACAATTATGTACCCAGACCCTTTGGTCTCCCTGTTTGAGAACACTTCCCAAGAGCCCTTCCATTAACTGTGTAAGTCCTGCCCTGGTTGTCTTACCACAATGCAATACCTCGCATTTATCTGAATTAAATTCCATCTGCCATTCCTCAGCCCACTGGCCCAGTTGAATAAGAACCTGTTGTACTCTTAGATAAATATCTTCACTGTCCACTATACTCCAATTTTGCTGTCACCCGCAAACTTACCAATCGTGCCTCCTTTATTTTTATCCAAATAATTTATATAAATAATGAACAACAGTGGACCCAGCACCGATCTTTGCAGCACACCGCTGGTCACAGGCCTCCAGTTGGAACAACTCTCTACCACCATTCTCTTTCTCGCACTGTCAAGACAATTTTGTATCTAACTGGCTAGCCCTCCCTGAATTCCTTGTGATCTAACCCGACTTAACCATCTTCCATGCGGAACCTTCTGAAGGCTGTGCTAAAGTCCATGGCAACATAAATGTGTCTGCTATTGCATGGGAATCAACAGGGGACAAAGTCTGAGATAGGAGAAAATTTGAAATAACAGAATCTGAATCTGAATAAGTGCATACATGACACAATGCATTGAAATTGAGGAAAGCAACTTTTGCGGAACAGCATTGAATCCCTAACGAGCAACAGTAGGCTAACTGGAAAGAGCAAATTAATGCAAAAGCTGGAATGTGTACTGAAAACAACAAATGCTGGAGGTCAGAGTGGGTCAGACAGCACTGGCGTGCTTTGACTCTCCAAAAAAATGCTCCTTTTCCCTCCAACTCCACATTTGTTATGGTTAATCACTCTAACCTGCACACTGCAGGGGAATTTAGTACAGCGTATTCACCCAACCTGCATGTCCCTGAACTATGGGGGGAATCCCAAGCAACCACCAGAAACGCACTCAGACATGGGGAGAACATGCAAACTCCACACTAGCCCAAGGCTGAAAATGAGCTTGGGTCCCTGGTGCTGTCAGGCAGTAGTGCTACTAGTTACCTGATGAAGGAGCAGTACTCTGAAAGCTAGTGCTTCAAATAAACCTGTCGGGACTGTAGCTGGTGGCATGGTGGCTCAGTGGTTAGCACTGCTGCCTCACACCGCCAGAGACCTGGGTTCAAGTCCCACCTCAGATGACTGTCTGTGTGGAGTTTGCACATTCTCCCCATGTCTGTGTGGCGTTTCCTCTGGGTGCTCTGGTTTCCCCCCACAGTCCAAAAAGTGTGCAGGTTAGATGAATTAGCCATGCCAAGTTCCCTGTAGTATTAAGTGAAGTGGGAAATGGGTCTGGGTGGGTTGCACTTTGGCGGGTTGGTGTGGACTTGTTGGGCCAAAGGGCCTGTTTCCACACCGTAAGTAATCTAATCTAAAAATAACCTGGTGTTGTGTGATTTTTAACTTTGTCCAGCACCAGCACCTCCACATCATAACCACTACACCGACAATGCCGCTAGTTTAAGAAGTAATGGAAAGCAATGGCAGCCAGTTGTCAAAATCTGTGTTCTTTTGTATTTTATACCTTCCTGCCCCGATTAGGAAACCTGCAACATTGTTTCCAGTCTTGCAGCACGTGGTATTAACAAGTTTGGAAGCTGTTTACCATATCAAAACATTGAAGTGGACAAGAAAGGTACTGGTGTGTAATAACGGAACTATGAAGTTCAGTATAATTTTTGTTTGCTGATTTTAGATGGGCTTTCTCACAGATAACTGGAAACCCTAATTAAAATTACTTGTTCTTTTCTAAGAATCTGTTTTCACCTATACGGCTGTGACATTATCTGTTACTGATCATTCAAATATCAACCAAGGAATCCATTCCAGGAGAGAAAAGGAACAATTACGTTCTGTTCTTCTGGCTGATTTGCAATGGTTTAGGTTGTTTCATATTAGCAAATTGGAAGCTAAAAGCCAAGCTGAACAAGCACAACTTGATTTCAACATGCCAGTGTAATGAAGGAGCAGCACTCTGAAAACTCGTGCTTCCAAATAAACCTGTTGGTCTATAACTTGGTGTTGTGTACAAAGTTAAAAATCACACAACACCAAGTTATAGTCTGGCAGGTTTATGTGGAAGCCGGGCTGCCAGAGGAAGTGGTGGAGGCTAGTACAATTGCCACATTTAAAAGGCACCTGAATGGGTATATGAACAGGAAGGGTTTGGAGGGATATGGGCCAAGTGCTGGCAGGTGGGATTATATTGGGTTGGGGTATCTGGTCAGCATGGACGGGTTGGACCGAAGGATCTGTTTCCGTGCTGTACCTCTCCAGGACTCGAAACACAACTTCAAACAGTATGTTGGTGCAATGTCCTGACTGTATCCAAAGTGGCATTATCTCAACCAGTTTCTTTGATGTTAACCTGTATGTAGATGAGTGAGCTGCTTCTTTTACAACAATCATTTCAAAGCAACATTGAAGAAACTGGAGACATTACCAATGCAACACCAATGTGATTAGTTTAAACACTGAGAAGTCCATGCAAGGAAGTGTGAAGCTTATTCATTGAAAACAAAAACATTCGGCAGATCAGGTCTGACATTCCAACATAAAATACCACAAAACATTTCACACATCTGATTGCTGCATGTTTACACCAACCCAGGGCTGTCCAGTAACTTAAAGATATAAGCTAATAACATGATCAAAAGTAATATGACTTTCATGAGTAAAGCTCCAAACTGCAGACTCTCTGTGATGTATTTGGCAAAACAGTCACCTGGTCAAGTATCACTCCAGCGAACTGAGCACATATTCCAGCTAGGCAAAAGTGAGGACTGCAGATGCTGGAAACCAGAGTTTAGATTAGAGTGGTGCTGGCAAAGCACAACAGGCCAGTCAGCATCCGAGGAGCAGGAAAATCGACGTTTCAGGCAAATGCCCTTCAGCAGGAAGCTGACAGCTTTATTGTGTGTAATTTCTGTATTTCCAGCATCTTAATAGACTTGAATATTTCAAAACTATTTAATTGATGAAAAATCTCTGCACAATCCAGTAGGAAAGAAATAAACACATCTTTTTTGAGAAACCCAGCAGAAACTATTAAAAAATGAAAAATAAGAATTCAACTCTCTCACATGGTGAACTGACTAAACTATCTTTCAAAAACTCTGATTTCTGGACACAGAGCATCGGAGTCAAAGAGGGTGGTGCTGGAAAAGCACAGCCGGTCAGGCAGCATCCAAGGAGCAGGAGAATCGGCATTTAGGCATAAGCCCTTTGTGTCCGAAATGTTGATTCTCCTGCTCCTTGGATGCTGCCTGACCGGCTGTGCTTTTCCAGCACCACACTCTCGACTCTGATCTCCAGCATCTGCAGTCCTCACTTTCTCATAGAACACAGAACATCGTCAGGAAACCCTGAATAAGTTTTAGGAATAAAAAGAAACGAGAGGTTGATTGGGAACTCATTCAAAGACAGCACTAATCTGTCTTGACTGGGGAGTCTGATCCCCGTGGTGCCCAATGGAAACTGAACAGCAGTGTGTGTCTGTTGAGACTGTGATGCTGGAAAAGCACAGCAGGTCAGGCAGCATCCGAGGAGCAGGAGAATTGATGTTTTGGGCATAAGCCCTTCATCAGGATGTGTTGGCCAGTTCAAGTGAAACCAGACAGATCACCAATCTGTTCCACTGTCTGTCAATAGCAAAGTGCATCCTTCCCTGTACAGGTCTGGATCCTAAAGTTGATTGGAGTACTAACAGTAAGCTATTAAAATGAATAGTTCCATGTGAGTTGCACCATCAGAAATGTTAGCTCAATATATTCAAACTGTAAAATCTCCAAAGCTCCAACCCATCTGTCAAAAAAATTTAGATTCAATCCATAAGTTATCACGCTTACCTGAGTGTGTGTCATCATCTTTGAACTCCACTCCTCCAACCACAACAAGGACAGTACCCCGTGGTCCTCACCTTCCGCTTCACCAGCATCATCCTCTGCCATTTCCGCCACCTACAAATGGACCCCCCTGTCAGAGATATATTTCTTTCCCCTCCCCTATCCACTTTCCACAAAGACCATTCCCTTCACGAGTTTCTTGTCAGGTCCATGTCCTCCACCAACCTATTATCCCCCCCCCCCCCCCCCCCCGGCACCTTCCCCTGCCACCACAAGAATTGCAAATCCTGCACCCACTTCTCCCCCCTCACCTCCGTCCAAGGCCCCAAAAGAGTCTTCCACATCCATCAGAGATTTACCTGTACTTCCACACGTCATCTACTGTATCCATTGCTCTCGGTGTGGTATTCTCTACATTGGGGAGACAGGATGCCTACTCGCAGAACACTTCAGAGAACATCTCTGGGACACCCGCACAAAGCAATCCCACTGCCCTGTGGTCGAACACTTTAACTCCCCCTCCCACTCCCCCAAATACATGCAGCCAAACCCTGACCATCCGATGTTTGGAGGAAGAACGCCTCATCTTCTGTCTTGGGACCCTCCAACCACACGGCATCAATGTGGATTTCACCAGTTTCCTAATTTCCCTCCCCTCACTTTATCCCAGATACAACTTTCCAACTCGGCACCGCCCTCTTGAGCTGTCCTACCTGTCCATCTTCCTTCCCACCTATCTGCTCCACCCTCTTCTCTGATCTATCACCTTCACCCCAACTTCATCTTACTATCGCGTTCCTAACTACCTTCCCCCCAGCCCCACTTTGCTCCCATTTATCTCTCAGCCCCCTTGGCCTACAAGCCTCATTCCTGATGAAGGGCTTATGCCCAAAATGTCTATTCTCCTGCTGTTCGGATGCTGCCTGACCTGCTGTGCTTTTGTGCTTTTCTAGCACCACACTTTCAACTCTGATCTCCAGCATCTGCAGTCCTCACTTTCTCCTCTATGACTCTTATGTGTCACTTGACCCAAAATGTTAACTCTGCTTGTTCTGCACAGAAAGGGAGGAGAAAGTGAAGACTGAAGATGCTGGGAAAGAAATATATCTCTGACGGTGGGGTCCATTTGTAGGTGGCGGAAATGGCAGAGGATGATGCTGGTGAAGCGGAAGGTGAGGACCACGGGGTTCTGTCCTTGTTGTGGTTGAAGGAGTGGGGTTCAAAGATGATGAAACACACTCAGGTAAGCGTGATAACTTATGGATTGGATCTAAATTTTTTTGACAGACGGTTGGAGCTTTGGAGGTTTTACAGTTTGAATATATTGAGCTAACATTTCTGATGGTGCAACTCACATGGAACTATTCTGATGCTGATGAAGAGTTAATGCTCGAAATGTTGACTCTCCTGCTCCTTGGAAGCTGCCTGACCGGCTGTGCTTTTCCAGCGCCACACGTTTTGACTCTTTCTCTGCACAGATGCTGCCTGAGCTGCTGAATCTTTCCAGCAATTTCTGTGTTTGTTTCAGACAATGCTCAAGAAGCTTGACACCATCCAGACCAAAGGAGCCCAATTGATTGGCACTAAATCCATGACAGCTGCACCACCAACACTTAACAGTAGTAGTATTTACCATCAATGAGATGCAACAATTTAGATTTAGATTTAGATTTTATTGTCACATGTACTCAAGTACAGAAGTACAATGAAAAGTGTACAAAATCGCCATACAGTAAGCCATCTTAGGTACAAAGATATCTAGGTAGAAGAAAATTAGATACAATGTAGTAAAAGAAAGAAATAAAGTTAAAAAGCTAAGCAGAGATTCAACAAAGACCTTTAGAAAGCATAGAACATTGCAGCTCAGTACAGGCCCTTCGGCCTTCGATGTTGCACCGACCTATGGAACCAATCTGAAGCTCATCTCACCTACACTATTCTATTCTCGTCCAACTGCCTGTCCAATGACCATTTAAATGCTCTTAAAGTTGGCGAGTCTACTACTATTGCAGGCAGTGCATTCCACATCCCTACCACTCTCTGACATCTGACCTATATCTATCACCCCTCAATTTAATACTGTGTCCCCTCATGCTAGCCATCACCATCTGACGAAAAAGGCTCTCACTATCCTGCCTATGTAACTCTCTGATTATCTTATATGTCTCAATGAAGTCACCTCTCAACCTTCTTCTCTCGAACTAAAACAGCCTCATTTCCTTCAGCCTTTCCTCGTAAGACTTTGCCTCCATAGCAGGCAACATCCTAGTAAATCTCCTCTGAACCCTTTCCAAAGCTTCCACATCCTTCCTATAATGCGGTGTCCAGAACTGTCCACATTACTCCAGGTGCGGCCATACCAGAGTTTTGTACAGCTGCAGCATGACCTTGTGGCTCCAAAACTCAATCCCTCTACCAATAAAAGCTAACACACTGTATGCCTCCTTACCTCATTCCTGAAGAAGGGCTAATGCCCGAAACGTCAATTCTCCTGTTCCCTAGATGCTGCCTGACCTGCTGCGCTTTTCCAGCAACACATTTCCATCCTTAACAACCCTATCCACCTGGGTGGCAATTTTCAGGGATCTATTTACCTGGACTCCGAGATCTCTCTGCTCATTTACACTATCAAGAATCTTACCATTAGCCCAGTATTCCTGCTAATGCTAAATTCTGCATTCCTGTTATTCCTTCCAAAGTGAATCTCCTCTTACTTTTCTACATTAAACTCCAACTCTGCCCAGCTTATCGATGTCTCTCTGTAACCTACAACATCTTTCGTCGCTATCCACAACTCTACTGAGCTTAGTGTCATCTGCAAATTTACTAACCCATCCTTCTATGCCCACATCCAGGTCATTTATAAAAATGACAAACAACCGTGGGCCCAAAACAGATCCTTGCGGAACCCCATGTGCACCTGAACTCCAAGGATGAACATTTCCCATCAACCATCACCTTCTGTCTTTTTTCAGCGAGCCAATTTGTGATCCAAGCCACTAAATCACCCTCAATCCCATGCCTCTGTATTTTGTGCAGTAGCCTACCATGGGGAACCCTATCAAATGCCTTACTGAAATCCATATACACCACATCAACCGCTTTACCCTCATCCATCTGTTTGGTCACCTTCACAAAGAACTCAATAAGATTCGTGAGGCAGAACCTACCCTTCACAATCCGTGTTGACGATCCCTAATGAACATATTCCTTTCCAGATGATTATAAATCCTATCTGTTATAACACTTCATCCACAACTGAAATAAGACTCACAGGTCTATAATTTCCAGGGTTTTCTCAACTCCCCTTCGTGAACAAGGGGACAACATTTGCTACCCTCCAGTCTTCTGGCACTATTCCTGTAGACAATGACAACATAAAGATCAAAGCCAAAGGCTCAGCAATCTCCTCCCTGGCTTCCCAGAGAATCATAGGATGAATCCCATGCAGCCATCTATTTTTACACTTTCCAGAATTGCTAACGCTTCCTGCTTATGAACCTCAATCCCGTCTAGTCTAGTAGCCTGTATCTCAGTATTCTCCTTGACCATATTGTCTTTTTCTCATGTGAATTCTGGTGAAAAGTAGTCATTTAGCGCTTCCCCTATCTCCTCTGACTCCACGCACAACTTCCCACTACTCTGCTTGATTGCCCCTAATCTTACTCTCGTCATTCTTTTATTCCTGATATACCTGTAGAAAGGGTGTAGGTTTGCTCGCTTAGCTGTAGGTTTGATATCCAGACGTTTCATTACCTGGTTAGGTAACATCATCAGTGGCGACCTCCAAGTGAAGCGAAGCTGATGTCTCCTGCTTTCTATTTATATCTTCCTCCTGGAAGAGGTTCCTGGAGTTTGTGATAATGTCATTTCCTGTTCGTTTTCTGAGGGGTTGATAGATGGCATCTAGATGTATGTGCTTGTTTATGGCGTTGTGGTTGGAGTGCCAGGCCTCTAGGAATTCTCTGGCATGTCTTTGCTTAGCCTGTCCCAGGATAGATGTGTGGTCCCAGTCGAAATGGTGGTTTTTTTCATCTGTGTATAGGGCTACGAGGGAGAGAGGGTCATGTCTTTTTGTGGCTAGCTGGTGTTCATGTATCCTGGTGGCTAACTTTCTTCCTGTTTGTCCTACGTAGTGTTTGTGGCAGTCCTTGCATGGAATTTTGTAGATGATGTTGGTTTTGTCCATGGGTTGTACTGGGTCTTTCAAGTTTGTTAGTTTTTGTTTGAGAATGTTGGTAGGTTTGTGTGCTACTAGGATTCCAAGGGGTCTTAGTAGTCTGGCTGTCATTTCTGAAACTTCTTTGATGTATGGTAAGGTGGTTAGGGTTTCTGGCTATGTTTGGTCTGCTTGTCGTGGTTTGTTCTTGAGGAATCTGCGCACTGTATTTATTGAGTATCCGTTCTTCTTGAATACATAGTATAGGTGGTTCTCCTCTGTTTTCCAAAGTTCGTCTGTGCTGCAGTGTGTGGTGGCCCGTTGGAATAGTGTTCTGATACAGCTTTGTTTGTGTGTGTTGGGATGGTTGCTGGTGTAGGTCCTCCCGCACAAGGGACTGAATATCATTCCTTACCAACAGGGCCATCCCACCCCCTCTGCCCGTCAGTCTGTCCTTACGATAGCACGTATAGCCTTGAATATTCATTTCCCAGGCCCTGTCCATTTGAAGCCACGTCTCCGTTATCCCCACAACATCGTAACTGCCAATTTCCAAATGAGCCTCAAGCTCATCCATCTTATTTCTAATGCTTCGTGCATTCATATATAGTATTTTTAATTTGTTACTGCCCTCAACCTTCCTATCAATCCCTATTTCACTCAACCTTATGGCATGATCCCTTTTTGAGATTTCTGCTCCATTGATACCGTTGTCTTTCTTGACTTCTCTTGTTCTAACTTTCCCTGCAATTTCCTTCTTAAACTTCCAGTTTGTCCCCTCCCCGCCGCTATTTAGTTTAAACGCAGCTGTGTTGCAGTGGCAAACCTGCCTGCCAGAATGCTGGTCCCCCATCTATTAAGGTGCTCTATAGAATAGAGCTCTATTCCTGATGAAGAGCTTTTGCCCGAAACGTCGATTTTCCTGCTTCTCACATGCTGCCTGAATTGCTGTGCTTTTCCAGCACCACTCTAATCTAAACTCTCATTTCGCCATAACCTCAGTGACATAGTCAGAGAACAATGAAGGAGGCTTCATATCCATCAACCTTGCCTAGGGCCGATCAGTGCAACTTTCTGAGTACTACAGTAGGGGGGAATATACGAAGGAGAAAATGTTATGGAGGAAATAAAATACAATGGGATTTGGAGAGGGTGACACAAAGCTTTAAGGGAATGGCTCCCGGAATGATGGACTTCTGTTACATGGATAGACAGATGTTGGGATGGCTAAGAGGAGATTCCATTCGAGCTGAAAAATGTCTTGCTGGAAAAGCTCAGCAGGTCAGACAGCATCCAAGGAGCAGGAGAATCGACGTTTTGGGCATGAGCCCTTCTTCAGAAATGAGGAAGGTGTGCCAAGCAGGCTAAGATAAAAGGTAGGGAGGAGGGACTTGGGGAAGGGGCGTTGGGAATGTAATAGGTGGAAGGAGGTTAAGGTGCAGGTGATAGGCTGGAGAGGGGATGGGGGCGGAGAGGTCAGGAAGAAGATTGCAGGTCAAGAAGGCGGTGCTGAGTCCGAGGGTTGGGACTCAGGTAAGGTGGGGGGAGGGGAAATGAGGAAGCTGGAGAAATCTGCATTCATCCCTTGTAGTTGGAGGGTTCCTAGGCGGAAGATGAGGCGCTCTTCCTCCAGGCGTCGTGTTGCCATGGTCTGGCGATGGAGGAGTCCAAGGACCTGCATGTCCTTGGCGGAGTGGGAGGGGGAGTTAAAGTGTTCAGTCACGGGGTGGTTGGGTTGGTTGGTGCTGGTATCCCAGAGGTGTTCTCTGAAACGTTCCGCAAGTAGGCGGCCTGTCTCCCCAATGTAGAGGAGGCCACATCGGGTGCAGCGGATGCAGTACATGATGTGTGTGGAGGTGCAGGTGAATTTGTGACGGATATGGAAGGATCCCTTGGGGCCTTGGATGGACGTGAGGGGGGCGGTGTGGGTGCAAGTTTTGCATTTCTTGCGGTTGCAGGGGAAGGTGCTGGGAGAGGAGGTTGGGTTGGTGGGGGGTGTGGACCTGACGAGGGAGTTGCGGAGGGAGTGGTCTTTCCGGAATGCTGATAGGGGAGGGGAGGGAAATATATCCCTGGTGGTGGGGTCTGTTTGGAGGTGGCGGAAATGACGAAGGATGATACGATGCCTCTGGAGGTTGGTGGGGTGGTTGGTGAGGACCAGTGGTGTTCTGTCCTGGTGGCGATTGGAGGGGCGGGGTCAAAGGGCGGAGGAGCAGGAAGTGGAGGAGATGCGGTGGAGTTGTTGGTCTGAACATAGTCTGGAGTCCATGCGGGGTCAGTCGATCCTGTAGACAGATGCTGAGGAAGGAGATGGGCTGTGGTAGCGAGTCTGTTTGAGGACGTGGTTGAAGAGCTTCAGGGCAGAGGAGATGTCTTGGGGGTGCAGTGAGGAAGGACTCACTGAAATCCTTGTAGAGGGAGGAAGAAAACTTCTTCAAGGAAGGCATCCTTGCAAGACGATTCACAGTAGGTTAAAATCAACTAGGAGAAAGTGAGGACTGCAGATGCTGGAGATCAGAGCTGAAAAATGTGTTGCTGGAAAAGCGCAGCAGGTCAGACAGCATCCAAGGAGCAGGAGAATCGACGTTTCGGGCATAACACTTCTTCAGGAATGAGGAAGGTATGCCAAACAGGCTAAGATAAAAAGGATTCCTGAAGAAGAGCTTATGCCCGAAACGTCGATTCTCCTGTTCCCTGGATGCTGCCTGACCTGCTGCGCTTTTCCAGCAACACATTTTCAGCTAAGATAAAAAGGTAGGGAGGAGGGACTTGGGGGTCATCTCCTCTGCCCTGAAGCTCTTCAGCCACGTCCTCAAACAGACTCGCTACCTCAGCCACATCTCCTTCCTCAGCACCTGTCTACGGAACCTACTGACCCTGAATGGACGCGGGACTATGTTCAGACCAACAAGCACCAACCAACCCAACCGCCCCATGGCTGAACACTTTAACTCCCCCTCCCACTCCGCCAAGGACAAGCAGGTCCTTGGCCTCCTCCATCGCCAGACCATGGCAACACGACGCCTGGAGGAAGAGCGCCTCATCTTCCGCCTAGGAACCCTCCAACTACAAGGGATGAATGCAGATTTCTCCAGCTTCCTCATTTCCCCTCCCCCCACCTTATCTCAGTCCCAACCCTCGGACTCAGCACCGCCTTCTTAACCTGCAATCTTCTTCGGACCCCACCCCCTCTCCGGCCTATCACCCTCACCGGCCTATCACCCTCACATTAACCTCCTCCCACCTATCGCATTCCCAACGCCCCTCCCCCAAGTCCCTCCTCCCTACCTTTTTATCTTAGCCTGTTTGGCATACCTTCCTCATTCCTGAAGAGGGGATTATGCCCGAAACGTCGATTCTCCTGTTCCTTGGATGCTGCCTGACCTGCTGCACTTTTCCAGCAACACATTTTTCAGCTCTGATCTCCAGCATCTGCAGTCCTCACTTTCTCCTCGGAGATTCTATTTGACAGGGATATTTAAAACCATGGAATCTTGACCTCGAAAGCGAGAGGTGAACTGTTCCAATTAATGCAAACATCGAGAACCAGGACAACAATTTCAGGTGACTATCAAAAGAATCAACAGTAACACAAGAGGGAGTTGATGACCTGGTGGTTTATCCTTCTTTTAGCAGTGTGACTTGAACTGTGCACAAAACTTCAAAAGTGACCACACCAATGTCCTCTACAACCTCAACATGACGTCCCAACTCCTGATAAAAAAAAGGAAAAAACTGTGGACGCTGGAAGTCAGAAACAAGAATTCTGGGTGGCACGGTGGCACAGTGGTTAGCACTGCTGTCTCACAGCACCAGAGACCCAGGTTCAATTCCCGTCTCAAGCAACTGCCTGTGTGGAGTTTGAACATTCTCCCCGTGTCTGCGTGGGTTTTCTCTGGGTGCTCTGGTTTCCTCCCACAGTCCAAAAATGTGCAGGTTAGGTGAATTGGCCAGGCTAAATTGCCCGTAGTGTTCGGTGAAGGGGTAAATGTAGGGGAATGGGTCAGGGTGGGTTACGCTTCGGCGGGTCGGTGTGGGCTTGTTGGGCCGAAGGGCCTGTTTCCACACTGTAAGTAATCTAATCTAATCTAAAACAGAATTTGCTGGAAAATCTGGGCAGGTCTGGAGCACGTGTGGAGAGAAATCAAAGTTAACATATCGGGTCCTTCTTCAGAACTGATGGTAGCTAGGTAAAAATTGTTTTTTGTGCAGAAGTTATGATGGGGGAGTTGGTAAGGAGTAAATAATAGGTGGAGATAGAGGTCAAAGAGAGATAAGATCAGTTGGACAGACAAAGGAAGGAAAAACAGTCAGCCTAGGAGAGTGAATAGCTGCTAATGGGGACAATCAATGACTGACAATGGGATGGGTGTAATAGCAGTGCATGTGATAAGAATGCTGGGCTAAGGACATGGGAAAAGGTGCCTCAGGATCCAAAGTTGTTGAACCGCAATATTGAATCCAGAAGGTTGTAGAGTTAACAGGTAGATAATGAGGTGCTGTTCTTCCTGCTTCTGCTGCTTCTGCAGCAAACCCGAGACAGAGAAGTTGGCCAGGGAACAAGGTGGTGTCAGGAGTGAAGGACGAGTGGACCAAGGTGAGCCAGAGGGAACAGACCATGCAGAAAGCTAACAAGATTTTCATTTGATTTGATTATTTTTGTCACATGTACCTAAGTACAGTGAAAGGATTTGTTTTTCAAGCAGCACAGACAGGTCATAACATAGAAGGACATACAGATCATAGGGTTATTAGACAGTGAGGCATACAAGGTTACAGCTGCACAGGAGGTGCACAAAAGCAAGATCAATATTTGGTTTTTTGTACCTCCACACTACCACCTAACAGCAGTAGTGCTTATATTTTCCCCAGGACCCATGATGTGTGTGTGCAGTGAAAGACAACAGGTGTATAAATCTTTATTCACTTCCCACCACCAGGAAGAAAGAAAAAACCCACATGGCCAGTGACAAGCAGTGCCCTTCACATCAAACAAGTGAAGGCGAAGGCAGGGATTAAATCAAAATAGAGTTGGAGGGGGAAATAAAACACCACTCCCTGCGGTGCCCACCGCTCCCTGAACAGCTTAAGGGTATCGGTAGACACCACGTGCTCCTTCTGCAGAGACACCCGGGTTCGATGATCAATATTTGGTTTGGAATTAGAGTGAGGTCCATTCAGCAATCTAATAACAGCAGGGAAGAAGCTGTTCTTCAACTTGTTGGTACAAGTGCTTAAGAGAGTGTTACCGGGGTGGGAGGGGTCTCTGATGGTGTAGGAAGAGAGTGTTACCGGGGTGGGAGGGGTCTCTGATGATGATGAAGAGAGTGTTACCGGGGTGGGAGGGGTCTCTGATGATGATGAAGAGAGTGTAACTGGGGTGGGAGGGTACTCTGATGAATTTGAAAGAGATTGTTACCAGGGTAGGATGGGTCTACGATGATGATGAAGAGAGTGTTACCTTGGTGGGAGGGGTCTCAGATGATGATGAAGACAGTGTTAGCAGGTTGGGAGCGGTCTCTGATGATGATGAAGAGAGTGTTACTGGGGTGGGAGGGGTCTCTGATGAATTTGAAAGAGATTGTTACCAGGGTAGGATGGGTCTACGATGATGATGAAGAGAGTGTTACCTTGGTGGGAGGGGTCTCAGATGATGATGAAGAGAGTGTTACCGGGGTGTGAGGGGTCTCTGATGATGATTAAGACAGTGTTACCGGGGTGTGAGGGGTCTCTGATGATGATTAAGACAGTGTTACCGGGGTGTGAGGGGTCTCTGATGTTGATGAAGAGAGTGTTACCGGGGTGTGAGGGGTCTCTGATGGTGTTGGAAGAGATTGTTATCTGGGTGGGAGGGGTCTCTGATGTTGTTAGATGAGAGTGTTACCAGGGTAGGAGGGATCTCTGATGATGATTAAGACAGTGTTACCGGGGTGTGAGGGGTCTCTGATGATGATGAAGAGAGTGTTACCGGGGTGTGAGGGGTCTCTGATAGTGTTGAAAGCGAGTGTTACTGGGATGGGATTGGTCTCTGATGACGATGAAGAGATTGTTACCGAGGTAGGAGGAGTCTCTGATGGTGTTGGAAGCGAGTGTTACCGGGGTGGGAGGGGTCACTGATGATGATGAAGAGAGCGTTACCGGGGTGAGAGGTGTCTCTGATGGTGTTGGAAGAGAGTGTTACTGGGGTGGGAGGTGTCTCTGATGATGATAAAGAGAGGGTTTCTGGGTTGGGAGGCTTGTCTGATGTTAGATGAGAGTGTTTCCGGGGTAGAAGGAGACTCTGATGGTGTTGGAAGAGATTGTTACCGGGGTGTGAGGGGTCTCTGATGATGGTGAAGAGAGTGTTACCGGGGTGAGAGGGGTCTCTGATGATGATTAAGACAGTGTTGCCAGGATGGGACTGGTCTCTGACGATGATGAGGAGAGTGTTACTGGGGTGGGACTGGTCTCTGACGATGATGAGGAGAGTGTTACTGGGGTGGGACTGATCTCTGACGATGATTATGAGATTGTTACCGGGGTGGGAGGGATCTCTGATGATGATGAAGAGAGTGTTACCGGGGTAGGAGGGGTCTCTGATGATGATGAACAGAGTGTTACCAGGGTGTGAGTGTTCTCTGATGATGATGAAGACAGTGTTACAGGGGTATGGGGGGGGGGTCTCTGATGATGATGAAGTGTGTTACTGGAGTGAGAGGGGTCTCTGATGGTGTTGGAGAGGGTGTTACCGGGGTGTGAGGAGTCTCTGATGATGATTAAGACAGTGTTACCGGGTGAGAGCGGTCTCTGATGATGATGAAGAGAGTGTTGCCCGGATAGGAGGGGTCTCTGATGGTGTTGGAAGAGAGTGTTACCGGGGTGAGAGGGGTCTCTGATGATGATAATGAAGAGAGTGTTACCAGGGTGGGAGGGGTCTCTGAAGATGATGAAAAGAGTGTTACCAGGGTGGGAGGGGTCTCTGAAGATGATGAAGAGAGTGTTACCAGGGTGGGAGGAGTCTCTGATGATTATGATGAGAGTGTTACCGGGGTATGAGGGGTCTCTGATGGTGTTGGAAGAGAGTGTTACCAGGTTGGGAGGGTCTGTGATGATGATGAAGTGAGAGTTTCTGGGTTGGGAGGCGTGTCTGATGTTAGATGAGAGTGTTTTCGGGATAGGAGGAGACTCTGATGGTGTTGGAAGAGATTGTTACCGGGGTGTGAGGGGTCTCTGACGATGATGAAGGAAGTGTTGCCCGGGTATGAGGGGTCTCTGATGGTGTTGGAAGAGAATGTTACCCGGGTGGGAAGTTTCTCTGATGATGATGAAGAGATGTTACCGGGGTAGGAGGGGTCTCTGATGATGATGAAGAGAGTGTTACCAGGGTGTAAGGGGTCTCTGATGATGATGAAGACAGTGTTACAGGGGAATGGGGGGCGGTTTCTGACGATGATGAAGAGTGTTACCGGAGTGAGAGGGGTCTCTGATGGTGTTGGAGAGAGTGTTACCGGGGTGTGAGGAGTGTCTGATGATGATTAAGACAGTGTTACCAGGTGCGAGGGGTCTCTGATGATGATGAACCAAGTGTTACCAGGTGATTGGGGTCTCTGATGATGATGAAGAGAGTGCTACCGGGGTGTGAGGAGTCTCTGATGATGTTTAAGAGTATTACCGGGTGAGAGGGATCTCTAATGATGATGAAGAGAGTGTTACCAGGTTGGGAGGGGCCTCTGATGATGAGGAAGAGAGAGTTTCTGGGTTGGGAGGCGTGTCTGGTGTTAGATGTGAGTGGTTCCGGGATAGGAGGAGACTCTGATGGTGTTGGAAGAGATTGTTACCGGAGTAGGAGGGGTCTCTGATGGTGTTGGAAGAGAGTGTTACTGGGATGGGAGGTGTCTCTGATGGTGTTGGAAGACAGTGTTACCAGGGTGAGAGGGGTCTCTGATGATGATGAAGAGAGTGTTACCAGGGTGTGAGGGGTCTCTGATGATGATGAAAACAGTGTTACAGGGGTATGGGGTGGGTCTCTGACGATGATGAAGAGTGTTACCGGAGTGAGAGGGGTCTCTGATGGTGTTGGAGAGAGTGTTACCGGGATGTGAGGAGTGTCTGATGATGATTAAACAGTGTTACCGGGTGAGAGGGGTCTCTAATGATGATTAAGACAGTGTTGCCAGGTGCGAGAGTTCTCTGATGATGATGAAGACAGTGTTACAGGGGTATGGGTGGGTCTCTGATGATGATGAAGAGTGTTACTGGAGTGAGAGGGGTCTCTGATGGTGTTGGAGAGAGTGTTACCGGGGTATGAGGAGTCTCTAATGATGATGAAGAGAGTGTTACCAGGATGAGAGGGGTCTCTGATGATGATGAAGAGAGTGTTACCAGGGTGTGAGGGGTCTCTGATGATGATGAAGACAGTGTTACAGGGGAATGGGGGGGGGTCTCTGACGATGATGAAGAGTGTTACCGGAGTGAGAGGGGTCTCTGATGGTGTTGGAGAGAGTATTACCGGAGTGTGAGGAGTCTCTGATGGTGATGAAGAGAGTGTTACCAGGGTGTGAGGGGTCTCTGATGATGATGAAGAGAGTGTTACCAGGGTGTGAGGGGTCTCTGATGATGATGAAGACAGTGTTACAGAGGTATGGGGGGGTCTCTGATGATGATGAAGAGTGTTACTGGAGTGAGAGGGGTCTCTGATGGTGTTGGAGAGAGTGTTACCGGGGTATGAGGAGTCTCTAATGATGATGAAGAGAGTGTTACCAGGTTGAGACGGGTCTCTGATGATGATGAAGAGAGTGTTACCAGGGTGTGAGGGGTCTCTGATGATGATGAAGACAGTGTTACAGGGGAATGGGGGGGGGGTCTCTGACGATGATGAAGAGTGTTACCGGAGTGAGAGGGGTCTCTGATGGTGTTAGAGAGAGTATTACCGGAGTGTGAGGAGTCTCTGATGATGATGAAGAGAGTGTTACCAGGGTGTGAGGGGTCTCTGATGATGATGAAGAGAGTGTTACCAGGGTGTGAGGGGTCTCTGATGATGATGAAGACAGTGTTACAGAGGTATGGGGGGTCTCTGATGATGATGAAGAGTGTTACTGGAGTGAGAGGGGTCTCTGATGGTGTTGGAGAGAGTGTGTCCGGGGTGTGAGGAGTGTCTGATGATGATTAAGAGAGTGTTACCAGGTGCGAGGGGTCTCTGATGATGAACCGAGTGTTACCAGGTGATTGGGGTCTCTGATGATGATGAAGAGAGTGCTACCGGGGTGTGAGGAGTCTCTGATGATGTTTAAGAGTATTACCGGGTGAGAGGGATCTCTAATGATGATGAAGAGAGTGTTACCAGGTTGGGAGGGGCCTCTGATGATGATGAAGAGAGAGTTTCTGGGTTGGGAGGCGTGTCTGGTGTTAGATGTGAGTGGTTCCGGGATAGGAGGAGACTCTGATGGTGTTGGAAGAGATTGTTACCGGGGTAGGAGGGGTCTCTGACGATGATGAAGAGAGTGTTGCCCGGGTAGGGGGGGTCTCTGATGGTGTTGGAAGAGAGTGTTACAGGGATGGGAGGTGTCTCTGATGGTGTTGGAAGACAGTGTTACCGGGGCGAGACGGGTCTCTGATGATGATGAAGAGAGTGTTACCAGGGTGTGAGGGGTCTCTGATGATGATGAAGACAGTGTTACAGGGGTATGGGGTGGGTCTCTGACGATGATGAAGAGTGTTACCGGAGTGAGAGGGGTCTCTGATGGTGTTGGAGAGAGTGTTACCGGGGTGTGAGGAGTGTCTGATGATGATTAAACAGTGTTACTGGGTGAGAGGGGTCTCTAATGATGATTAAGACAGTGTTGCCAGGTGCGAGAGTTCTCTGATGATGATGATGCGATTGTTACCGGGGTGTGAGGAGTCTCTGATGATGATGAAGAGAGTGTTACCAGGTTGGGAGGGGTCTCTAATGATGATGAAGAGAGTGTTACCGGGGTAGGAGGTGTCTCTGATGGTGTTGGAAGAGAGTGTTACCGGGGTGAGAGGGGTCTCTGATGATGATAATGAAGAGTGTGTTACCGGGGTATGAGGAGTCTCTGATGATGATTAAGACAGTGTTATCAGGTGAGAGGGGTCTCTGATGATGATGAAGAGAGTTACCGGGGTGTGAGGAGTCTCTGATGATGATGAAGAGTGGTTTCTGGGTTGGGAGGCGTGTCTGATGTTAGATGAGAGTATTTCCGGGGTAGGAGGAGACTCTGATGATGATGAAGAGAGTGTTACCGGGGTAGGAGGGGTCTCTGATGATGATGAAGAGAGTGTTACCGGGGTGTGAGGGGTCTCTGATGATGATGAAGAGAGTGTTACCAGGGTGTGAGGGGTCTCTGATGGTGTTGGAGAGAATGTTACCGGGGTGTGAGGGGTGTCTGATGATGATGATGATGATGATGAGAGTGTTACCGGGGTAGGAGGGGTGTCCGATGATGATGAAGAGCGTGTTACCAGGGTGTGAGGGGAATCTGATGATGATGAAGACAGTGTTACAGGGGTATTGGGGGGTCTCTGACGATGATGAAGAGAGTGTTACTGGGGTGGGAGGGTTCTCTGATGATGATGAAGACAGTGTTACAGGGGTATGGGGGGGGGGTCTCTGACGATGATGAAGAGTGTTACCGGAGTGAGAGGGGTCTCTGATGGTGTTGGAGAGAGTGTTACCGGAGTGAGAGGGGTCTCTGATGGTGTTGGAGAGAGTGTTACCAGGGTGAGAGGGGTCTCTGACGATGATGAAGAGAGTGTTACTGGAATGGGAGGGATCTCTGATGATGCTGAAGAGTGTTACCAGGGTAGGAGGGGTCTCTGATGGTGTTGGAAGAGAATCTTACTGGTGTGGGAGGGGTCTCTGATGATGATGATGAAGACAGTGTTACCGGGGAGTGAGGGATCTCTAATGATGTTGAAGAGATTGTTACCGGAGTGAGAGGGGTCTCTGATGATGAAGTGAGTGTTACTGGGGTGGGATGGGTCTCTAATTATGATGAAGAGTGTGTTACCGGGGTAGGAGGGGTCTCTGATGGTGTTGGAAGAGAATGTTACTGGTCTGTGACGGGTCTCTGATGATGATGAAGAGAGTGTTACCGGGGTGGGAGGGATTTCTGATGATGCCTCCCACTGCTCCAGTATTAGAATTATTTGCAAGGAACTGTTCCCAGTCCACTTTGGCCAGTTTCTGCTTTATTTTAATAAAATATGCCTTTCCCCCCTATCCAAAACACCTTTTGCAAGCCATCTTTTCACTTGTCCTTAAGTATTCTGAACCATGTTGTTTTCACTATCACGAAAATGTTCCCCCAATGCTACATCAAACACTTTGACAAAGGGTCAGTTAGACTTGTACGTCAGCTCTTTTCTCTCCTTACAGATGCTGCCAGACCTGCTGAGATTTTCCAGCATTTTCTCTTTTGGTTTCAGATTCCAGCATCTGCAGTAATTTGCTTTTACTCATCCAGCTTCTTTCCCCAGAATCAGTTCCAGCACTATGCTGTCCTATGTAGCACCTGCGATAGGGTTAGGGTTAGGGCTAGGAACCCTCCAACCACAAGGGATGCTGCCTAGGAACCCTTCAACCACAAGGGATGAACTCAGATTTCTCCAGTTTCCTCATTTCCCCTCCCCCCACCTTGTCTCAGTCCCAATTCTCGAACTCAGCACTACCTTCCTGCAATCTTCTTCCTGACCTCTCTGCCCCCACTCCGGCCTATCACGCTCACCTTAACCTCCTTCCACCTATCGCATTTCCAACGCCCCTCCCCCAAGTCCCTCCTCCCTACCTTTTATCTTAGCCTGCTGGACACACTTTCCTCATTCCTGAAGAAGGACTCATGCCCGAAACGTCGATTCTCCTGCTCCTTGGATGCTGCCTGACCTGCTGCGCTTTTCCAGCAACACATTTTCAGGTCTGATCTCCAGCATCTGCAGTCCTCACTTTCTCCACACAAAAAGCTCTCCTGGATTACATTCCAAGAAATCCACCCAGTCTAAACTCTTTCACTTGGTACTTCCGACTGCAGACTGTCATAAATGCCTTAATTTGCACTGATGTGCTCGGGTCCTCCATAATCGAGGATGGAGATATTTATATCGTCTTCTCCTCCAGGGAGTTGTTTAATTGTCTGCCTCTATTCACGACCAGACACAGCAAATTGTAGAGCTTAGGTCTGAACTGTTGGTTGCGAAATCACTTGGCCCTATCTATCATTGTGTACAATTCTGGTCTCCCTCCTATCAGAAGGATGTTGTGAAAGTTGTAAGGATTCAGAAAACATTTACAAGGTTGTTGCTACGATTGCAGGGTTTGAGCTACAGGGAAAGGCTGAATAGGCTGGTACTGTTTTCCCTGGAGTGTTGGAGGCTGAGGCATGCTCTTTTAAAATCATGAGGGACGTGGAAAGAGTGAATAGATAGGCGGTTTTGTGGGAACGAGAGAGACTCACGTTTGGTATGTTGCCTCCCAGGTGCAAGGGTACGTGATGTCTCTGATCGTGTTTTCCGGGTCCTGGAGGGGGAGGGGGAGCAGCCCGAAGTCGTGGTCCATATTGGCACCAACGACATAGGTAGGAGGAGTGCCGAGGATGTTAGACAGGCTTTCAGGGAGCTAGGTTGGAAGCTCAGAGTTAGAACGAACAGAGTTGTTGTCTCTGGTTTGTTACCCGTGCCACGTGATAGAGATTCGAGGAATAGGGAAAGAGAACACTTAAATGCGTGGCTACAGGGATGGTGCAGGAGGGAGGGATTCCGGTTTTTGGATAACTGGGGTTCTTTCTGGGGACGGTGGGACCTCTATAAACAGGATGGTCTACACCTGAACCTGAGGGGCACCAGTATCCTTGGAGGGAGGTTTGCTAGTGCTCTTGGGGGGGGTTTAAACTAACTCTGCAGGGGCATGGGAACCCAGATTGTAGCTTCAGGGTGCAGGGCCTGGAGTGTAGGGAGGTTAGGAACATGGCATCAATTTCAAAGGAGGGTGCCTGTAAACAGGAAAGTGGCTTGAAGTGTGTATACTTCAATGCAAGAAGTATACGAAATAAGGTAGGTGAACTTGCAGCGTGGGTTGGTACCTGGGACTTCGATGTTGTGGCTATTACAGAGGCATGGCTAGAACAGGGACAGGATTGGCTGTTGCAGGTTCCAGGATTTAAATGTTTTAGTAGGGTCAGAGGTGGGGGTAAAAGAGGGGGAGGTGTGGCATTGCTTGTCAAAGATAGTATTACAGTGGTGGAAAGGACGATGGATGAGGACTTGCCATCTGAGGTAGTTTGGGCTGAGGTTAGGAATAGGAAAGGTGAGGTCACCCTGTTAGGAGTCTTTTACAGGCCTCCTAATAGTCCTAGAATCATTGAAGAAAGGATAGGGAAGGTGATTCAGGAGATGAGTCTTATACAACTGCAACATGACCTCAGGACTCCGGAACTCAATTCCTCTACCAATAAAAGCCAGTACGCCCTATGCCTTCTTCACCGCACTATTTACCTAGGTGGCAACTTTCAAAGATTTGTGTACATGGACACCAAGATCCCTCTGCTCATCCACACTACCAAGTATCCGACCGTTAGCCCAGTACCCCATCTTTTTATTACTCTTACCAAAGTGAATCACCTCACACTTAGCTACATTGAACTCCATTTGCCACCTTTCTGCCCAGTTCTGCAGCTTATCTATATCCCGCTGTAACCTGCCACATCCTTCCTCACTGTCTACAACTCCTCCGACTTTTGTATCATCCGCAAACTTGCTCACCCAACCTTCTAACCCCTCCTCCAGGTCATTTATAAAAATGACAAACAGCAATGGTCCCAAAACAGATCCTTGCGGAACACCGCTAGTAACTGCACTCCAAGATGAACCTTTGCCATCAACTACTACCCTCTGTCTTCTTCCAGCCAACCAACTCCTAATCCAAACCTCCAACTCACCCTCAATCCCATACCTCCGTATTTTTTGTGTAGTCTACCATGGGGAATCTTATCAAACGCCTTACTAAAATCCATATACACCACATCTACTGATTTCCCCTCGTCCACCTCCTTAGTCACCTTCTCAAAGAATTCAATAAGGTTTGTGAGGCACGACCTGCCCTTCACAAAACCATGCTGACTATCTTTGATCACATTATTCCTATCCAGATGTTCATAAATCCTATCCCTTACAATTCTCTCTAAGACTTTGCCCACAACAGAAGTGAGACTCACCAGCCTATAATTACTAGGGTTATCCCTACTCCCCTTCTTGAACAAGGGAACCACATTTGCTAGCCTCCAATCTTCTGGCACTACTCCTGTAGACAACGAGGACATAAAAATCAAGGCCAATGGCTCTGCAATCTCCTCCCTTGCTTCCCAGAGAATCCTAGGATAAATGCCATCAGGCCCAGGGGACTTATCTATTTTCACCCTTTCCAGAATTTCCAACACCTCTTCTCTACATACCTCAAAGTCATCCATTCTACTTAATTGTGACTCAGTACTCCCATTGACAACAATGTCCTGTTCCTGATTGAATACTGACGAAAAGTATTCATTCAGTGTCTCCCCAATCTCTTCAGCGTCCACACGCAACTTCCCACTACTATCCTTGACTGGACCTATTCCTACCCTAGTCATTCTTTTATTCCTGTTAGGTTGGAAGCTGAAGAGCAGGACGAGTAGAGTGGTGATCTCAGGATTGCTACCGGTGCCACGAGATAGTGAGATGAGGAACAGTCAGCAAATGCAGCTTAACACGTGGCTGTGAGGCTGGTGCAGGAGGGAGGGCTTCAGATACCTAGACCATTGGGATACCTTTTGGGGAAGGTGGGACCTGTACATGAAGGACAGGTTGCACCTGAACTGGAGGGGCACAAATGTCCTGGGTGGGAGATTTGCTCATGCAATTCGGAAGGGTTTAAACTAGTTTGGCAGGGGGGTGGGAATCGGAGCCACATGTCTGAGAGGGGGTCAGTTGCAGACAGGACGGTGACAGGATATATTGAATCTATCAGGAAAGTTTCTCACGCAATGAAACAAAGGGATCGTTAAAGTGTGTCTGCTTTAATGCAAGGAGTGTCCGGAATAAGAGTGACGAACTTCGAGCATGGACCAGTAAAACATAAAACATAGAAAAGTACAGCACAGATGTTGTGAAACTTGAAAGGGTTCAGAAAAGATTTACAATGATGTTGCCAGGATTGGAGGATTTGAGCGATAGGGAGAGGCTGGGGCTGTTTTCCCTGGAGCATTGGATGCTGAGGGATGACCTTGTACAATCATGAGGGGCATGAATAGGATAAATCGACCAAGTTTTTTTCCCTGGGGTGGGGGAGTCCAGAACTAGAGGGCATAGGTTTAGGGTGAGAAGGGAAAGATATAGAAGAGACCTAAGGGGCAACGTTTTCATTCACAGGGTGGTACGTGTATGGAATGAGCTGCCAGAGGAAGTGATGGAGGCTGGTACAATTGCTGGAGGGATACGGGCCAGGTGCTGGTAAGTGAATCTTGATTGAATTGGGATATCTGGTTGACATGGACGAGTTGGACCAAAGGGTCTGTTTCTGTGCTTTACATCTCTATGACTATGACTCTAAGACCCTATGATGGGTGACTAAGGCTATGGGGACTTTTCTGCTATAAATTACAACCATTTGTTCAGTATGTTTTCCCTAATTATGATGATTGTTCAAAGTTCCTCTTTTTCTATAATCTCAGCATTACCTACTACTATTTGGATATTCTGCAGTGAAAGCTGAGGCAAATATTAACTTTGTGTCTCTGTCATTTCTGTGTTCCCACTATTAACTCCCCGGTCTCATCCTGCAAGGGACCAGTATTTATTTTAGATGGCTATGCAGACAATTTCACCCTGGGTGGAGGAAAACTGCTTCAAGCAGGTCAACACGTCTGCTCCATCTGTTTCGTTTTGTTTCCCATTTGTGCTTCCTTAATTTACCTTTAGTGATGTCCTGAACTCCCGGCCCCAGCGCAGACTTTGCGTGGCATCCTCCCAACCCAGCATGCTTGTCTCTCGGCCCGGTGTGCCTGTCTCTCGGCCCGGCGTGGTGGTCTCTCGGCCCGGTGTGGTGGTCTCTCGGCCCGGTGTGGCGGTCTCTCGGCCCGGTGTGGTGGTCTCTCGGCCTGGTGTGGCGGTCTCTCGGCCCGGTGTGGCGGTCTCTCGGCCCGGTGTGGTGGTCTCTCGGCCTGGCGTGGCGGTCTCTCGGCCCGGTGTGGCGGTCTCTCGGCCCGGCGTGGTGGTCTCTCGGCCTGGCGTGGTGGTCTCTCGGCCCTGTGTGGTGGTCTCTCGGCCCGGTGTGGCGGTCTCTCGGTCCGGCGTGGTGGTCTCTCGGCCTGGCGTGGCGGTCTCTCGGCCCGGTGTGGTGGTCTCTCGGCCCGGTGTGGCGGTCTCTCGGCCCGGCGTGGTGGTCTCTCGGCCTGGTGTGGTGGTCTCTCGGCCCGGTGTGGTGGTCTCTCGGCCCGGTGTGGCGGTCTCCCGGCCCGGCGTGGTGGTCTCTCGGCCTGGCGTGGTGGTCTCTCGGCCCGGTGTGGTGGTCTCTCGGCCCGGTGTGGTGGTCTCTCGGCCCGGCGTGGTGGTCTCTCGGCCCGGCGTGGTGGTCTCTCGGCCCGGTGTGGCGGTCTCTCGGCCCGGCGTGGTGGTCTCTCGGCCCGGTGTGGTGGTCTCTCGGCCCGGTGTGGCGGTCTCTCGGCCCGGTGTGGCGGTCTCTCGGCCCGGTGTGGTGGTCTTTCGGCCCGGTGTGGCGGTCTTTCGGCCCGGTGTGGCGGTCTCTCGGCCCGGTGTGGCGGTCTCTTGGCCTGGCGTGGTGGTCTCTCGGCCCGGTGTGGAGGTCTTTCGGCCCGGTGTGGCGGTCTCTCGGCCCGGTGTGGCGGTCTCTTGGCCTGGTGTGGCGGTCTCTCAGCCCGGTGTGGAGGTCTTTCGGCCCGGTGTGGCGGTCTCTCGGCCCGGTGTGGCGGTCTCTTGGCCTGGTGTGGTGGTCTCTTGGCCCGGTGTGGAGGTCTTTCGGCCCGGTGTGGAGGTCTTTCGGCCCGGTGTGGCGGTCTTTCGGCCCGGTGTGGCGGTCTCTCGGTCCAGTGTGGCGGTCTCTCGGCCCGGCGTGGTGGTCTCTCGGCCCGGTGTGGTGGTCTCTCGGCCCAGTGTGGTGGTCTCTCGGCCCGGTGTGGTGGTCTCTCGGCCCGGCGTGGTGGTCTCTCGGCCCGGTGTGGCGGTCTCTCGGCCCGGTGTGGCGGTCTCTCGGCCCGGTGTGGCGGTCTCTCGGCCCGGTGTGGCGGTCTCTCGGCCCGGTGTGGCGGTCTCTTGGCCTGGTGTGGTGGTCTCTCGGCCCGGTGTGGCGGTCTCTCGGCCCGGTGTGGCGGTCTCTCAGCCCGGCGTGGCGGTCTCTTGGCCTGGCGTGGTGGTCTCTCGGCCCGGCGTGGCGGTCTCTCGGCCTGGCGTGGTGGTCTCTCGGCCTGGCGTGGCGGTCTCTCGGCCCGGCGTGGCGGTCAGCATGACCTCAGGCTGCTCTTCTGGCCATGAGTTGAAGGCCGACACGGTCTGGAGACTAGGTGCTGGCATGGACTGTGTTGGAAGGACTGTTATTCTGAACTTATATTTCTTCATTTTTCTAACTTTGGTTTGCCTAAAAAATATGTGTTTATAAATCTGTAGATAGGTTCCTTTGTACTGAAGATGGCACTGTAAGTGGTGACTTGTAAACTTGTCACCGCACTCACTTGAGTACACGTGAGAATAAAGCTAATTCTAACAAACAATTCTCTTCATTTTTTTATACACTTATAGAAGCTTTCACTACCTGCTTTTATACTTGCTTTGTTTTATTTTGTAATTTATTTTTGCTCTTTTTACATCTTTTTAAGTAACTCTTTTGTGATCTTTGAAAGTTTCCCAATCTTCCGGTATGCCACTCACATTTGCAATATGGTCTGCTTTAGCTGTTGTGTTTATATTATCCTTAACCTCCTTGTTTAGTGACTAGTGGAGTGCCACAAGGATGGGTGCTGGGTCCACTACTTTTCATCATTTACATAAATGATTTGGATGTGATCATAAGAGGTATAGTTAGTAAGTTTGCAGATGACATCAAAATTGGAGTTGTGGTGGACAGCAACACCTCAGATTACAATGGGATCTTGATCAGATGGGCCAATGGGCTGAGAAGTGGCAGATTGAGTTTAATTTAGATAAATGTGAGGTGCTGCATTTTGGGAAAGCAAATCTTAGCAGGATGTATACACTTAATGATAAGGTCCTCAGGAGTGTTGTTGAACAAAGAGACCTTGAAGTGCAGGTTCATAGCTCCTTGAAAGTAGAGTTGCTGGTAGATAGGATAGTGAAGAAGGTGTTTGGTATGCATTCCATTAATCGTCAGAGCTTGGAGTATAGGAGTTGGGAGGGCATGTTGCGGTTGTAAAGGTCGTGAGTTAGGCCACTTTAGGCCATTTTGGGTTCCTTCCTATCGGAAGGATGTTGTGAAACTTGAAAGGGTTCAGAAAATTTTTACAAAGTTGTTTCCAGGGTTAGAGGATTTAAGCTAGAGGGAGAGGTTGAATACGCTGGGGCTGTTTTCCCTGGAGCGTCGAAGACTGAGGGGTGACCTTATAGATGTCTATAAAATCTTGAGGGGCATGGATAGCATAAATAGACAAGGTCCTTTCCCTGGGGTGGGGGAGTCCAAAACTAGAGGGCATACTTTTGAGGTGAGAGGGGTAAGATATAAAAGAGACCTAAGGGCCAACTTCCGTGGGCAGAGGAGGGTGTGTGTATGGAATGAGCTGCCAGAGGAAGTGGTGGAGGCTAGTACAATTGGAACAATTAAAAGGCATCTGGATGGGTATATGAATAGGAAGGGTTTGGAAAGTTATGGGCCAAGTGCTGATAAATGAAACTAGATTAGATTGGGATATCTGGTCAGCATAGATGAGTTGCACCAAAGGGTCTGTTTCCGTGCTGTATGACACTACGGCATTGAAAAGTTTACAACTGTAGCCTGAACAGTTTTAGCAAAGAATAATCAAGAAAGTTAGCAGATTGCTGGCCTTTATATCTAGAAGACCAGAGTAGAACAATGCAAAAGTTATGCTGCAACTGTACAAAACCCTGGTTAGACCCGACTTGGAGGATTGTGAGCAAAAGTTTAAGAATTATTTAGATCCTTAGTAAGGATAGGAAGGCCTAGGAGGGAACACAATGTAGGTTTAAAGAATGATACCATAGTATCAGGTGACAAATTATGAGGTGAGATTATCTAAATTAGGTCTGTATTCTCTAAATTTATGAGGTTAGAACTGATCAGTTGGAAGTGTTTCAGGTATTAACAGAGAAAGACAGTGTAGATAAGAATAAACTATTTCCATTTGCTGGAGATTTTTTAATTTGTTCATGGGACATTGTTGTTACTGGCCCAGTCAGCATTTCATGTCCATCTACAATTGCCAAGAGGGCAGTTAGGGTCAACCATAATGCTGTAGGTATGGAGTCTCATAGAATAGAATACAAAACCTGCAATGTGGAAGCAGGCCATTCAGCCCATCGAGGTCACACTGCCCCTCCAAAGAGCATCCCACCCACACCCACACCCGATCACCATGCATTTCCCATGACCAACCCACACATCCCTGGGCAATATGGGCAATTTAGCATGGCCAATTCACCTAACCTACATATCTGTGGGAGGGAACCAGGGCACATGTAGGCTAGACCATGTAAAGATGTCAATTTCCTTTCCTAAAGGAAGTTACTGAACCAGGTGAACTTTTCCTGACAATTAACAAAGGTTTCACATGCACCATTAGACTCTTGATTGCAGATTTTGACTGAAGTCACATTTCACCATCTGTCTGGGTGGGAACATTGCCTGCCCTTCTGGTTTAATTACCTAGCAACAATGTCACAAAGCCTACATCACCCCTGATTCCAGAGCCGGGGGCGTAGTCTAAGAATCAGGGCCACACCGTTTAGGAGAGATGTTCAGAAGCGCTTCTATGTGCAAGGGTGGCAGGGCTTGGGAACTCTCTTCCACAAACAGCAGTGGATGCTGGATCAGTTGTTAATCTTAAATCTGAGATGTTTTATTGTTAAGCAAAGTTATTAAGCGATCAGACCAAAGGCACCTCTTTGAATGCAATAATAGGTTCAAGGAGCTGAGTGGCTGACTCCTTTTCCTATGTTCCAATACAAGCGATGAACAGTGATTGGATGGGCTGAGCTCATTTTCCTTGGAGAGGGGACTGAAAGGAGACATAGAACATAGAACATAGAACAATACAGCACAGAACAGGCCCTTCGGCCCACGATGTTGTGCCGAACATTTGTCCTAGTTTAAGCACCTATCCATGTACCTATCCAATTGCCGCTTAAAGGTCACCAATGATTCTGACTCTGCCACTCCCACAGGCAGCGCATTCCATGTCCCACCACTCTCTGGGTAAAGAACCTACCCCCCGACATCCCCCCTATACCTTCCACCCTTCACCTTAAATTTATGTCCCCTTGTAACACTCTGTTGCACCAGGGGAAAAAAGCCTCTGACTGTCTACCCTATCTATTCCCCTGATCATCTTATAAACCTCTATCAAGTCATCCCTCATCCTTCGCCGTTCCAATGAGAAAAGGCCTAGCACGCTCAACCTATCCTCGTACGACCTATTCTCCATTCCAGGCAACATCCTGGTAAATCTCTTCTGCACCCTCTCCAAAGATTCCACATCTTTCCCAAAATGAGGCGACCAGAACTGCACACAGTACTCCAAATGTGGCCTTACCAAGGTCCTATACAGCTGCAACATCACCTCACCACTCTTGAATTCAATCCCTCTGCTAATGAACGCTAATACACCATAGGCCCTCTTACAAGCTCCATCCACCTGAGTGGCAACTTTCAAAGAGCTATGAACATAGACCCCAAGATCCCTCTGCTCCTATACCGTTAACCCTATATTCCGCATTCTTATTTGTTCTTCCAAAATGGACAACCTAACACTTGACAGGGTTGAACTCCATCTACCACTCCTCAGCCCAGCTCTGCATCATATCTAAGTCTCTTTGCAGCCGACAACAGCCCTCCTCACTATCCACAACTCCACCAATCTTCGTATCGTCTGCAAATTTACTGACCCACCCTTCGACTCCCTCTTCCAAGTCATTAATAAAAATTACAAACAGCAGAGGACCCAGAACTGATCCCTGCAGAACTCCACTTGTAACTGGGCTCCAGGTTGAATATTTACCATCTACTACCACTCTCTGACTTCGACCGGTTAGCCAGTTCTCTATCCAACTGGCCAAACTTCCCACTATGCCATGCCTCCTGACTTTCCGCATAAGCCCACCATGGGGAACCTTATCAAAAGCCTTACATTGAGGTACATAAAATTAAGAGAGGCATATACAGAGGAGACACAAAGGAACTTTTCCCTTGATGAAAGGATCAATAACCAGGGGGCATCGACCTTAGAGTCACAGAGATGTACAGCATGGAAACAACATAAAACATAGAACACAGAACAATACAGGGCAGTACAGGCCATTTGGCCCACGATGTTGTGCCAACCTGAGGTACCGACCTGAAGCCCAACTCACCTCCACTATTTCATCATCATTCATATATTTATCCAATGACCATTTAAATGCCCTTAAAGTTGGCGAGTCTACTACTGCTGCAGGCAGTGTGTCCCACGCCCCTACTACTCTCTGAGTAAAGAAACTACCTCTGACATCTGCCCTATATCTATCACCCCTCAATTTAAAGCTATGTTGCCTTGTGCTAACCATCACCATCAAAGGAAAAAGGCTCTCACTGTCCACCCTGTCTAATCCTCTGATCATCTTGTATATCTCTATTAAGTCATCTTTTAATCTTCTTCTCTCAAACAAATACAACCACAAGCCCCTCACCTTTCCTCAAAAGACCTTCCCTTCATCCCAGGCAAAATCCTGGGAAATCTCCTCTGTGCCCTTTCCAAAGCTTCCATATCCTTCCTATAATACGGCAACCAGAGCTGAGTGCAATACTTCAAGTGCAGCTACACTAGAGTTTTGTACAGCTGCAGCATGACCTCACAACTCCAAAACTCAATCCCTCTACCAATAAAAGCTAACGCACTGTACACCTTAACAATCCTATCAACCTGGATGGCAACTTTCAGGGATCTATGCACATGGACACCAAGATCTCTCTACAAATCCACACGACCAGGAATCTTACCATTAGCCCAGTGCTCTGCATTCGTTACTCCTTCCAAAGTAAATCACTTCACACTTTTCCGCATTAAACTCCATTTGTCACCTCTCCACCCAACTCTGCAGCTTAGCTATGTCCCTCTATAGCCTGCAACATCCTTCCACACTGTCCACAACTCCACCGGGGTTAGTGTCATCCACAAATTTACTAACCCATCCTTCTCCTCACTCATCCAGGTCATTTATAAAAATGACTAAAAGCAGTAACCTTTCGGTCCAACTCGCCCATGCTGACCAGATATCCTAAATTAATCAAGTCCCATTTGACAGAACTGGGCCCATATTCCTCTGAACCCTTCCTATTCATATACCCATCCAGATGCCTTTTACATGCTGTAATTGTACCAGCCTCCAGTACTTACTCTGGCAGCTCATTCCACACATGCACCACCCTCTGCATGAAAACGTTGCCCGTTAAGTCCCTTTTATATCTTTCACCCCTCACCCTAAACCTATGCCCTCGAGTTCTGGACTCCCCGATCCCAGGGAAAATACTTTATCTATTAACCCTATCCATGCCCCTCATGATTTTATAAACCTCTGTAAGGTCACCCTTCAGCCTCCAACGCTCCAGGGAAACAGCCTCTCCCTATAGTTCAAATCCTCCAACTCTGGCAATATCCTTGTAAATCTTTTCTGAACCCTTTCAAATTTCATAACATCTTTCCAATAGGAGGGAGACCAGAATTGTGCACAATATTCCAAAAGTGGCCTTAGATAAGGGGCAGTATGTTTAGTGGGGATGTGAGGAATATTTTTCACTCAGATTGCAGTAGGAATCAGGGACTCACTACCTAGCAGGATGGTACAGACAGAAACCCGTATAATTTTTCAGAATTATCGAGATGTACACTTGCATTGCCAAGCCAAATGAGGCAATGGGCCAAGTGCTGGAAAATGAGATTAGAATAATTAGGTGTTTTCTTTTCAAGAGCACAGACTCAATGGGCTGAAGAGACATACATAGAACATAGAACTCAGATCTTTGCAGCACAGTACAGGCCCTTCAGTCCTCAATGTTGCACCGGCCTGTGAAATTAATCTGATGCCCACCTTACCTATACCGTTCCATTACTATCCATATATATGTGCAATGCTCATCTAAATGCCCTTAACGTCACTGAGTCTACTACTGTTGCAGGCAGACCATTCCACACCCTTACTACTCTCTGAGTAAAGAAACTACTGCTGATATCTGTCCTAAATCTATCACCCCTCAATTTAAAGCTATGTCCCCTCGTGTTAGCCTTCACCATCTGACGAAAAAGGCTCTCACTGTCCACCCTATCTAACCCGCTGATTATCTTCTATGTCTCAATTAAGTCACCTCTCAACCTTCTTCTCTCTAACAAAAACAACCTCAGTTCCCTCAGCCTTTCCTTGTAAGACCTTCCTTCCATATGAGGCAACATCCTAGTAAATCTCCTCTGAACCCTCCTCCAAACCCTTATCAGTGTCTTGTACAGCTGATGCTTGACCTTGTGGCTCCGAAACTCAATCTCCCTACCAATAAACGCCAACACACCATATGCCTTCTTAACAACCCGATCAAACTGGGTCACAACTTTCAGGGATTTACACACCTGGACACTGAGTTCTCTCTGTTCATCGACACTTTCAACATTTTTACCATTAGCCCAGTACTCTGCATTCCTGTTGCTTCTTCCGAAGTGAACCTTCTACATTGAACTCCATTTGCCACCTCTCAGCCCAGCTCTGCAGCTTATTTATGTCCCTCTGTAACCCACAACATCCTTCGGCACTATCCACAATTCTGCCTACCTTTGTGTCATCCACAAATTTACTAACCCATCCTTCTTCACCCACATCCGGATCATTTATAAAAATGGCTAACAGCAGTGGCCCCAAAGCAGATCCTTGTGGTACACCACTGGTAATTGAGCTCCAGGACGAACATTTCCTATCAGCTACCACCCTCTGACTTCTTTCAGCTCGCCAATTTCTGATCCAAACTGTTAAAGCCGCTTCAATCCCGAAACTCCTTATGTTGTGCAATAGCCTACCATGTGGAACCTTATCAAATGCCTTACTGAAGTCCAAATACACCACATCAACGGCTTTACCTCCATCCACCTGTTTTGTCACCTTCTGAAAGAACTCAATAAGGTTAGTGAGGCACGACCTGCCCTTCACAAAACCATGTTGACTATCTCTAATCAAATTATTCCTTTCCAGATGATTATAAATCCTATCATTTACAACCTTTTCCAACATCTTATCCACAACTGAAGTCAGGCTCACTGTCCTATAAATACCAGGGTTGTCCAGGCTCCCCTTCTTGAAGAAGGGAACAACATTGGCTATCCTCCAGTCTTCTGGCACTACTCCAGTCAACAATGATGACAATAAAAATCGAAGCAAAAGGTTCTGCATCTCCTCACTGGCTTCCCAGAGAATCTCAGGATAAATCCCATCCAGGCCAGGGGGGGTCTTATCTGTTTACAGATTTTCCAAAATTGTTAAAACCTCCTCTTTGTTGACCTCAATCCTATCTAATCGAGTAGCCTGTATCTCCGTATTCTCACTAACATTACATTTTTCCATTGTAAATACTGAAAAAAAGCGCTTTCCACATGTCCTCAGATTCCACAAACAACTTCCCACTACTATTTTTGATGGGCCCTAATCTTAGTCTAGTCATTCTTTTCTTCCTGATCTACCTATGGAAAGCCATAGGATTTTCCTTGATCCGATCTGCGAACAACTTCTCATGACCCCTCCTGGCTCCTCTTACCCTCTCCTTTGATCTTTTCTGGTTAACTTATGACTCCCAATCTCCCGAACTGAGCCTTCACACCTCATCCTGATGAAGGAGCGTCGCTCCGAAAGCTAGTGTGCTTCCAATTAAACATGTTGGACTATAACCTGGTGTTGTGTGATTTTTAACTTTGTACACCGGCATCTCCGAATCATCCTCACATAAGCCTTCTTCTTCCTCTTGACAAGAGCTAAACTTCATTGGCAAACCATGGTTCTCTCTCTCGACAACTACCTCCCTGCCTGATAGGTATATACTTATCAAGGACCCACAGTAGCTGTTCCTTGAATAAGCTCCACATTTCAAGTGTGTCCATCCCCTGCAGTTTCCTTCCCCATCCGATGCATCCTAAATCTTGCTGAATCACGTCATAATTGCCTTTCCTCCAATTATACCTCCTTGCCTGCAGTATATACCTATCGTGCCCATTGCTATTGTGAACGTAACTGAACTGTAGTCACTATCGCCAAAGAGACCTCTTCTCTGTGCGGGAGAACATTGTGACTCTCTGACAAGTTTAGATTTGACACTGTTAGACTGACGCATGCAAATGTCAACACTGTTACTTTTACAAATACTAAAGTGAAATGTGTCTATTTTTCAGTAATTCTGTACTCACCAGATTATGTCAGACCAACATTGTTGAGTTTGGTGCAATTTTGGCGAGTGGCTGAAGATCGAGGGCAGTCTTACAGAAGTGTCGCATTGTCCGTCCATTCTGAGACCCCAGTCCCCATGAACACACTCCTGCCTTGACACAGGCACTGTGACTCCACAGTGGAGCTGAGCACGGACCACGTTGGTGTTTTCCAAATCCTAGTGAAGACCATACACTGTTTTCCAGCTGTCACTGAACTGTCTCCTGTCTGCCAGAGCTTTGAGAATTTCTAGGTACTAACAGAGGAGTTCTGTGCTCTGAAAAAATAAGCATTGAATCATAACAAATCACAGCAATAACTCACATTGTTTACTGATGAGTATTCATCTAATTAATTGCACATCTGGCATACCCACATATAAATCGGCCCATTAAATCCTCATTTATAGCTACCCCCAGAATCTTGACCCTGACCTGGTCCTGGAGAGAGTGACCTACAGCCTGCAGCCAAATGACACAAAGTGCTTCCACCAGCCAACACACTGTCAAACGTAGTCATTCATTATTCTGTCTGAATGTGACATAATTCAGAAAAACCAGCATGAATGTCTTATGGCAATTAGTACACGATATTGGGGAGGTGATGCCCTAGTGATATTATTGCTAGACTGATTTGGAGATGCCAGTGTTGGGCTGGGGAGTACATGAACCACCGGATGAAGGAGCGACGCTGCAAAAGCTAATGTGCTTCCAATTAAACCTGTTGGACTATAACCTGGTGTTGTGTGATTTTTAACTATTGCTAGACTGTTAATCCAGATACCCAGGTAATATCCCAGGGACCTGACTTGAATCCGACCATGGCAGATGGTGGAATTTGAATCCAATGAAAATAGAGTCAGAGAGATGTACAGCATGGAAACAGACCCTTTGGCCCAACCTGTCCATGCCCACCAGATATCCTAACCCAATCTAGTCCCATTGCCAGCACCCACCCCTTATCCCTCCAAACCCTCCCTATTCATATACCCATCCAGATGCATTTTAAATGTTGCAATTGTACCAGCAATTGTACTAGCCTCCACCACTTCCTCTGATAGCTCATTCCATACACATACCACCTTCAGTGTGAAAAAGTTGCCCCTTAGGTCTCTTTTATAAAGAACATAGAAAAATACAGCGCAGTACAGGCCCTTCGGCCCTCGATGTTGCGCCGATCCAAGCCCACCTAACCTACACTAGCTCACTATCCTCCATATGCCTATCCAATGCCCGCTTAAATGCCCATAAAGAGGGAGAGTCCACCACTGCTACTGGCAGGGCATTCCATGAACTCACGACTCGCTGAGTAAAGAACCTACCCCTAACATCTGTCCTATACCTACCCCCCCTTAATTTAAAGCTATGCCCCCTCATAATAGCTGACTCCATACATGGAAAAAGGTTCTCATGGTCAACCCTATCTAAACCCCTAATCATCTTGTACACCTCTATCAAGTCACCCCTAAACCTTCTTTTCTCCAATGAAAACAGCCCCAATTGCCTCAGCCTTTCCTCATACGATCTTCCCACCATACCAGGCAACATCCTGGTAAACCTCCTCTGCACCCATTCCAGTGCCTCCACATCCTTCCTATAGTATGGCGACCAAAACTGCACACAATACTCCAGATGCAGCCGCACCAGAGTCTTATACAACTGCAACATGACCTCAGGGCTCCGGAACTCAATTCCTCGACCAATAAAAGCCAGAACGCCATATGCCTTTTTCACCGCACTATTTACCTGGGTGGCAACTTTCAGAGATCTGTGTACATGGACACCAAGATCCCTCTGCTCATCCACACTACCAAGTATCCGACCATTAGCCCAGTACCCCATCGTTTTGTTACTCTTACCAAAGTGAATCACCTCACACTTACCTACGTTGAACTCCATTTGCCACCTTTCTGCCCAGCCCTGTAGCTTATCTATATCCCACTGTAACCTGACACATCCTTCCTCACTGTCAACAACTCCACCGACTTTCGTATCATCTGCAAACTTGCTCACCCAACCTTCTAGCCCCTCCTCCAGGTCATTTATAAAAATGACAAACAGCAATGGTCCCAAAACAGATCCTTGCGGAACACTGCTAGTAACTGCACTCCAAGATGAACCTTTGCCATCAACTACTACCCTCTGTCTTCTTCCAGCCAGCCAATTCCTAATCCAAACCTCCAACTCACCCTCAATGCCATACCTCCGTATTTTTTGCAGTAGCCTACCATGGGGAACCTTATCAAACACCTTGCTAAAATCCATATACACCACATCTACTGCTTAACCCTCGTCCACTTCCTTAGTCACCTTCTCAAAGAATTCAATAAGGTTTGTGAGGCACGACCTGTCCCCAAAGTGCTCACCTACCTCTAATTCTAACACCTGGCCTGGTTCGTTACCCAGAACCAAATCCAGTATGGCCTCACCTCTTGTTGGCCTGTCTACATATTGTGTCAGGAAACCCTCCTGCACACCAACCCATCTAACGAACTCAAGCTATAGCTTTCCCAGTCAATATCAGGAAAGTTAAAGTCCCCATAACAACCACCCTATTACTTTCACTCTTCTCCTGAATCATCCTCGCAATCCTTTCTTCTACGTCTCTAGGACTATTAGGAGGCCTGTAGAAAACTCCTACCAGGGTGAGCTCACCTTTCCTATTCCTAACCTCAGCCCAAACTACCTCAGATGGCGAGTCTTCATCCATCGTCCTTTCCACCGCTGTAATACTATCTTTGACAAGCAATGCCACACCTCCCCCTCTTTTACCCCTACCTCTGACCCTACTAAACCATTTAAACCCTGGAAGCTGCTAACCTCTCACCCTCTCACCCTAAACCTATGCTCTCTAGTTCTGGACTCCCCGACCCCAGGGAAAAGACTTGATGAATTTATCCCTCATGCCCCTCATGATTTTATAAACCTCTATAAGATCACCCCTCAGCCTCCGACGCTCCAGGGAAAACATACCTAGCCTATTCAATCTCTCCTTGTAGCTCAAATCCTCCAACCCTGGCAGCATCCTTGTAAATCTTTTCTGAACCCTTTCAAGTTTCACAACATTTTTCTGATACGAAGGAGACCAAAATTGCATGCAATATTCCAACAGTGGCCTAACCAATGTCCTGTACAGCCGCAACATGACCTCCCAACTCCTATACCAATACTCTGACCAATAAAGGAAAGCATACCAAACGCTTTCTTCACTATTCTATCTAACTGCGACTCCACTTTCAAGGAGCTATGAACCTGCACGCCAAGGTCTCTTTGTTGAGCAACACTCCCTAGGACCTTATCATTAAGTGTATAAGTCCTGCTAAGATTCGTTTTCCCAAAATGCAGAATTAAGAGAAAATCTACAAGTAAGAGTCTGTCAATGATCATGAATCCATTGTTGGAAAAAACATATTTTATTCACTAATGTCCTTCAGGGGAGGCAACTGCCATCCTGACCTGGCCTGGTCTACATGTGACTCCAGACCCACAACAAGCTCCTTGGTTTTTAACTGCCTCTGGGCAATTAGGAATGGGAAATAAATGCTGGCCTGTGCCTTCATCTCATGATGAAAAACAAATTGATTTTGTTTAAATTTTCAATGATAAGGAGGGAGAGTACATCAGGTTAGTGTAGTTGATGAGTGAACATGGATTTCATAATTCCAGATTCCAGCATCCGCAGTAATTTGCTTTTATACTTTTATGGATTTCATAATGACTGACAATTTGAACATCAGAAATCTCCAAACTTACGGAATCAAACAGAGTGGTCACATGATTTTAAACTGGATCAGGAAAAGGAAACAAACAGAAGTGTTAAACAGACTAGGTGCTCTTGGGTTAATACCTTCAAATCCCACCCTGAAGTCCCGTTTGATTCACTGATGTCCCCGAGGACTGGGAACCTGCGTTCTTACCTGGGTGAATCCAGCCTCTCAGGGTCGTGGTTGATAATAAAGTCTCAGACCCGTTGTTAACGCAATGCAACAGTTTAATTGAGCTTAAAACTCCGGGATCCTGGACAAGTTAGAAAGGAAGGAATATTAATATGCTGTAAATAATTAATGAATTATTGTAAGATTATTATTGCATCCCTTTCTGAATTTCAACAGTACCTGTTTAAGATCTTTCTGCAAACACAACAGGAGGTTTTTACCTGAACAGAAGAACCCGTGATTCCAGGAGTGTAGGCCCAGGAGACAGGACCATTCGGAGGCTGATGCTCCATCGAGTGGATCCATCATTGTGGCTCACACAGGGTCCAGAGGTTAATCCAGAGAGAGCTGTGCCTGGGGAAGCCCAGCAGACACCAACACTAACAGCTGCCAGGATGACACTGAGATCCGGCACCCCATAGTCTGACCCGATCCCTCAGAGCATTTACTCTGAAACAGCAGGTCGGAGGTCACAGTCGAGAGTGTGATGCTGGAAAAGCACAGCACCCCAGGGTGTAAAATCTTCATCATTGAGGTCACTTTAGGGTTTATGCCCGAAACGTTAGTTTTCCTGCTCCTCGGAGGCTGCCTGACCTACTGTTCTCCTCCACCACTGCTCTAATCTTGACACAAAGGCTGACAGCGGAAGATTAGGAAAACATCTAACATAGCACCACGCCCAACAACCCTCATAAAGCCCTTAGACGGCGGTTTTTCCCCACTACATCTTGTCAGTAGCTGCCCTTGTCCCAAGCTTTAGTTTGTCCGTCTTAATGTTGTTTTGAACTTTGGAAAGCGCCAGTCTGCAACACTCGGTCAAGGTCAGCTCCTTGTCACTGGAAAACCAACAAGCTTCAGAGAGACTACAAAGCAAGTCGATGGTTTGCCAGGCAGTTATATTTGTCTCAAAGTGTGTCCTGGGCACCAGCCCGTGGAGCGCAGAGTCCTGCGTCAAGGAATTGTTTGGGACAAATCTTGACATCTCTCTCCAGATCATCTTTGCAAAGGCACATTTGAGGAGATCCCTTCACCCCAGCCTCCCACCCCCATCGCTGGCAGCCACTTTGAGGGCAGTGTACAATGGTGCAGATATTCCACGTGTACATGAAGGATCTAATGCAGAGTGCCCTTCCTACCACCAGCCAAACTGTGCCTTGCTGCATAGGTGTACTGCTAAATGACTTTTTAACTGTCTGCTCAGGAAACTATCCACAGGATCAACTCTCTCAACATTCTACATGCTGACCCCTGCCTGATGGACTTGTGTTCAAGACTGTTTTTCTTAAAAGCCTTCGCTGGAGAAACAGCTGATACAATTTGTCCAACTACTTGGAGTGTTCTGCAGAAACAAGATCAGACTTATCCTTCACAACATAAATTCTTTACAGTGCGGATAGAGGCCTCTCAGCCAGTTAATTCTGCACTGACCCCTCAAAGGGCATCCCATCCAAACCCAGTACCCCACATTATCTCCGTATCCCAGTTATTAACCATGGCTAATCCACATAGCCTTCGCATCCCTGGATAGCCAATCCACCTAATCTGCACATCTTTTTACTGTGTAGAACCCACACAGACATAGGGGAAATCTGCAAACTCTACACAGCCAGTCAACCAAGGCTGGAATCAAACACAGGTCCCTGGTGTTGTCAGACAGCAGCGATAACCACAGTACCAGCTCTGCACCAGGGTGAAAGGAACTTCAGTACCTTGTGACATTTAGTGTTTGTGAACCAAAGGTCTGCACACAGCTTGATGCAGACACACACAAAGGTGGCCATTGGGAGGAGGATATGTGCTTCCCCATTTGGGGTGGTACAGTGGCTCAGTGGTTAGCTCTGCTGCCTCACAGCACCAGGGACCCATGTCTGCTGGGTTTCCTCTGGGTACTCCAGTTTCCTCCCACAATCCAAAGATGTGCAGGTTAGGTGAATTGGCCATGCTAAATTGCCCATAATGTTCAGGGATTTGTAGGTTAGGTGCATAAATAGGGTAGGGGAATGGATCTGCGTGGGTTACTCTTTGGAGTGTCAGGCCAATGGTCTGTTTTGACACTGTAGGGATTGTATGATTTATCTAGAGCTTTATACGTGGTGTCCCTGCAGACACAGTTGAACTTTGACCTCAGGCGATGTCTGGGAATGTGATTTGCAACATGCCCAACAATATTGAGAGTACCTAACACTTGATCACCATGTTTTCACTCATGATGGAGGTAGAGCAGTGTTTCCATCTGCCCACTTTCTGCCTCACCTTGACAAATGCTCCTCTCATGTTTCGATGGACATTCCCTGGCCACTCCATACCACATACCAGCATGTTCAGGTCACCTGAGCTGTTGGTCAAGGAAGAACTGATTGATCAGCCCAGTCCCCAAGGAAGATAATCCGCTGGGACGGATGGGATTTATCCAATGATAAATGATTTGGATGCAGGCATAGGTGGATGGGTTAATAAATTTGCAGACGACACTAAAGTCAGTGGGTAATGGACAATGCGGAAGAATGTTGCAAGGGCACTCGGATAAACTGCAGAATTGGGCTGAGAGGTGGCAAATGGAGTTCAATGCAGAAATGTGAAGTGATTCACTTTGGGAAGAATAACAGGATGGCAGAATACTGGGTCAATGGAAAGATTCTTGATAGCGTAGATGAGCAGCGAGATCTTGGTGTCCATGTACATAGATCCCTGAAAGTTGCCGCCCAGGTCAATAGTACCGTTAAGGTGGCACGCGGTGCCTTCATTGGTTTTATTGGTCGAGGGACTGCGTTCCGGACCCGTGATGTCATGCTGCAACTGTACAAAACGCTAGTGGGGCCTCACTTGGAGTATTGTGTACAGTTCTGGTTATCCCATTATAGGAAGGATTTGGAAGCATTGGAAAAAGTGCTGAGGAGATTTACCAGGATGCTGCTTGGTCTGGAGGAAAGATCTTATGAGGAAGGGCTGGAGGACTTGGGTCTGTTCTCATTGCAAAGAAGATAGCTAAGAGGGGATTTAATAGAGACATACAAGATGATCAGAAGATTAGATATGGTAGACAGTGAGAGTGTTTTTCTTTGGATGATGACGTCATCTTGTACGAGGGGGCATAGCTGAGGTGTGATAGATTTTAAGATAGATGTCAGAAGCAGATTTTTTACTCAGAGAGTGATATGGTCATGGAAAGAAGATTTACCAGGATGCTGCCTGGATTGGAGGGCTTGCCTTATGAAGACAGGTTGACGAGATTCGGAGTTTTCTCTCTGCAGAGAAGGAGAAAGTGAGGTGACCTGATCGAGGTATACAAGATAATGAGAGGAATGGATAGAGTCAATAGCCAGAGATTTTTCCCCAGGGCAGGATTGACTGGCATGAGGAGGACATAGTTTTAAGATATTAGGAGAATGGCACAAAGGGGACGTCAGAGGAAGGTTCTCTACGCAGGGGGTTGTGAAAGTATGGAATGCATTGCAGCAGTGGTGGTGGAAGCAGAGTCATGGAGATGTACAACATGGAAACAGCCCCTTCGGTCCAACCTGTCCATGCTGACCAGATATCCCAACCCAATCTAGTCCCACCTGCAGCACCCGGCCCATATCCCTCCAAACCCTTTATATTCATATACCCATCCAAATGCCTCTTAAATGTTGCAGTTGTACCAGCCTCCACCACATCCTCTGGCAGCTCAGTCCATACACATACCACCCTCTGCGTGAAAAAGTTGCCCTTTATGTCTCTTTTATATCTTTCCCTTCTCACCCTAAACCTATGCCCTCTTGTTCTGGACTCCCCGACCCCAGGGAAAAGACTTTGTCTATTTATCCTATCCATGCCCCTCATAATTTTGTAAACCTCTATAAGGTCCCCCCTCAGCCTCCGATGCTCCAGGGAAAACAGCCCCAGCCTGTTCAGCCTCTCCCTATAGCTCAAATCCTCCAACTCTGGCAACATCCTTGTAAATCTTTTCTGAACTCTTTCAAGTTTCACAACATCTTTCCGATAGGAAGGAAAGCAGAATTGCACGCAATATTCCAACAGTGGCCTAACCAATGTCCTGTACAGCCGCAACATGACCTCCCAACTCCTGTACTCAACACTCTGACCAATAATGGAAAGCATACCAAACGCCTTCTTCACTATCCTATCGACCTGCAACTCCACTTTCAAGGAGCTGTGAACCTGCACTCCAAGGTCTCTTTGTTGAGCAACACTCCCGAGGATCTTACCATTAAGTGTATAAGTCCTGCTAAGATTTGCTTTCCAAAAATGCAGCACCTCACATTTATCTGAATTAAACTCCATCTGCCACTTCTCAGCCCATTGGCCCATCTGGTCCAGATCCTGTTGTAATCTGAGATAACCTTCTTCGCTGTCCACTACACCTCCAATTTTGGTGTCATCTGCAAACTTTAACTGAACCTCTTATGCTCGCATCCAAATCATTTACGTAAATGACAAAAGGGAGAGGACTCAGCACCGATCCTTGTGGCACTCCACTGGTCACAGGCCTCCAGTCTGAAAAACAACCCTCCATCACCATCCTCTGTCTTCTACCTTTGAGCCAGTTCTGTATCCAAATGCCTAGTTTTCCCTGTATTCCATGAGATCGAACCTTGCTAATCAGTCTCCCATGGGGAACCTTGTCGACCGCCTTACTGAAGTCCATATAGATCACATCTACTGCTCTGCCCTCATCAATCTTCTTTGTTACTCCTTCAAAAAACTCAATCAAGTTTGTGACAGATGATTTCCCACACACAAAGCCATGTTGACTATCCCGAATCAGTCCTTGCCTTTCCAGATACATGTACATCCTGTCCCTCAGGATTCCCTCCAACAACTTGCCCACCACTGAGGTCAGGCTCACCGGTCGATAGTTCACTGGCTTGTCTTCACTGCCCTTCTTAAATAGTGGCACCACATTTGCCAACCTCCAGTCTTCCGGCACCTCACCTGTGACTATCGATGATACAAATATCTCAGCAAGAGGCCCAGCAATCACTTCTCTAGCTTCCCACAGAGTTCTCGGGTACACCTGATCAGGTCCTGGGGATTTATTCACCTCTAACCGTTTCAAGACATCCAGCACTTCCTCCTCTGTAATCTGGACATTTTGCAAGATGTCACCATCTATGTCCCTGCAGTTTATATCTTCCATATCCTTTTCCACAGTAAATACTGATGCAAAATATTCATTTAGTATCTCCCCCATTCTCTGTGGCTCCACACAAAGACCGCCTTGCTGATCTTTGAGGGGCTGAAAATGTGTTGCTGGAAAAGCGCAGCAGGTCAGGCAGCATCCAAGGAACAGGAGAATCGACGTTTCGGGCATAAGCCCTTCTTCAGAAATCTTTGAGGGGCCCTATTCTCTCCCTAGTTACCCTTTTGTCCTTAATATATTTGTAAAAACCCTTTGGATTCTCCTTAATTCTATTTGCCAAAGCTATCTCATGTCCCCGTTTTGCCCTCCTGATTTCCCTCTTAAGTATACTCCTACTTCCTTTATAATCTTGGAAGGATACACTCAATCTATCCTGTCTGCACTTGACATATGCTTCCTTCTTTTTCTTAACCAAACCCTCAATTTCTTTAGTCAGCCAGCATTCCCTATACCTACCAGCCTTCCCTTTCACCCTGACAGGAATATACTTTCTCTGGATGCTTCTTATCTCATTTCTGAAGTCTTCCCATTTTCCAGCTGTCCCTTTACCTGCAAACATCTGCCTCCAATCAGCTTTTGAAAGTTCTTGCCTAATACCGTCAAAATTGGCCTTTCTCCAACTTAGAACTTCAACTTTTAGATCTGGTCTATCCTTTTCCATCACTATTTTAAAACGAATAGAATTATGGTCGCTGGCCCCAAAGTGCTCCCCCACTGACATCTCAGTCTCCTGCCCTGCCTTATTTCCCAAACGTAGGTCAAGTTTTGCACCTTCTCTAGTAGGTACATCCACATACAGAATCATAAAATTGTCTTGTATGCACTTAAGAAATTCCTCTCCATCTAAATCTTTAACACTATGGCAGTCCCAGTCGATGTTTGGAAAGTTAAAATCCCCTACAATAACTACCCTATTATTCTTACAGATAGTTGGGATCTCCTTACAAGTTTGTTTCACAATTTCCCTCTGACTATTAGGGGATCTATAATACAATCCCAATAAGGTGATCATCCCTTTCTTATTTCTCAGTTCCACCCAAATAACTTCCCTGGATGTATTTCTGGGAATATCCTCCCTCAGCACAGCTGTAATGCTATCCCTCATCAAAAATGCCACTCCCCCTCCTCTCTTGCCTCCCTTTCTATCCTTCCTGTAGCATTTGTATCCTGGAACATTAAGCTGCCAGTCCTGCCCATCCCTGAGCCATGTTTCCGTAATTGCTATGATATCCCAGTTCCATGTTCCTAACCATGTCCGGAGTTCATCTGCCTTCCCTGTTAGGCCTCTTGCATTGAAATAAATGCAGTTTAATTTATTAGTCCTACCTTGTCCCTGCCTGCCCTGACTGTTTGACTCACTTCTGTTCTCAACTGTACCAGTCTCAGATTGATCTCTTATCTCACTATCTCCCTGGGTCCCACCACCCCCACCTTACTCGTCTAAATCCTCCTAAGCAGTTCTCGCAAATTTCCCTGCTAGTATATTAGTCCCCTTCCAATTTAGGTGCAATCCGTCCTTTTTGTACAGGTCACTTCTACCCCAAAAGAGATTCCAATGATCTAAAAATGTGAATACTTCTCTCATACACCAGCTCCTCAGCCATGTATTCATCTGCTCTATCCTCCTATTCCTGCCCTCACTAGCTCGTAGCACTGGGAGAAATCCAGATATTACTACCCTTGAAGACCTCCTTTTTAAATTTCTGCCTCTCTGTAATCTCCCTTCAGAATCTCAACCTTTTCCCTTCCTATAGAACATAGAACATTACAGCGCAGTACAGGCCCTTCGGCCCTCGATGTTGCGCCACCCTGTCATACTAATCTGAAGCCCATCCCACCTACACTATTCCATGTACGTCCATATGCCTGTCCAATGACGACTTAAATGCACTTAAACTTGGCGAATCTACTACCGATGCAGGCAAAGCATTCCATACCCTTACTACTCTGAGTAAATAAACTACCTCTGACATCTGTCTTATACCTATCTCCCCTCACTTTTTAAAGTTGTGTCCCCTCGTGTTTGCCGTCCCCACACTTGGAAAAAGGGTCTCCCTCTCCACCCCATCTAACCCTCTGATTATCTTGTATGTCTCTATTAAGTCACATCTCAACCTTCTTCTCTCTAACGAGAACAGCCTCAAGGCCCTCAGCCTTTCCCCGTAAGACATTCCTTCCGTACCAGGCAACATCCTAGTAAATCTCCTCTGCACCCTTTCCAGGGTGCTGAGGGAGGATATTCCCAGGAGAGATAGGTATATTGTTGGTTCCAATGTGGACAATGACCTCTTGCTGGCCCCTCTCTCCCGTGAGAACATACTGCACCCTTTCTGAGACATCCTTGATCCTGGCACTAGGGAAACAATGCACCATTCTGCTTTTTCTCTGCTGGCCACAGAAACGTCTGTCTGTCCCTTGGACTTCAGAATCCCCTAACACAGTTGATCTCTTGGAAGCCGACATACCCCTCTCGTTGCATTAGAGCCAGTCTCAATACCAAAAACTTGGCTGTTCGTGCTACATTCCCCTGAGAATCCATCACCCCCTACATTTCATTAGGGACATTTAAGCAACTGCTGGACATGCACACGGATAGCAGTGAAATGAGGGGTGCGTAGGTTAAGTTATTATATTTTATATTAGGATTAATTCTCAGCACAACATTGTGAGCCAAAGGGCCTGTTCTGCACTGTATTGTTCTATGTTCTGTGTGCTAATATGACATTGCTGCTGCCTTGAGTTACCTTGTATCCTGAGGCCAGTTCAAACTTGTTGCAGATGCTCATGAGTCTGCTCTTGGAGGCACCGTACTTATATGGCCAGCAGTGTTCACTTCCGTTTCTGATCAATGGTAACCCCGAGATAGTGATTGGGAGGTGGGCTTCAATGATGCTGAGTCAAAGAAGGTGGTGCTGAAAAAGCACAGACGGTCAGGCAGCATCCAAGGAGCAGGAAAATCTTCATCAGCTTATGCTCAAAACATTGATTCTCCTTCTCCCTGAATGCTGCCTGATCAGCTTTTCCAGCACCACATTCTTCGACTCTAATCTCCAGCATCTGCAGTCTTCACTTTCACCCCCTTTAATGATGCAGCCATCAAATGCCAAAGGTTGTCTCTTGTTCTAAGATGGTCATGGCCTGGCACATGTGTGGGACAAATGCTACTTGTCACTTGTCATCACAAATCTAGGGCTATCGTTCAGGTCTTGCTGTCTTTGGACATGCACTACTCCAGTACCTGAGGATTCGGGAAAGGTGCTGAACAACGTGCAGTCATTGGTGGTCTTTGGAGACAGCACTTTCCTGGATGGCAACGTCAGTGTGCCTTGAGACGTAGAGTCACATAACATGGAAACAGACCCTTCGGCCCAACTTGTCCATGCTGACCAGGTTTCTTAAAATGAACTCGAGTCATAGAGTCCTACAGCACGGAGACATGTCTTTTGGCCCAAATTGGTCTATGCTGACCAAAATGTCTGACCTCCATAACCCCATTTCCCTGCACTTGGCTCATATCCTTCTAATCCTTTCCTATCCATGTATTTGTCTAAATGCCTTTTAAATGTTATTAATGTTTATGCCTCCACCACTTCTGCTGGCAGCTCATTCCATATGCATATCACCCTCTGTGTAAGAAAGTTGCCTCTCAGGTTCCCTTTTATGCCATCTTGTCCTCCATTCTCCAACCCTGGGAAAAAGACTTAGTGCATTTACCCTGTCCATGCCTCTCATAATCTTATACACCTCTAAAAAGTTCCCCCTCAGTCTCCTATGCTAAAAAAAAACACATTCTAGCTTGTTCAACCTCTCCCTAAAACTCAGACCATGGAGTCCAGACAATATCGTTGTAAATTTCTTCTGCGTTCTTTCTAGATTAGTGACGTCCTTCCTACAACAAGGTGACCAAAACTGAACGCAATACTCCAAGCGTGGTCTCACCAACATCCTGGATAACAGCAACATAACTTCCCAACTTCTATACTCAACGACCTGACTGATAAGACCCAGTCTACCAAAAGCCTTCATCATTGCCCTGTCTATCTGGGACACCACTTTCAGAGAACTGTGAACCTGAACTCCAAGGTCCCTCTGTTCCATGACACTCCTTAAGGCCCTACCATTCACCGTGAAATTCCTACCTTGATTTGACTTTCCAAAATGCAAGACCACACACTTATCCATACTAAACTCCATAAACTCCCCAGCTGGTCAAGGTCTTGCTGCAATTTCTGATAATCTTCCTAACTGTCCACAATGCTGCCTAGTTTAGTGCCAACAGCAAATTAATGAATGCCTTGGACATTCTCATCCAAATCATTGATATAGGTAACAAACAGCAATGGACCCAACACTGACCCCTGAGGTACTCCACTACTCACAAGCCTCCAGTCTGACAAGCATCCTTCCACTATTACCCTCTGCGTCCTATTATCAAGCCAATTTTGTATCCAATTTGCCAGCTCACCTTGGATTCCATGTAATCTAGCCTTCAAGGGCAGCCTACCATGTGGAACCTTATCAAAGGCCTTACTGTAATACATATAGACTATGTTCACTGCCCTGCCCTCTTCAACCTTGCTGGTCACTTCATCAAATCTGTGAGGCATGATCTCCCACTCACAAAGAAACTAGTCCCATTTGCCTGTAGTTGGCCCATATTCCTCTAAGCCTATGCTAACTATGTAGCTGTCGAAATTCCTTCTAAATGTTGTAATTGTACTCACCTGTATTACTTCCTCTAGCAGTTTGCTCAATATACATACACCCTTTACCTATTGCCCCTCATGATTTTATAAACCTCGACCATGTCACCCCTACATCTCTGCCGATTCAGCCTCTCCTTATAACTCAAACACTCCAGTCTCGGTAGCACCTTTGCAAATCTGTTTTGCACCCTTTCCAATTTAATAACATCCTTCCTATTGCAAGGTGACCAGAATTGTAAATAGTATTCCAAATGTGGCCTCACCAAACATGACTTCCCAACTCCTGTACTCAATGCTCTCACCGATGAACACAAGTATACCAAATGCACCACCCTGTCTCCCTGACGCCACTTTCAAACAATTATGTACCCAGACCCTTTGGTCTCCCTGTTTGAGAACACTTCCCAAGAGCCCTTCCATTAACTGTGTAAGTCCTGCCCTGGTTGTCTTACCACAATGCAATACCTCGCATTTATCTGAATTAAATTCCATCTGCCATTCCTCAGCCCACTGGCCCAGTTGAATAAGAACCTGTTGTACTCTTAGATAAATATCTTCACTGTCCACTATACTCCAATTTTGCTGTCACCCGCAAACTTACCAATCGTGCCTCCTTTATTTTTATCCAAATAATTTATATAAATAATGAACAACAGTGGACCCAGCACCGATCTTTGCAGCACACCGCTGGTCACAGGCCTCCAGTTGGAACAACTCTCTACCACCATTCTCTTTCTCGCACTGTCAAGACAATTTTGTATCTAACTGGCTAGCCCTCCCTGAATTCCTTGTGATCTAACCCGACTTAACCATCTTCCATGCGGAACCTTCTGAAGGCTGTGCTAAAGTCCATGGCAACATAAATGTGTCTGCTATTGCATGGGAATCAACAGGGGACAAAGTCTGAGATAGGAGAAAATTTGAAATAACAGAATCTGAATCTGAATAAGTACATACATGACACAATGCATTGAAATTGAGGAAAGCAACTTTTGCGGAACAGCATTGAATCCCTAACGAGCAACAGTAGGCTAACTGGAAAGAGCAAATTAATGCAAAAGCTGGAATGTGTACTGAAAACAACAAATGCTGGAGGTCAGAGTGGGTCAGACAGCACTGGCGTGCTTTGACTCTCCAAAAAAATGCTCCTTTTCCCTCCAACTCCACATTTGTTATGGTTAATCACTCTAACCTGCACACTGCAGGGGAATTTAGTACAGCGTATTCACCCAACCTGCATGTCCCTGAACTATGGGGGAAATCCCAAGCAACCACCAGAAACGCACTCAGACATGGGGAGAACATGCAAACTCCACACTAGCCCAAGGCTGAAAATGAGCTTGGGTCCCTGGTGCTGTCAGGCAGTAGTGCTACTAGTTACCTGATGAAGGAGCAGTACTCTGAAAGCTAGTGCTTCAAATAAACCTGTCGGGACTGTAGCTGGTGGCATGGTGGCTCAGTGGTTAGCACTGCTGCCTCACACCGCCAGAGACCTGGGTTCAAGTCCCACCTCAGATGACTGTCTGTGTGGAGTTTGCACATTCTCCCCATGTCTGTGTGGCGTTTCCTCTGGGTGCTCTGGTTTCCCCCCACAGTCCAAAAAGTGTGCAGGTTAGATGAATTAGCCATGCCAAGTTCCCTGTAGTATTAAGTGAAGTGGGGAATGGGTCTGGGTGGGTTGCACTTTGGCGGGTTGGTGTGGACTTGTTGGGCCAAAGGGCCTGTTTCCACACCGTAAGTAATCTAATCTAAAAATAACCTGGTGTTGTGTGATTTTTAACTTTGTCCAGCACCAGCACCTCCACATCATAACCACTACACCAACAATGCCGCTAGTTTAAGAAGTAATGGAAAGCAATGGCAGCCAGTTGTCAAAATCTGTGTTCTTTTGTATTTTATACCTTCCTGCCCCGATTAGGAAACCTGCAACATTGTTGCCAGTCTTGCAGCACGTGGTATTAACAAGTTTGGAAGCTGTTTACCATATCAAAACATTGAAGTGGACAAGAAAGGTACTGGTGTGTAATAACGGAACTATGAAGTTCAGTATAATTTTTGTTTGCTGATTTTAGATGGGCTTTCTCACAGATAACTGGAAACCCTAATTAAAATTACTTGTTCTTTTCTAAGAATCTGTTTTCACCTATACGGCTGTGACATTATCTGTTACTGATCATTCAAATATCAACCAAGGAATCCATTCCAGGAGAGAAAAGGAACAATTACGTTCTGTTCTTCTGGCTGATTTGCAATGGTTTAGGTTGTTTCATATTAGCAAATTGGAAGCTAAAAGCCAAGCCGAACAAGCACAACTTGATTTCAACATGCCAGTGTAATGAAGGAGCAGCACTCTGAAAACTCGTGCTTCCAAATAAACCTGTTGGTCTATAACTTGGTGTTGTGTACAAAGTTAAAAATCACACAACACCAAGTTATAGTCTGGCAGGTTTATGTGGAAGCCGGGCTGCCAGAGGAAGTGGTGGAGGCTAGTACAATTGCCACATTTAAAAGGCACCTGAATGGGTATATGAACAGGAAGGGTTTGGAGGGATATGGGCCAAGTGCTGGCAGGTGGGATTATATTGGGTTGGGGTATCTGGTCAGCATGGACGGGTTGGACCGAAGGATCTGTTTCCGTGCTGTACCTCTCCAGGACTCGAAACACAACTTCAAACAGTATGTTGGTGCAATGTCCTGACTGTATCCAAAGTGGCATTATCTCAACCAGTTTCTTTGATGTTAACCTGTATGTAGATGAGTGAGCTGCTTCTTTTACAACAATCATTTCAAAGCAACATTGAAGAAACTGGAGACATTACCAATGCAACACCAATGTGATTAGTTTAAACACTGAGAAGTCCATGCAAGGAAGTGTGAAGCTTATTCATTGAAAACAAAAACATTCGGCAGATCAGGTCTGACATTCCAACATAAAATACCACAAAACATTTCACACATCTGATTGCTGCATGTTTACACCAACCCAGGGCTGTCCAGTAACTTAAAGATATAAGCTAATAACATGATCAAAAGTAATATGACTTTCATGAGTAAAGCTCCAAACTGCAGACTCTCTGTGATGTATTTGGCAAAACAGTCACCTGGTCAAGTATCACTCCAGCGAACTGAGCACATATTCCAGCTAGGCAAAAGTGAGGACTGCAGATGCTGGAAACCAGAGTTTAGATTAGAGTGGTGCTGGCAAAGCACAACAGGCCAGTCAGCATCCGAGGAGCAGGAAAATCGACGTTTCAGGCAAATGCCCTTCAGCAGGAAGCTGACAGCTTTATTGTGTGTAATTTCTGTATTTCCAGCATCTTAATAGACTTGAATATTTCAAAACTATTTAATTGATGAAAAATCTCTGCACAATCCAGTAGGAAAGAAATAAACACATCTTTTTTGAGAAACCCAGCAGAAACTATTAAAAAATGAAAAATAAGAATTCAACTCTCTCACATGGTGAACTGACTAAACTATCTTTCAAAAACTCTGATTTCTGGACACAGAGCATCGGAGTCAAAGAGGGTGGTGCTGGAAAAGCACAGCCGGTCAGGCAGCATCCAAGGAGCAGGAGAATCGGCATTTAGGCATAAGCCCTTTGTGTCCGAAATGTTGATTCTCCTGCTCCTTGGATGCTGCCTGACCGGCTGTGCTTTTCCAGCACCACACTCTCGACTCTGATCTCCAGCATCTGCAGTCCTCACTTTCTCATAGAACACAGAACATCGTCAGGAAACCCTGAATAAGTTTTAGGAATAAAAAGAAACGAGAGGTTGATTGGGAACTCATTCAAAGACAGCACTAATCTGTCTTGACTGGGGAGTCTGATCCCCGTGGTGCCCAATGGAAACTGAACAGCAGTGTGTGTCTGTTGAGACTGTGATGCTGGAAAAGCACAGCAGGTCAGGCAGCATCCGAGGAGCAGGAGAATTGATGTTTTGGGCATAAGCCCTTCATCAGGATGTGTTGGCCAGTTCAAGTGAAACCAGACAGATCACCAATCTGTTCCACTGTCTGTCAATAGCAAAGTGCATCCTTCCCTGTACAGGTCTGGATCCTAAAGTTGATTGGAGTACTAACAGTAAGCTATTAAAATGAATAGTTCCATGTGAGTTGCACCATCAGAAATGTTAGCTCAATATATTCAAACTGTAAAATCTCCAAAGCTCCAACCCATCTGTCAAAAAAATTTAGATTCAATCCATAAGTTATCACGCTTACCTGAGTGTGTGTCATCATCTTTGAACTCCACTCCTCCAACCACAACAAGGACAGTACCCCGTGGTCCTCACCTTCCGCTTCACCAGCATCATCCTCTGCCATTTCCGCCACCTACAAATGGACCCCCCTGTCAGAGATATATTTCTTTCCCCTCCCCTATCTACTTTCCACAAAGACCATTCCCTCCACGAGTTTCTTGTCAGGTCCATGTCCTCCACCAACCTATTATCCCCCCCCCCCCCCCCCCCCCCCCGGCACCTTCCCCTGCCACCACAAGAATTGCAAATCCTGCACCCACTTCTCCCCCCTCACCTCCGTCCAAGGCCCCAAAAGAGTCTTCCACATCCATCAGAGATTTACCTGTACTTCCACACGTCATCTACTGTATCCATTGCTCTCGGTGTGGTATTCTCTACATTGGGGAGACAGGATGCCTACTCGCAGAACACTTCAGAGAACATCTCTGGGACACCCGCACAAAGCAATCCCACTGCCCTGTGGTCGAACACTTTAACTCCCCCTCCCACTCCCCCAAATACATGCAGCCAAACCCTGACCATCCGATGTTTGGAGGAAGAACGCCTCATCTTCTGTCTTGGGACCCTCCAACCACACGGCATCAATGTGGATTTCACCAGTTTCCTAATTTCCCTCCCCTCACTTTATCCCAGATACAACTTTCCAACTCGGCACCGCCCTCTTGAGCTGTCCTACCTGTCCATCTTCCTTCCCACCTATCTGCTCCACCCTCTTCTCTGATCTATCACCTTCACCCCAACTTCATCTTACTATCGCGTTCCTAACTACCTTCCCCCCAGCCCCACTTTGCTCCCATTTATCTCTCAGCCCCCTTGGCCTACAAGCCTCATTCCTGATGAAGGGCTTATGCCCAAAATGTCTATTCTCCTGCTGTTCGGATGCTGCCTGACTTGCTGTGCTTTTGTGCTTTTCTAGCACCACACTTTCAACTCTGATCTCCAGCATCTGCAGTCCTCACTTTCTCCTCTATGACTCTTATGTGTCACTTGACCCAAAATGTTAACTCTGCTTGTTCTGCACAGAAAGGGAGGAGAAAGTGAAGACTGAAGATGCTGGGAAAGAAATATATCTCTGACGGTGGGGTCCATTTGTAGGTGGCGGAAATGGCAGAGGATGATGCTGGTGAAGCGGAAGGTGAGGACCACGGGGTTCTGTCCTTGTTGTGGTTGAAGGAGTGGGGTTCAAAGATGATGAAACACACTCAGGTAAGCGTGATAACTTATGGATTGGATCTAAATTTTTTTGACAGACGGTTGGAGCTTTGGAGGTTTTACAGTTTGAATATATTGAGCTAACATTTCTGATGGTGCAACTCACATGGAACTATTCTGATGCTGATGAAGAGTTAATGCTCGAAATGTTGACTCTCCTGCTCCTTGGAAGCTGCCTGACCGGCTGTGCTTTTCCAGCGCCACACGTTTTGACTCTTTCTCTGCACAGATGCTGCCTGAGCTGCTGAATCTTTCCAGCAATTTCTGTGTTTGTTTCAGACAATGCTCAAGAAGCTTGACACCATCCAGACCAAAGGAGCCCAATTGATTGGCACTAAATCCATGACAGCTGCACCACCAACACTTAACAGTAGTCGTATTTACCATCAATGAGATGCAACAATTTAGATTTAGATTTAGATTTTATTGTCACATGTACTCAAGTACAGAAGTACAATGAAAAGTGTACAAAATCGCCATACAGTAAGCCATCTTAGGTACAAAGATATCTAGGTAGAAGAAAATTAGATACAATGTAGTAAAAGAAAGAAATAAAGTTAAAAAGCTAAGCAGAGATTCAACAAAGACCTTTAGAAAGCATAGAACATTGCAGCTCAGTACAGGCCCTTCGGCCTTCGATGTTGCACCGACCTATGGAACCAATCTGAAGCTCATCTCACCTACACTATTCTATTCTCGTCCAACTGCCTGTCCAATGACCATTTAAATGCTCTTAAAGTTGGCGAGTCTACTACTATTGCAGGCAGTGCATTCCACATCCCTACCACTCTCTGACATCTGACCTATATCTATCACCCCTCAATTTAATACTGTGTCCCCTCATGCTAGCCATCACCATCTGACGAAAAAGGCTCTCACTATCCTGCCTATGTAACTCTCTGATTATCTTATATGTCTCAATGAAGTCACCTCTCAACCTTCTTCTCTCGAACTAAAACAGCCTCATTTCCTTCAGCCTTTCCTCGTAAGACTTTGCCTCCATAGCAGGCAACATCCTAGTAAATCTCCTCTGAACCCTTTCCAAAGCTTCCACATCCTTCCTATAATGCGGTGTCCAGAACTGTCCACATTACTCCAGGTGCGGCCATACCAGAGTTTTGTACAGCTGCAGCATGACCTTGTGGCTCCAAAACTCAATCCCTCTACCAATAAAAGCTAACACACTGTATGCCTCCTTACCTCATTCCTGAAGAAGGGCTAATGCCCGAAACGTCAATTCTCCTGTTCCCTAGATGCTGCCTGACCTGCTGCGCTTTTCCAGCAACACATTTCCATCCTTAACAACCCTATCCACCTGGGTGGCAATTTTCAGGGATCTATTTACCTGGACTCCGAGATCTCTCTGCTCATTTACACTATCAAGAATCTTACCATTAGCCCAGTATTCCTGCTAATGCTAAATTCTGCATTCCTGTTATTCCTTCCAAAGTGAATCTCCTCTTACTTTTCTACATTAAACTCCAACTCTGCCCAGCTTATCGATGTCTCTCTGTAACCTACAACATCTTTCGTCGCTATCCACAACTCTACTGAGCTTAGTGTCATCTGCAAATTTACTAACCCATCCTTCTATGCCCACATCCAGGTCATTTATAAAAATGACAAACAACCGTGGGCCCAAAACAGATCCTTGCGGAACCCCATGTGCACCTGAACTCCAAGGATGAACATTTCCCATCAACCATCACCTTCTGTCTTTTTTCAGCGAGCCAATTTGTGATCCAAGCCACTAAATCACCCTCAATCCCATGCCTCTGTATTTTGTGCAGTAGCCTACCATGGGGAACCCTATCAAATGCCTTACTGAAATCCATATACACCACATCAACCGCTTTACCCTCATCCATCTGTTTGGTCACCTTCACAAAGAACTCAATAAGATTCGTGAGGCAGAACCTACCCTTCACAATCCGTGTTGACGATCCCTAATGAACATATTCCTTTCCAGATGATTATAAATCCTATCTGTTATAACACTTCATCCACAACTGAAATAAGACTCACAGGTCTATAATTTCCAGGGTTTTCTCAACTCCCCTTCGTGAACAAGGGGACAACATTTGCTACCCTCCAGTCTTCTGGCACTATTCCTGTAGACAATGACAACATAAAGATCAAAGCCAAAGGCTCAGCAATCTCCTCCCTGGCTTCCCAGAGAATCATAGGATGAATCCCATGCAGCCATCTATTTTTACACTTTCCAGAATTGCTAACGCTTCCTGCTTATGAACCTCAATCCCGTCTAGTCTAGTAGCCTGTATCTCAGTATTCTCCTTGACCATATTGTCTTTTTCTCATGTGAATTCTGGTGAAAAGTAGTCATTTAGCGCTTCCCCTATCTCCTCTGACTCCACGCACAACTTCCCACTACTCTGCTTGATTGCCCCTAATCTTACTCTCGTCATTCTTTTATTCCTGATATACCTGTAGAAAGGGTGTAGGTTTGCTCGCTTAGCTGTAGGTTTGATATCCAGACGTTTCATTACCTGGTTAGGTAACATCATCAGTGGCGACCTCCAAGTGAAGCGAAGCTGATGTCTCCTGCTTTCTATTTATATCTTCCTCCTGGAAGAGGTTCCTGGAGTTTGTGATAATGTCATTTCCTGTTCGTTTTCTGAGGGGTTGATAGATGGCATCTAGATGTATGTGCTTGTTTATGGCGTTGTGGTTGGAGTGCCAGGCCTCTAGGAATTCTCTGGCATGTCTTTGCTTAGCCTGTCCCAGGATAGATGTGTGGTCCCAGTCGAAATGGTGGTTTTTTTCATCTGTGTATAGGGCTACGAGGGAGAGAGGGTCATGTCTTTTTGTGGCTAGCTGGTGTTCATGTATCCTGGTGGCTAACTTTCTTCCTGTTTGTCCTACGTAGTGTTTGTGGCAGTCCTTGCATGGAATTTTGTAGATGATGTTGGTTTTGTCCATGGGTTGTACTGGGTCTTTCAAGTTTGTTAGTTTTTGTTTGAGAATGTTGGTAGGTTTGTGTGCTACTAGGATTCCAAGGGGTCTTAGTAGTCTGGCTGTCATTTCTGAAACTTCTTTGATGTATGGTAAGGTGGTTAGGGTTTCTGGCTATGTTTGGTCTGCTTGTCGTGGTTTGTTCTTGAGGAATCTGCGCACTGTATTTATTGAGTATCCGTTCTTCTTGAATACATAGTATAGGTGGTTCTCCTCTGTTTTCCAAAGTTCGTCTGTGCTGCAGTGTGTGGTGGCCCGTTGGAATAGTGTTCTGATACAGCTTTGTTTGTGTGTGTTGGGATGGTTGCTGGTGTAGGTCCTCCCGCACAAGGGACTGAATATCATTCCTTACCAACAGGGCCATCCCACCCCCTCTGCCCGTCAGTCTGTCCTTACGATAGCACGTATAGCCTTGAATATTCATTTCCCAGGCCCTGTCCATTTGAAGCCACGTCTCCGTTATCCCCACAACATCGTAACTGCCAATTTCCAAATGAGCCTCAAGCTCATCCATCTTATTTCTAATGCTTCGTGCATTCATATATAGTATTTTTAATTTGTTACTGCCCTCAACCTTCCTATCAATCCCTATTTCACTCAACCTTATGGCATGATCCCTTTTTGAGATTTCTGCTCCATTGATACCGTTGTCTTTCTTGACTTCTCTTGTTCTAACTTTCCCTGCAATTTCCTTCTTAAACTTCCAGTTTGTCCCCTCCCCGCCGCTATTTAGTTTAAACGCAGCTGTGTTGCAGTGGCAAACCTGCCTGCCAGAATGCTGGTCCCCCATCTATTAAGGTGCTCTATAGAATAGAGCTCTATTCCTGATGAAGAGCTTTTGCCCGAAACGTCGATTTTCCTGCTTCTCACATGCTGCCTGAATTGCTGTGCTTTTCCAGCACCACTCTAATCTAAACTCTCATTTCGCCATAACCTCAGTGACATAGTCAGAGAACAATGAAGGAGGCTTCATATCCATCAACCTTGCCTAGGGCCGATCAGTGCAACTTTCTGAGTACTACAGTAGGGGGGAATATACGAAGGAGAAAATGTTATGGAGGAAATAAAATACAATGGGATTTGGAGAGGGTGACACAAAGCTTTAAGGGAATGGCTCCCGGAATGATGGACTTCTGTTACATGGATAGACAGATGTTGGGATGGCTAAGAGGAGATTCCATTCGAGCTGAAAAATGTCTTGCTGGAAAAGCTCAGCAGGTCAGACAGCATCCAAGGAGCAGGAGAATCGACGTTTTGGGCATGAGCCCTTCTTCAGAAATGAGGAAGGTGTGCCAAGCAGGCTAAGATAAAAGGTAGGGAGGAGGGACTTGGGGAAGGGGCGTTGGGAATGTAATAGGTGGAAGGAGGTTAAGGTGCAGGTGATAGGCTGGAGAGGGGATGGGGGCGGAGAGGTCAGGAAGAAGATTGCAGGTCAAGAAGGCGGTGCTGAGTCCGAGGGTTGGGACTCAGGTAAGGTGGGGGGAGGGGAAATGAGGAAGCTGGAGAAATCTGCATTCATCCCTTGTAGTTGGAGGGTTCCTAGGCGGAAGATGAGGCGCTCTTCCTCCAGGCGTCGTGTTGCCATGGTCTGGCGATGGAGGAGTCCAAGGACCTGCATGTCCTTGGCGGAGTGGGAGGGGGAGTTAAAGTGTTCAGTCACGGGGTGGTTGGGTTGGTTGGTGCTGGTATCCCAGAGGTGTTCTCTGAAACGTTCCGCAAGTAGGCGGCCTGTCTCCCCAATGTAGAGGAGGCCACATCGGGTGCAGCGGATGCAGTACATGATGTGTGTGGAGGTGCAGGTGAATTTGTGACGGATATGGAAGGATCCCTTGGGGCCTTGGATGGACGTGAGGGGGGCGGTGTGGGTGCAAGTTTTGCATTTCTTGCGGTTGCAGGGGAAGGTGCTGGGAGAGGAGGTTGGGTTGGTGGGGGGTGTGGACCTGACGAGGGAGTTGCGGAGGGAGTGGTCTTTCCGGAATGCTGATAGGGGAGGGGAGGGAAATATATCCCTGGTGGTGGGGTCTGTTTGGAGGTGGCGGAAATGACGAAGGATGATACGATGCCTCTGGAGGTTGGTGGGGTGGTTGGTGAGGACCAGTGGTGTTCTGTCCTGGTGGCGATTGGAGGGGCGGGGTCAAAGGGCGGAGGAGCAGGAAGTGGAGGAGATGCGGTGGAGTTGTTGGTCTGAACATAGTCTGGAGTCCATGCGGGGTCAGTCGATCCTGTAGACAGATGCTGAGGAAGGAGATGGGCTGTGGTAGCGAGTCTGTTTGAGGACGTGGTTGAAGAGCTTCAGGGCAGAGGAGATGTCTTGGGGGTGCAGTGAGGAAGGACTCACTGAAATCCTTGTAGAGGGAGGAAGAAAACTTCTTCAAGGAAGGCATCCTTGCAAGACGATTCACAGTAGGTTAAAATCAACTAGGAGAAAGTGAGGACTGCAGATGCTGGAGATCAGAGCTGAAAAATGTGTTGCTGGAAAAGCGCAGCAGGTCAGACAGCATCCAAGGAGCAGGAGAATCGACGTTTCGGGCATAACACTTCTTCAGGAATGAGGAAGGTATGCCAAACAGGCTAAGATAAAAAGGATTCCTGAAGAAGAGCTTATGCCCGAAACGTCGATTCTCCTGTTCCCTGGATGCTGCCTGACCTGCTGCGCTTTTCCAGCAACACATTTTCAGCTAAGATAAAAAGGTAGGGAGGAGGGACTTGGGGGTCATCTCCTCTGCCCTGAAGCTCTTCAGCCACGTCCTCAAACAGACTCGCTACCTCAGCCACATCTCCTTCCTCAGCACCTGTCTACGGAACCTACTGACCCTGAATGGACGCGGGACTATGTTCAGACCAACAAGCACCAACCAACCCAACCGCCCCATGGCTGAACACTTTAACTCCCCCTCCCACTCCGCCAAGGACAAGCAGGTCCTTGGCCTCCTCCATCGCCAGACCATGGCAACACGACGCCTGGAGGAAGAGCGCCTCATCTTCCGCCTAGGAACCCTCCAACTACAAGGGATGAATGCAGATTTCTCCAGCTTCCTCATTTCCCCTCCCCCCACCTTATCTCAGTCCCAACCCTCGGACTCAGCACCGCCTTCTTAACCTGCAATCTTCTTCGGACCCCACCCCCTCTCCGGCCTATCACCCTCACCGGCCTATCACCCTCACATTAACCTCCTCCCACCTATCGCATTCCCAACGCCCCTCCCCCAAGTCCCTCCTCCCTACCTTTTTATCTTAGCCTGTTTGGCATACCTTCCTCATTCCTGAAGAGGGGATTATGCCCGAAACGTCGATTCTCCTGTTCCTTGGATGCTGCCTGACCTGCTGCACTTTTCCAGCAACACATTTTTCAGCTCTGATCTCCAGCATCTGCAGTCCTCACTTTCTCCTCGGAGATTCTATTTGACAGGGATATTTAAAACCATGGAATCTTGACCTCGAAAGCGAGAGGTGAACTGTTCCAATTAATGCAAACATCGAGAACCAGGACAACAATTTCAGGTGACTATCAAAAGAATCAACAGTAACACAAGAGGGAGTTGATGACCTGGTGGTTTATCCTTCTTTTAGCAGTGTGACTTGAACTGTGCACAAAACTTCAAAAGTGACCACACCAATGTCCTCTACAACCTCAACATGACGTCCCAACTCCTGATAAAAAAAAGGAAAAAACTGTGGACGCTGGAAGTCAGAAACAAGAATTCTGGGTGGCACGGTGGCACAGTGGTTAGCACTGCTGTCTCACAGCACCAGAGACCCAGGTTCAATTCCCGTCTCAAGCAACTGCCTGTGTGGAGTTTGAACATTCTCCCCGTGTCTGCGTGGGTTTTCTCTGGGTGCTCTGGTTTCCTCCCACAGTCCAAAAATGTGCAGGTTAGGTGAATTGGCCAGGCTAAATTGCCCGTAGTGTTCGGTGAAGGGGTAAATGTAGGGGAATGGGTCAGGGTGGGTTACGCTTCGGCGGGTCGGTGTGGGCTTGTTGGGCCGAAGGGCCTGTTTCCACACTGTAAGTAATCTAATCTAATCTAAAACAGAATTTGCTGGAAAATCTGGGCAGGTCTGGAGCACGTGTGGAGAGAAATCAAAGTTAACATATCGGGTCCTTCTTCAGAACTGATGGTAGCTAGGTAAAAATTGTTTTTTGTGCAGAAGTTATGATGGGGGAGTTGGTAAGGAGTAAATAATAGGTGGAGATAGAGGTCAAAGAGAGATAAGATCAGTTGGACAGACAAAGGAAGGAAAAACAGTCAGCCTAGGAGAGTGAATAGCTGCTAATGGGGACAATCAATGACTGACAATGGGATGGGTGTAATAGCAGTGCATGTGATAAGAATGCTGGGCTAAGGACATGGGAAAAGGTGCCTCAGGATCCAAAGTTGTTGAACCGCAATATTGAATCCAGAAGGTTGTAGAGTTAACAGGTAGATAATGAGGTGCTGTTCTTCCTGCTTCTGCTGCTTCTGCAGCAAACCCGAGACAGAGAAGTTGGCCAGGGAACAAGGTGGTGTCAGGAGTGAAGGACGAGTGGACCAAGGTGAGCCAGAGGGAACAGACCATGCAGAAAGCTAACAAGATTTTCATTTGATTTGATTATTTTTGTCACATGTACCTAAGTACAGTGAAAGGATTTGTTTTTCAAGCAGCACAGACAGGTCATAACATAGAAGGACATACAGATCATAGGGTTATTAGACAGTGAGGCATACAAGGTTACAGCTGCACAGGAGGTGCACAAAAGCAAGATCAATATTTGGTTTTTTGTACCTCCACACTACCACCTAACAGCAGTAGTGCTTATATTTTCCCCAGGACCCATGATGTGTGTGTGCAGTGAAAGACAACAGGTGTATAAATCTTTATTCACTTCCCACCACCAGGAAGAAAGAAAAAACCCACATGGCCAGTGACAAGCAGTGCCCTTCACATCAAACAAGTGAAGGCGAAGGCAGGGATTAAATCAAAATAGAGTTGGAGGGGGAAATAAAACACCACTCCCTGCGGTGCCCACCGCTCCCTGAACAGCTTAAGGGTATCGGTAGACACCACGTGCTCCTTCTGCAGAGACACCCGGGTTCGATGATCAATATTTGGTTTGGAATTAGAGTGAGGTCCATTCAGCAATCTAATAACAGCAGGGAAGAAGCTGTTCTTCAACTTGTTGGTACAAGTGCTTAAGAGAGTGTTACCGGGGTGGGAGGGGTCTCTGATGGTGTAGGAAGAGAGTGTTACCGGGGTGGGAGGGGTCTCTGATGATGATGAAGAGAGTGTTACCGGGGTGGGAGGGGTCTCTGATGATGATGAAGAGAGTGTAACTGGGGTGGGAGGGTACTCTGATGAATTTGAAAGAGATTGTTACCAGGGTAGGATGGGTCTACGATGATGATGAAGAGAGTGTTACCTTGGTGGGAGGGGTCTCAGATGATGATGAAGACAGTGTTAGCAGGTTGGGAGCGGTCTCTGATGATGATGAAGAGAGTGTTACTGGGGTGGGAGGGGTCTCTGATGAATTTGAAAGAGATTGTTACCAGGGTAGGATGGGTCTACGATGATGATGAAGAGAGTGTTACCTTGGTGGGAGGGGTCTCAGATGATGATGAAGAGAGTGTTACCGGGGTGTGAGGGGTCTCTGATGATGATTAAGACAGTGTTACCGGGGTGTGAGGGGTCTCTGATGATGATTAAGACAGTGTTACCGGGGTGTGAGGGGTCTCTGATGTTGATGAAGAGAGTGTTACCGGGGTGTGAGGGGTCTCTGATGGTGTTGGAAGAGATTGTTATCTGGGTGGGAGGGGTCTCTGATGTTGTTAGATGAGAGTGTTACCAGGGTAGGAGGGATCTCTGATGATGATTAAGACAGTGTTACCGGGGTGTGAGGGGTCTCTGATGATGATGAAGAGAGTGTTACCGGGGTGTGAGGGGTCTCTGATAGTGTTGAAAGCGAGTGTTACTGGGATGGGATTGGTCTCTGATGACGATGAAGAGATTGTTACCGAGGTAGGAGGAGTCTCTGATGGTGTTGGAAGCGAGTGTTACCGGGGTGGGAGGGGTCACTGATGATGATGAAGAGAGCGTTACCGGGGTGAGAGGTGTCTCTGATGGTGTTGGAAGAGAGTGTTACTGGGGTGGGAGGTGTCTCTGATGATGATAAAGAGAGGGTTTCTGGGTTGGGAGGCTTGTCTGATGTTAGATGAGAGTGTTTCCGGGGTAGAAGGAGACTCTGATGGTGTTGGAAGAGATTGTTACCGGGGTGTGAGGGGTCTCTGATGATGGTGAAGAGAGTGTTACCGGGGTGAGAGGGGTCTCTGATGATGATTAAGACAGTGTTGCCAGGATGGGACTGGTCTCTGACGATGATGAGGAGAGTGTTACTGGGGTGGGACTGGTCTCTGACGATGATGAGGAGAGTGTTACTGGGGTGGGACTGATCTCTGACGATGATTATGAGATTGTTACCGGGGTGGGAGGGATCTCTGATGATGATGAAGAGAGTGTTACCGGGGTAGGAGGGGTCTCTGATGATGATGAACAGAGTGTTACCAGGGTGTGAGTGTTCTCTGATGATGATGAAGACAGTGTTACAGGGGTATGGGGGGGGGGTCTCTGATGATGATGAAGTGTGTTACTGGAGTGAGAGGGGTCTCTGATGGTGTTGGAGAGGGTGTTACCGGGGTGTGAGGAGTCTCTGATGATGATTAAGACAGTGTTACCGGGTGAGAGCGGTCTCTGATGATGATGAAGAGAGTGTTGCCCGGATAGGAGGGGTCTCTGATGGTGTTGGAAGAGAGTGTTACCGGGGTGAGAGGGGTCTCTGATGATGATAATGAAGAGAGTGTTACCAGGGTGGGAGGGGTCTCTGAAGATGATGAAAAGAGTGTTACCAGGGTGGGAGGGGTCTCTGAAGATGATGAAGAGAGTGTTACCAGGGTGGGAGGAGTCTCTGATGATTATGATGAGAGTGTTACCGGGGTATGAGGGGTCTCTGATGGTGTTGGAAGAGAGTGTTACCAGGTTGGGAGGGTCTGTGATGATGATGAAGTGAGAGTTTCTGGGTTGGGAGGCGTGTCTGATGTTAGATGAGAGTGTTTTCGGGATAGGAGGAGACTCTGATGGTGTTGGAAGAGATTGTTACCGGGGTGTGAGGGGTCTCTGACGATGATGAAGGAAGTGTTGCCCGGGTATGAGGGGTCTCTGATGGTGTTGGAAGAGAATGTTACCCGGGTGGGAAGTTTCTCTGATGATGATGAAGAGATGTTACCGGGGTAGGAGGGGTCTCTGATGATGATGAAGAGAGTGTTACCAGGGTGTAAGGGGTCTCTGATGATGATGAAGACAGTGTTACAGGGGAATGGGGGGCGGTTTCTGACGATGATGAAGAGTGTTACCGGAGTGAGAGGGGTCTCTGATGGTGTTGGAGAGAGTGTTACCGGGGTGTGAGGAGTGTCTGATGATGATTAAGACAGTGTTACCAGGTGCGAGGGGTCTCTGATGATGATGAACCAAGTGTTACCAGGTGATTGGGGTCTCTGATGATGATGAAGAGAGTGCTACCGGGGTGTGAGGAGTCTCTGATGATGTTTAAGAGTATTACCGGGTGAGAGGGATCTCTAATGATGATGAAGAGAGTGTTACCAGGTTGGGAGGGGCCTCTGATGATGAGGAAGAGAGAGTTTCTGGGTTGGGAGGCGTGTCTGGTGTTAGATGTGAGTGGTTCCGGGATAGGAGGAGACTCTGATGGTGTTGGAAGAGATTGTTACCGGAGTAGGAGGGGTCTCTGATGGTGTTGGAAGAGAGTGTTACTGGGATGGGAGGTGTCTCTGATGGTGTTGGAAGACAGTGTTACCAGGGTGAGAGGGGTCTCTGATGATGATGAAGAGAGTGTTACCAGGGTGTGAGGGGTCTCTGATGATGATGAAAACAGTGTTACAGGGGTATGGGGTGGGTCTCTGACGATGATGAAGAGTGTTACCGGAGTGAGAGGGGTCTCTGATGGTGTTGGAGAGAGTGTTACCGGGATGTGAGGAGTGTCTGATGATGATTAAACAGTGTTACCGGGTGAGAGGGGTCTCTAATGATGATTAAGACAGTGTTGCCAGGTGCGAGAGTTCTCTGATGATGATGAAGACAGTGTTACAGGGGTATGGGTGGGTCTCTGATGATGATGAAGAGTGTTACTGGAGTGAGAGGGGTCTCTGATGGTGTTGGAGAGAGTGTTACCGGGGTATGAGGAGTCTCTAATGATGATGAAGAGAGTGTTACCAGGATGAGAGGGGTCTCTGATGATGATGAAGAGAGTGTTACCAGGGTGTGAGGGGTCTCTGATGATGATGAAGACAGTGTTACAGGGGAATGGGGGGGGGTCTCTGACGATGATGAAGAGTGTTACCGGAGTGAGAGGGGTCTCTGATGGTGTTGGAGAGAGTATTACCGGAGTGTGAGGAGTCTCTGATGGTGATGAAGAGAGTGTTACCAGGGTGTGAGGGGTCTCTGATGATGATGAAGAGAGTGTTACCAGGGTGTGAGGGGTCTCTGATGATGATGAAGACAGTGTTACAGAGGTATGGGGGGGTCTCTGATGATGATGAAGAGTGTTACTGGAGTGAGAGGGGTCTCTGATGGTGTTGGAGAGAGTGTTACCGGGGTATGAGGAGTCTCTAATGATGATGAAGAGAGTGTTACCAGGTTGAGACGGGTCTCTGATGATGATGAAGAGAGTGTTACCAGGGTGTGAGGGGTCTCTGATGATGATGAAGACAGTGTTACAGGGGAATGGGGGGGGGGTCTCTGACGATGATGAAGAGTGTTACCGGAGTGAGAGGGGTCTCTGATGGTGTTAGAGAGAGTATTACCGGAGTGTGAGGAGTCTCTGATGATGATGAAGAGAGTGTTACCAGGGTGTGAGGGGTCTCTGATGATGATGAAGAGAGTGTTACCAGGGTGTGAGGGGTCTCTGATGATGATGAAGACAGTGTTACAGAGGTATGGGGGGTCTCTGATGATGATGAAGAGTGTTACTGGAGTGAGAGGGGTCTCTGATGGTGTTGGAGAGAGTGTGTCCGGGGTGTGAGGAGTGTCTGATGATGATTAAGAGAGTGTTACCAGGTGCGAGGGGTCTCTGATGATGAACCGAGTGTTACCAGGTGATTGGGGTCTCTGATGATGATGAAGAGAGTGCTACCGGGGTGTGAGGAGTCTCTGATGATGTTTAAGAGTATTACCGGGTGAGAGGGATCTCTAATGATGATGAAGAGAGTGTTACCAGGTTGGGAGGGGCCTCTGATGATGATGAAGAGAGAGTTTCTGGGTTGGGAGGCGTGTCTGGTGTTAGATGTGAGTGGTTCCGGGATAGGAGGAGACTCTGATGGTGTTGGAAGAGATTGTTACCGGGGTAGGAGGGGTCTCTGACGATGATGAAGAGAGTGTTGCCCGGGTAGGGGGGGTCTCTGATGGTGTTGGAAGAGAGTGTTACAGGGATGGGAGGTGTCTCTGATGGTGTTGGAAGACAGTGTTACCGGGGCGAGACGGGTCTCTGATGATGATGAAGAGAGTGTTACCAGGGTGTGAGGGGTCTCTGATGATGATGAAGACAGTGTTACAGGGGTATGGGGTGGGTCTCTGACGATGATGAAGAGTGTTACCGGAGTGAGAGGGGTCTCTGATGGTGTTGGAGAGAGTGTTACCGGGGTGTGAGGAGTGTCTGATGATGATTAAACAGTGTTACTGGGTGAGAGGGGTCTCTAATGATGATTAAGACAGTGTTGCCAGGTGCGAGAGTTCTCTGATGATGATGATGCGATTGTTACCGGGGTGTGAGGAGTCTCTGATGATGATGAAGAGAGTGTTACCAGGTTGGGAGGGGTCTCTAATGATGATGAAGAGAGTGTTACCGGGGTAGGAGGTGTCTCTGATGGTGTTGGAAGAGAGTGTTACCGGGGTGAGAGGGGTCTCTGATGATGATAATGAAGAGTGTGTTACCGGGGTATGAGGAGTCTCTGATGATGATTAAGACAGTGTTATCAGGTGAGAGGGGTCTCTGATGATGATGAAGAGAGTTACCGGGGTGTGAGGAGTCTCTGATGATGATGAAGAGTGGTTTCTGGGTTGGGAGGCGTGTCTGATGTTAGATGAGAGTATTTCCGGGGTAGGAGGAGACTCTGATGATGATGAAGAGAGTGTTACCGGGGTAGGAGGGGTCTCTGATGATGATGAAGAGAGTGTTACCGGGGTGTGAGGGGTCTCTGATGATGATGAAGAGAGTGTTACCAGGGTGTGAGGGGTCTCTGATGGTGTTGGAGAGAATGTTACCGGGGTGTGAGGGGTGTCTGATGATGATGATGATGATGATGAGAGTGTTACCGGGGTAGGAGGGGTGTCTGATGATGATGAAGAGCGTGTTACCAGGGTGTGAGGGGAATCTGATGATGATGAAGACAGTGTTACAGGGGTATTGGGGGGTCTCTGACGATGATGAAGAGAGTGTTACTGGGGTGGGAGGGTTCTCTGATGATGATGAAGACAGTGTTACAGGGGTATGGGGGGGGGGTCTCTGACGATGATGAAGAGTGTTACCGGAGTGAGAGGGGTCTCTGATGGTGTTGGAGAGAGTGTTACCGGAGTGAGAGGGGTCTCTGATGGTGTTGGAGAGAGTGTTACCAGGGTGAGAGGGGTCTCTGACGATGATGAAGAGAGTGTTACTGGAATGGGAGGGATCTCTGATGATGCTGAAGAGTGTTACCAGGGTAGGAGGGGTCTCTGATGGTGTTGGAAGAGAATCTTACTGGTGTGGGAGGGGTCTCTGATGATGATGATGAAGACAGTGTTACCGGGGAGTGAGGGATCTCTAATGATGTTGAAGAGATTGTTACCGGAGTGAGAGGGGTCTCTGATGATGAAGTGAGTGTTACTGGGGTGGGATGGGTCTCTAATTATGATGAAGAGTGTGTTACCGGGGTAGGAGGGGTCTCTGATGGTGTTGGAAGAGAATGTTACTGGTCTGTGACGGGTCTCTGATGATGATGAAGAGAGTGTTACCGGGGTGGGAGGGATTTCTGATGATGCCTCCCACTGCTCCAGTATTAGAATTATTTGCAAGGAACTGTTCCCAGTCCACTTTGGCCAGTTTCTGCTTTATTTTAATAAAATATGCCTTTCCCCCCTATCCAAAACACCTTTTGCAAGCCATCTTTTCACTTGTCCTTAAGTATTCTGAACCATGTTGTTTTCACTATCACGAAAATGTTCCCCCAATGCTACATCAAACACTTTGACAAAGGGTCAGTTAGACTTGTACGTCAGCTCTTTTCTCTCCTTACAGATGCTGCCAGACCTGCTGAGATTTTCCAGCATTTTCTCTTTTGGTTTCAGATTCCAGCATCTGCAGTAATTTGCTTTTACTCATCCAGCTTCTTTCCCCAGAATCAGTTCCAGCACTATGCTGTCCTATGTAGCACCTGCGATAGGGTTAGGGTTAGGGCTAGGAACCCTCCAACCACAAGGGATGCTGCCTAGGAACCCTTCAACCACAAGGGATGAACTCAGATTTCTCCAGTTTCCTCATTTCCCCTCCCCCCATCTTGTCTCAGTCCCAATTCTCGAACTCAGCACTACCTTCCTGCAATCTTCTTCCTGACCTCTCTGCCCCCACTCCGGCCTATCACGCTCACCTTAACCTCCTTCCACCTATCGCATTTCCAACGCCCCTCCCCCAAGTCCCTCCTCCCTACCTTTTATCTTAGCCTGCTGGACACACTTTCCTCATTCCTGAAGAAGGACTCATGCCCGAAACGTCGATTCTCCTGCTCCTTGGATGCTGCCTGACCTGCTGCGCTTTTCCAGCAACACATTTTCAGGTCTGATCTCCAGCATCTGCAGTCCTCACTTTCTCCACACAAAAAGCTCTCCTGGATTACATTCCAAGAAATCCACCCAGTCTAAACTCTTTCACTTGGTACTTCCGACTGCAGACTGTCATAAATGCCTTAATTTGCACTGATGTGCTCGGGTCCTCCATAATCGAGGATGGAGATATTTATATCGTCTTCTCCTCCAGGGAGTTGTTTAATTGTCTGCCTCTATTCACGACCAGACACAGCAAATTGTAGAGCTTAGGTCTGAACTGTTGGTTGCGAAATCACTTGGCCCTATCTATCATTGTGTACAATTCTGGTCTCCCTCCTATCAGAAGGATGTTGTGAAAGTTGTAAGGATTCAGAAAACATTTACAAGGTTGTTGCTACGATTGCAGGGTTTGAGCTACAGGGAAAGGCTGAATAGGCTGGTACTGTTTTCCCTGGAGTGTTGGAGGCTGAGGCATGCTCTTTTAAAATCATGAGGGACGTGGAAAGAGTGAATAGATAGGCGGTTTTGTGGGAACGAGAGAGACTCACGTTTGGTATGTTGCCTCCCAGGTGCAAGGGTACGTGATGTCTCTGATCGTGTTTTCCGGGTCCTGGAGGGGGAGGGGGAGCAGCCCGAAGTCGTGGTCCATATTGGCACCAACGACATAGGTAGGAGGAGTGCCGAGGATGTTAGACAGGCTTTCAGGGAGCTAGGTTGGAAGCTCAGAGTTAGAACGAACAGAGTTGTTGTCTCTGGTTTGTTACCCGTGCCACGTGATAGAGATTCGAGGAATAGGGAAAGAGAACACTTAAATGCGTGGCTACAGGGATGGTGCAGGAGGGAGGGATTCCGGTTTTTGGATAACTGGGGTTCTTTCTGGGGACGGTGGGACCTCTATAAACAGGATGGTCTACACCTGAACCTGAGGGGCACCAGTATCCTTGGAGGGAGGTTTGCTAGTGCTCTTGGGGGGGGTTTAAACTAACTCTGCAGGGGCATGGGAACCCAGATTGTAGCTTCAGGGTGCAGGGCCTGGAGTGTAGGGAGGTTAGGAACATGGCATCAATTTCAAAGGAGGGTGCCTGTAAACAGGAAAGTGGCTTGAAGTGTGTATACTTCAATGCAAGAAGTATACGAAATAAGGTAGGTGAACTTGCAGCGTGGGTTGGTACCTGGGACTTCGATGTTGTGGCTATTACAGAGGCATGGCTAGAACAGGGACAGGATTGGCTGTTGCAGGTTCCAGGATTTAAATGTTTTAGTAGGGTCAGAGGTGGGGGTAAAAGAGGGGGAGGTGTGGCATTGCTTGTCAAAGATAGTATTACAGTGGTGGAAAGGACGATGGATGAGGACTTGCCATCTGAGGTAGTTTGGGCTGAGGTTAGGAATAGGAAAGGTGAGGTCACCCTGTTAGGAGTCTTTTACAGGCCTCCTAATAGTCCTAGAATCATTGAAGAAAGGATAGGGAAGGTGATTCAGGAGATGAGTCTTATACAACTGCAACATGACCTCAGGACTCCGGAACTCAATTCCTCTACCAATAAAAGCCAGTACGCCCTATGCCTTCTTCACCGCACTATTTACCTAGGTGGCAACTTTCAAAGATTTGTGTACATGGACACCAAGATCCCTCTGCTCATCCACACTACCAAGTATCCGACCGTTAGCCCAGTACCCCATCTTTTTATTACTCTTACCAAAGTGAATCACCTCACACTTAGCTACATTGAACTCCATTTGCCACCTTTCTGCCCAGTTCTGCAGCTTATCTATATCCCGCTGTAACCTGCCACATCCTTCCTCACTGTCTACAACTCCTCCGACTTTTGTATCATCCGCAAACTTGCTCACCCAACCTTCTAACCCCTCCTCCAGGTCATTTATAAAAATGACAAACAGCAATGGTCCCAAAACAGATCCTTGCGGAACACCGCTAGTAACTGCACTCCAAGATGAACCTTTGCCATCAACTACTACCCTCTGTCTTCTTCCAGCCAACCAACTCCTAATCCAAACCTCCAACTCACCCTCAATCCCATACCTCCGTATTTTTTGTGTAGTCTACCATGGGGAATCTTATCAAACGCCTTACTAAAATCCATATACACCACATCTACTGATTTCCCCTCGTCCACCTCCTTAGTCACCTTCTCAAAGAATTCAATAAGGTTTGTGAGGCACGACCTGCCCTTCACAAAACCATGCTGACTATCTTTGATCACATTATTCCTATCCAGATGTTCATAAATCCTATCCCTTACAATTCTCTCTAAGACTTTGCCCACAACAGAAGTGAGACTCACCAGCCTATAATTACTAGGGTTATCCCTACTCCCCTTCTTGAACAAGGGAACCACATTTGCTAGCCTCCAATCTTCTGGCACTACTCCTGTAGACAACGAGGACATAAAAATCAAGGCCAATGGCTCTGCAATCTCCTCCCTTGCTTCCCAGAGAATCCTAGGATAAATGCCATCAGGCCCAGGGGACTTATCTATTTTCACCCTTTCCAGAATTTCCAACACCTCTTCTCTACATACCTCAAAGTCATCCATTCTACTTAATTGTGACTCAGTACTCCCATTGACAACAATGTCCTGTTCCTGATTGAATACTGACGAAAAGTATTCATTCAGTGTCTCCCCAATCTCTTCAGCGTCCACACGCAACTTCCCACTACTATCCTTGACTGGACCTATTCCTACCCTAGTCATTCTTTTATTCCTGTTAGGTTGGAAGCTGAAGAGCAGGACGAGTAGAGTAGTGATCTCAGGATTGCTACCAGTGCCACGAGATAGTGAGATGAGGAACAGTCAGCAAATGCAGCTTAACACGTGGCTGTGAGGCTGGTGCAGGAGGGAGGGCTTCAGATACCTAGACCATTGGGATACCTTTTGGGGAAGGTGGGACCTGTACATGAAGGACAGGTTGCACCTGAACTGGAGGGGCACAAATGTCCTGGGTGGGAGATTTGCTCATGCAATTCGGAAGGGTTTAAACTAGTTTGGCAGGGGGGTGGGAATCGGAGCCACATGTCTGAGAGGGGGTCAGTTGCAGACAGGACGGTGACAGGATATATTGAATCTATCAGGAAAGTTTCTCACGCAATGAAACAAAGGGATCGTTAAAGTGTGTCTGCTTTAATGCAAGGAGTGTCCGGAATAAGAGTGACGAACTTCGAGCATGGACCAGTAAAACATAAAACATAGAAAAGTACAGCACAGATGTTGTGAAACTTGAAAGGGTTCAGAAAAGATTTACAATGATGTTGCCAGGATTGGAGGATTTGAGCGATAGGGAGAGGCTGGGGCTGTTTTCCCTGGAGCATTGGATGCTGAGGGATGACCTTGTACAATCATGAGGGGCATGAATAGGATAAATCGACCAAGTTTTTTTCCCTGGGGTGGGGGAGTCCAGAACTAGAGGGCATAGGTTTAGGGTGAGAAGGGAAAGATATAGAAGAGACCTAAGGGGCAACGTTTTCATTCACAGGGTGGTACGTGTATGGAATGAGCTGCCAGAGGAAGTGATGGAGGCTGGTACAATTGCTGGAGGGATACGGGCCAGGTGCTGGTAAGTGAATCTTGATTGAATTGGGATATCTGGTTGACATGGACGAGTTGGACCAAAGGGTCTGTTTCTGTGCTTTACATCTCTATGACTATGACTCTAAGACCCTATGATGGGTGACTAAGGCTATGGGGACTTTTCTGCTATAAATTACAACCATTTGTTCAGTATGTTTTCCCTAATTATGATGATTGTTCAAAGTTCCTCTTTTTCTATAATCTCAGCATTACCTACTACTATTTGGATATTCTGCAGTGAAAGCTGAGGCAAATATTAACTTTGTGTCTCTGTCATTTCTGTGTTCCCACTATTAACTCCCCGGTCTCATCCTGCAAGGGACCAGTATTTATTTTAGATGGCTATGCAGACAATTTCACCCTGGGTGGAGGAAAACTGCTTCAAGCAGGTCAACACGTCTGCTCCATCCGTTTCGTTTTGTTTCCCATTTGTGCTTCCTTAATTTACCTTTAGTGATGTCCTGAACTCCCGGCCCCAGCGCAGACTTTGCGTGGCATCCTCCCAACCCAGCATGCTTGTCTCTCGGCCCGGTGTGCCTGTCTCTCGGCCTGGCGTGGCGGTCTCTCGGCCCAGTGTGGTGGTCTCTCGGCCCGGTGTGGCGGTCTCTCGGCCCGGCGTGGCGGTCTCTCGGCCCGGTGTGCCTGTCTCTCGGCCTGGCGTGGCAGCCTCTCGGCCCAGTGTGGTGGTCTCTCGGCCCGGTGTGGCGGTCTCTCGGCCCGGCGTGGTGGTCTCTCGGCCCGGTGTGGTGGTCTCTCGGCCCGGTGTGGTGGTCTCTCGGCCCGGTGTGGCGGTCTCTCGGCCCGGTGTGGCGGTCTCTCGGCCCGGCGTGGTGGTCTCTCGGCCTGGTGTGGTGGTCTCTCGGCCCGGTGTGGTGGTCTCTCGGCCCGGTGTGGCGGTCTCCCGGCCCGGCGTGGTGGTCTCTCGGCCTGGCGTGGTGGTCTCTCGGCCCGGTGTGGTGGTCTCTCGGCCCGGTGTGGTGGTCTCTCGGCCCGGCGTGGTGGTCTCTCGGCCTGGTGTGGCGGTCTCTCGGTCCAGTGTGGTGGTCTCTCGGCCCGGTGTGGTGGTCTCTCGGCCCGGTGTGGCGGTCTCTCGGCCCGGTGTGGTGGTCTCTCGGCCCGGTGTGGTGGTCTCTCGGCCCGGCGTGGTGGTCTTTCGGCCCGGTGTGGCGGTCTTTCGGCCCGGTGTGGCGGTCTTTCGGCCCGGTGTGGCGGTCTCTCGGCCCGGTGTGGCGGTCTCTTGGCCTGGCGTGGTGGTCTCTCGGCCCGGTGTGGAGGTCTTTCGGCCCGGTGTGGCGGTCTCTCGGCCCGGTGTGGCGGTCTCTTGGCCTGGTGTGGCGGTCTCTCAGCCCGGTGTGGAGGTCTTTCGGCCCGGTGTGGCGGTCTCTCGGCCCGGTGTGGCGGTCTCTTGGCCTGGTGTGGTGGTCTCTTGGCCCGGTGTGGAGGTCTTTCGGCCCGGTGTGGAGGTCTTTCGGCCCGGTGTGGCAGTCTTTCGGCCCGGTGTGGCGGTCTCTCGGTCCAGTGTGGCGGTCTCTCGGCCCGGCGTGGTGGTCTCTCGGCCCGGTGTGGTGGTCTCTCGGCCCAGTGTGGTGGTCTCTCGGCCCGGTGTGGTGGTCTCTCGGCCCGGCGTGGTGGTCTCTCGGCCCGGTGTGGCGGTCTCTCGGCCCGGTGTGGCGGTCTCTCGGCCCGGTGTGGCGGTCTCTCGGCCCGGTGTGGCGGTCTCTCGGCCCGGTGTGGCGGTCTCTTGGCCTGGTGTGGTGGTCTCTCGGCCCGGTGTGGCGGTCTCTCGGCCCGGTGTGGCGGTCTCTCGGCCCGGTGTGGCGGTCTCTCAGCCCGGCGTGGCGGTCTCTTGGCCTGGCGTGGTGGTCTCTCGGCCCGGCGTGGCGGTCTCTCGGCCTGGCGTGGTGGTCTCTCGGCCTGGCGTGGCGGTCTCTCGGCCCGGCGTGGCGGTCAGCATGACCTCAGGCTGCTCTTCTGGCCATGAGTTGAAGGCCGACACGGTCTGGAGACTAGGTGCTGGCATGGACTGTGTTGGAAGGACTGTTATTCTGAACTTATATTTCTTCATTTTTCTAACTTTGGTTTGCCTAAAAAATATGTGTTTATAAATCTGTAGATAGGTTCCTTTGTACTGAAGATGGCACTGTAAGTGGTGACTTGTAAACTTGTCACCGCACTCACTTGAGTACACGTGAGAATAAAGCTAATTCTAACAAACAATTCTCTTCATTTTTTTATACACTTATAGAAGCTTTCACTACCTGCTTTTATACTTGCTTTGTTTTATTTTGTAATTTATTTTTGCTCTTTTTACATCTTTTTAAGTAACTCTTTTGTGATCTTTGAAAGTTTCCCAATCTTCCGGTATGCCACTCACATTTGCAATATGGTCTGCTTTAGCTGTTGTGTTTATATTATCCTTAACCTCCTTGTTTAGTGACTAGTGGAGTGCCACAAGGATGGGTGCTGGGTCCACTACTTTTCATCATTTACATAAATGATTTGGATGTGATCATAAGAGGTATAGTTAGTAAGTTTGCAGATGACATCAAAATTGGAGTTGTGGTGGACAGCAACACCTCAGATTACAATGGGATCTTGATCAGATGGGCCAATGGGCTGAGAAGTGGCAGATTGAGTTTAATTTAGATAAATGTGAGGTGCTGCATTTTGGGAAAGCAAATCTTAGCAGGATGTATACACTTAATGATAAGGTCCTCAGGAGTGTTGTTGAACAAAGAGACCTTGAAGTGCAGGTTCATAGCTCCTTGAAAGTAGAGTTGCTGGTAGATAGGATAGTGAAGAAGGTGTTTGGTATGCATTCCATTAATCGTCAGAGCTTGGAGTATAGGAGTTGGGAGGGCATGTTGCGGTTGTAAAGGTCGTGAGTTAGGCCACTTTAGGCCATTTTGGGTTCCTTCCTATCGGAAGGATGTTGTGAAACTTGAAAGGGTTCAGAAAATTTTTACAAAGTTGTTTCCAGGGTTAGAGGATTTAAGCTAGAGGGAGAGGTTGAATACGCTGGGGCTGTTTTCCCTGGAGCGTCGAAGACTGAGGGGTGACCTTATAGATGTCTATAAAATCTTGAGGGGCATGGATAGCATAAATAGACAAGGTCCTTTCCCTGGGGTGGGGGAGTCCAAAACTAGAGGGCATACTTTTGAGGTGAGAGGGGTAAGATATAAAAGAGACCTAAGGGCCAACTTCCGTGGGCAGAGGAGGGTGTGTGTATGGAATGAGCTGCCAGAGGAAGTGGTGGAGGCTAGTACAATTGGAACAATTAAAAGGCATCTGGATGGGTATATGAATAGGAAGGGTTTGGAAAGTTATGGGCCAAGTGCTGATAAATGAAACTAGATTAGATTGGGATATCTGGTCAGCATAGATGAGTTGCACCAAAGGGTCTGTTTCCGTGCTGTATGACACTACGGCATTGAAAAGTTTACAACTGTAGCCTGAACAGTTTTAGCAAAGAATAATCAAGAAAGTTAGCAGATTGCTGGCCTTTATATCTAGAAGACCAGAGTAGAACAATGCAAAAGTTATGCTGCAACTGTACAAAACCCTGGTTAGACCCGACTTGGAGGATTGTGAGCAAAAGTTTAAGAATTATTTAGATCCTTAGTAAGGATAGGAAGGCCTAGGAGGGAACACAATGTAGGTTTAAAGAATGATACCATAGTATCAGGTGACAAATTATGAGGTGAGATTATCTAAATTAGGTCTGTATTCTCTAAATTTATGAGGTTAGAACTGATCAGTTGGAAGTGTTTCAGGTATTAACAGAGAAAGACAGTGTAGATAAGAATAAACTATTTCCATTTGCTGGAGATTTTTTAATTTGTTCATGGGACATTGTTGTTACTGGCCCAGTCAGCATTTCATGTCCATCTACAATTGCCAAGAGGGCAGTTAGGGTCAACCATAATGCTGTAGGTATGGAGTCTCATAGAATAGAATACAAAACCTGCAATGTGGAAGCAGGCCATTCAGCCCATCGAGGTCACACTGCCCCTCCAAAGAGCATCCCACCCACACCCACACCCGATCACCATGCATTTCCCATGACCAACCCACACATCCCTGGGCAATATGGGCAATTTAGCATGGCCAATTCACCTAACCTACATATCTGTGGGAGGGAACCAGGGCACATGTAGGCTAGACCATGTAAAGATGTCAATTTCCTTTCCTAAAGGAAGTTACTGAACCAGGTGAACTTTTCCTGACAATTAACAAAGGTTTCACATGCACCATTAGACTCTTGATTGCAGATTTTGACTGAAGTCACATTTCACCATCTGTCTGGGTGGGAACATTGCCTGCCCTTCTGGTTTAATTACCTAGCAACAATGTCACAAAGCCTACATCACCCCTGATTCCAGAGCCGGGGGCGTAGTCTAAGAATCAGGGCCACACCGTTTAGGAGAGATGTTCAGAAGCGCTTCTATGTGCAAGGGTGGCAGGGCTTGGGAACTCTCTTCCACAAACAGCAGTGGATGCTGGATCAGTTGTTAATCTTAAATCTGAGATGTTTTATTGTTAAGCAAAGTTATTAAGCGATCAGACCAAAGGCACCTCTTTGAATGCAATAATAGGTTCAAGGAGCTGAGTGGCTGACTCCTTTTCCTATGTTCCAATACAAGCGATGAACAGTGATTGGATGGGCTGAGCTCATTTTCCTTGGAGAGGGGACTGAAAGGAGACATAGAACATAGAACATAGAACAATACAGCACAGAACAGGCCCTTCGGCCCACGATGTTGTGCCGAACATTTGTCCTAGTTTAAGCACCTATCCATGTACCTATCCAATTGCCGCTTAAAGGTCACCAATGATTCTGACTCTGCCACTCCCACAGGCAGCGCATTCCATGTCCCACCACTCTCTGGGTAAAGAACCTACCCCCCGACATCCCCCCTATACCTTCCACCCTTCACCTTAAATTTATGTCCCCTTGTAACACTCTGTTGCACCAGGGGAAAAAAGCCTCTGACTGTCTACCCTATCTATTCCCCTGATCATCTTATAAACCTCTATCAAGTCATCCCTCATCCTTCGCCGTTCCAATGAGAAAAGGCCTAGCACGCTCAACCTATCCTCGTACGACCTATTCTCCATTCCAGGCAACATCCTGGTAAATCTCTTCTGCACCCTCTCCAAAGATTCCACATCTTTCCCAAAATGAGGCGACCAGAACTGCACACAGTACTCCAAATGTGGCCTTACCAAGGTCCTATACAGCTGCAACATCACCTCACCACTCTTGAATTCAATCCCTCTGCTAATGAACGCTAATACACCATAGGCCCTCTTACAAGCTCCATCCACCTGAGTGGCAACTTTCAAAGAGCTATGAACATAGACCCCAAGATCCCTCTGCTCCTATACCGTTAACCCTATATTCCGCATTCTTATTTGTTCTTCCAAAATGGACAACCTAACACTTGACAGGGTTGAACTCCATCTACCACTCCTCAGCCCAGCTCTGCATCATATCTAAGTCTCTTTGCAGCCGACAACAGCCCTCCTCACTATCCACAACTCCACCAATCTTCGTATCGTCTGCAAATTTACTGACCCACCCTTCGACTCCCTCTTCCAAGTCATTAATAAAAATTACAAACAGCAGAGGACCCAGAACTGATCCCTGCAGAACTCCACTTGTAACTGGGCTCCAGGTTGAATATTTACCATCTACTACCACTCTCTGACTTCGACCGGTTAGCCAGTTCTCTATCCAACTGGCCAAACTTCCCACTATGCCATGCCTCCTGACTTTCCGCATAAGCCCACCATGGGGAACCTTATCAAAAGCCTTACATTGAGGTACATAAAATTAAGAGAGGCATATACAGAGGAGACACAAAGGAACTTTTCCCTTGATGAAAGGATCAATAACCAGGGGGCATCGACCTTAGAGTCACAGAGATGTACAGCATGGAAACAACATAAAACATAGAACACAGAACAATACAGGGCAGTACAGGCCATTTGGCCCACGATGTTGTGCCAACCTGAGGTACCGACCTGAAGCCCAACTCACCTCCACTATTTCATCATCATTCATATATTTATCCAATGACCATTTAAATGCCCTTAAAGTTGGCGAGTCTACTACTGCTGCAGGCAGTGTGTCCCACGCCCCTACTACTCTCTGAGTAAAGAAACTACCTCTGACATCTGCCCTATATCTATCACCCCTCAATTTAAAGCTATGTTGCCTTGTGCTAACCATCACCATCAAAGGAAAAAGGCTCTCACTGTCCACCCTGTCTAATCCTCTGATCATCTTGTATATCTCTATTAAGTCATCTTTTAATCTTCTTCTCTCAAACAAATACAACCACAAGCCCCTCACCTTTCCTCAAAAGACCTTCCCTTCATCCCAGGCAAAATCCTGGGAAATCTCCTCTGTGCCCTTTCCAAAGCTTCCATATCCTTCCTATAATACGGCAACCAGAGCTGAGTGCAATACTTCAAGTGCAGCTACACTAGAGTTTTGTACAGCTGCAGCATGACCTCACAACTCCAAAACTCAATCCCTCTACCAATAAAAGCTAACGCACTGTACACCTTAACAATCCTATCAACCTGGATGGCAACTTTCAGGGATCTATGCACATGGACACCAAGATCTCTCTACAAATCCACACGACCAGGAATCTTACCATTAGCCCAGTGCTCTGCATTCGTTACTCCTTCCAAAGTAAATCACTTCACACTTTTCCGCATTAAACTCCATTTGTCACCTCTCCACCCAACTCTGCAGCTTAGCTATGTCCCTCTATAGCCTGCAACATCCTTCCACACTGTCCACAACTCCACCGGGGTTAGTGTCATCCACAAATTTACTAACCCATCCTTCTCCTCACTCATCCAGGTCATTTATAAAAATGACTAAAAGCAGTAACCTTTCGGTCCAACTCGCCCATGCTGACCAGATATCCTAAATTAATCAAGTCCCATTTGACAGAACTGGGCCCATATTCCTCTGAACCCTTCCTATTCATATACCCATCCAGATGCCTTTTACATGCTGTAATTGTACCAGCCTCCAGTACTTACTCTGGCAGCTCATTCCACACATGCACCACCCTCTGCATGAAAACGTTGCCCGTTAAGTCCCTTTTATATCTTTCACCCCTCACCCTAAACCTATGCCCTCGAGTTCTGGACTCCCCGATCCCAGGGAAAATACTTTATCTATTAACCCTATCCATGCCCCTCATGATTTTATAAACCTCTGTAAGGTCACCCTTCAGCCTCCAATGCTCCAGGGAAACAGCCTCTCCCTATAGTTCAAATCCTCCAACTCTGGCAATATCCTTGTAAATCTTTTCTGAACCCTTTCAAATTTCATAACATCTTTCCAATAGGAGGGAGACCAGAATTGTGCACAATATTCCAAAAGTGGCCTTAGATAAGGGGCAGTATGTTTAGTGGGGATGTGAGGAATATTTTTCACTCAGATTGCAGTAGGAATCAGGGACTCACTACCTAGCAGGATGGTACAGACAGAAACCCGTATAATTTTTCAGAATTTTCTAGATGTACACTTGCATTGCCAAGCCAAATGAGGCAATGGGCCAAGTGCTGGAAAATGAGATTAGAATAATTAGGTGTTTTCTTTTCAAGAGCACAGACTCAATGGGCTGAAGAGACATACATAGAACATAGAACTCAGATCTTTGCAGCACAGTACAGGCCCTTCAGTCCTCAATGTTGCACCGTCCTGTGAAATTAATCTGATGCCCACCTTACCTATACCGTTCCATTACTATCCATATATATGTGCAATGCTCATCTAAATGCCCTTAACGTCACTGAGTCTACTACTGTTGCAGGCAGACCATTCCACACCCTTACTACTCTCTGAGTAAAGAAACTACTGCTGATATCTGTCCTAAATCTATCACCCCTCAATTTAAAGCTATGTCCCCTCGTGTTAGCCTTCACCATCTGACGAAAAAGGCTCTCACTGTCCACCCTATCTAACCCGCTGATTATCTTCTATGTCTCAATTAAGTCACCTCTCAACCTTCTTCTCTCTAACAAAAACAACCTCAGTTCCCTCAGCCTTTCCTTGTAAGACCTTCCTTCCATATGAGGCAACATCCTAGTAAATCTCCTCTGAACCCTCCTCCAAACCCTTATCAGTGTCTTGTACAGCTGATGCTTGACCTTGTGGCTCCGAAACTCAATCTCCCTACCAATAAACGCCAACACACCATATGCCTTCTTAACAACCCGATCAAACTGGGTCACAACTTTCAGGGATTTACACACCTGGACACTGAGTTCTCTCTGTTCATCGACACTTTCAACATTTTTACCATTAGCCCAGTACTCTGCATTCCTGTTGCTTCTTCCGAAGTGAACCTTCTACATTGAACTCCATTTGCCACCTCTCAGCCCAGCTCTGCAGCTTATTTATGTCCCTCTGTAACCCACAACATCCTTCGGCACTATCCACAATTCTGCCTACCTTTGTGTCATCCACAAATTTACTAACCCATCCTTCTTCACCCACATCCGGATCATTTATAAAAATGGCTAACAGCAGTGGCCCCAAAGCAGATCCTTGTGGTACACCACTGGTAATTGAGCTCCAGGACGAACATTTCCTATCAGCTACCACCCTCTGACTTCTTTCAGCTCGCCAATTTCTGATCCAAACTGTTAAAGCCGCTTCAATCCCGAAACTCCTTATGTTGTGCAATAGCCTACCATGTGGAACCTTATCAAATGCCTTACTGAAGTCCAAATACACCACATCAACGGCTTTACCTCCATCCACCTGTTTTGTCACCTTCTGAAAGAACTCAATAAGGTTAGTGAGGCACGACCTGCCCTTCACAAAACCATGTTGACTATCTCTAATCAAATTATTCCTTTCCAGATGATTATAAATCCTATCATTTACAACCTTTTCCAACATCTTATCCACAACTGAAGTCAGGCTCACTGTCCTATAAATACCAGGGTTGTCCAGGCTCCCCTTCTTGAAGAAGGGAACAACATTGGCTATCCTCCAGTCTTCTGGCACTACTCCAGTCAACAATGATGACAATAAAAATCGAAGCAAAAGGTTCTGCATCTCCTCACTGGCTTCCCAGAGAATCTCAGGATAAATCCCATCCAGGCCAGGGGGGGTCTTATCTGTTTACAGATTTTCCAAAATTGTTAAAACCTCCTCTTTGTTGACCTCAATCCTATCTAATCGAGTAGCCTGTATCTCCGTATTCTCACTAACATTACATTTTTCCATTGTAAATACTGAAAAAAAGCGCTTTCCACATGTCCTCAGATTCCACAAACAACTTCCCACTACTATTTTTGATGGGCCCTAATCTTAGTCTAGTCATTCTTTTCTTCCTGATCTACCTATGGAAAGCCATAGGATTTTCCTTGATCCGATCTGCGAACAACTTCTCATGACCCCTCCTGGCTCCTCTTACCCTCTCCTTTGATCTTTTCTGGTTAACTTATGACTCCCAATCTCCCGAACTGAGCCTTCACACCTCATCCTGATGAAGGAGCGTCGCTCCGAAAGCTAGTGTGCTTCCAATTAAACATGTTGGACTATAACCTGGTGTTGTGTGATTTTTAACTTTGTACACCGGCATCTCCGAATCATCCTCACATAAGCCTTCTTCTTCCTCTTGACAAGAGCTAAACTTCATTGGCAAACCATGGTTCTCTCTCTCGACAACTACCTCCCTGCCTGATAGGTATATACTTATCAAGGACCCACAGTAGCTGTTCCTTGAATAAGCTCCACATTTCAAGTGTGTCCATCCCCTGCAGTTTCCTTCCCCATCCGATGCATCCTAAATCTTGCTGAATCACGTCATAATTGCCTTTCCTCCAATTATACCTCCTTGCCTGCAGTATATACCTATCGTGCCCATTGCTATTGTGAACGTAACTGAACTGTAGTCACTATCGCCAAAGAGACCTCTTCTCTGTGCGGGAGAACATTGTGACTCTCTGACAAGTTTAGATTTGACACTGTTAGACTGACGCATGCAAATGTCAACACTGTTACTTTTACAAATACTAAAGTGAAATGTGTCTATTTTTCAGTAATTCTGTACTCACCAGATTATGTCAGACCAACATTGTTGAGTTTGGTGCAATTTTGGCGAGTGGCTGAAGATCGAGGGCAGTCTTACAGAAGTGTCGCATTGTCCGTCCATTCTGAGACCCCAGTCCCCATGAACACACTCCTGCCTTGACACAGGCACTGTGACTCCACAGTGGAGCTGAGCACGGACCACGTTGGTGTTTTCCAAATCCTAGTGAAGACCATACACTGTTTTCCAGCTGTCACTGAACTGTCTCCTGTCTGCCAGAGCTTTGAGAATTTCTAGGTACTAACAGAGGAGTTCTGTGCTCTGAAAAAATAAGCATTGAATCATAACAAATCACAGCAATAACTCACATTGTTTACTGATGAGTATTCATCTAATTAATTGCACATCTGGCATACCCACATATAAATCGGCCCATTAAATCCTCATTTATAGCTACCCCCAGAATCTTGACCCTGACCTGGTCCTGGAGAGAGTGACCTACAGCCTGCAGCCAAATGACACAAAGTGCTTCCACCAGCCAACACACTGTCAAACGTAGTCATTCATTATTCTGTCTGAATGTGACATAATTCAGAAAAACCAGCATGAATGTCTTATGGCAATTAGTACACGATATTGGGGAGGTGATGCCCTAGTGATATTATTGCTAGACTGATTTGGAGATGCCAGTGTTGGGCTGGGGAGTACATGAACCACCGGATGAAGGAGCGACGCTGCAAAAGCTAATGTGCTTCCAATTAAACCTGTTGGACTATAACCTGGTGTTGTGTGATTTTTAACTATTGCTAGACTGTTAATCCAGATACCCAGGTAATATCCCAGGGACCTGACTTGAATCCGACCATGGCAGATGGTGGAATTTGAATCCAATGAAAATAGAGTCAGAGAGATGTACAGCATGGAAACAGACCCTTTGGCCCAACCTGTCCATGCCCACCAGATATCCTAACCCAATCTAGTCCCATTGCCAGCACCCACCCCTTATCCCTCCAAACCCTCCCTATTCATATACCCATCCAGATGCATTTTAAATGTTGCAATTGTACCAGCAATTGTACTAGCCTCCACCACTTCCTCTGATAGCTCATTCCATACACATACCACCTTCAGTGTGAAAAAGTTGCCCCTTAGGTCTCTTTTATAAAGAACATAGAAAAATACAGCGCAGTACAGGCCCTTCGGCCCTCGATGTTGCGCCGATCCAAGCCCACCTAACCTACACTAGCTCACTATCCTCCATATGCCTATCCAATGCCCGCTTAAATGCCCATAAAGAGGGAGAGTCCACCACTGCTACTGGCAGGGCATTCCATGAACTCACGACTCGCTGAGTAAAGAACCTACCCCTAACATCTGTCCTATACCTACCCCCCCTTAATTTAAAGCTATGCCCCCTCATAATAGCTGACTCCATACATGGAAAAAGGTTCTCATGGTCAACCCTATCTAAACCCCTAATCATCTTGTACACCTCTATCAAGTCACCCCTAAACCTTCTTTTCTCCAATGAAAACAGCCCCAATTGCCTCAGCCTTTCCTCATACGATCTTCCCACCATACCAGGCAACATCCTGGTAAACCTCCTCTGCACCCATTCCAGTGCCTCCACATCCTTCCTATAGTATGGCGACCAAAACTGCACACAATACTCCAGATGCAGCCGCACCAGAGTCTTATACAACTGCAACATGACCTCAGGGCTCCGGAACTCAATTCCTCGACCAATAAAAGCCAGAACGCCATATGCCTTTTTCACCGCACTATTTACCTGGGTGGCAACTTTCAGAGATCTGTGTACATGGACACCAAGATCCCTCTGCTCATCCACACTACCAAGTATCCGACCATTAGCCCAGTACCCCATCGTTTTGTTACTCTTACCAAAGTGAATCACCTCACACTTACCTACGTTGAACTCCATTTGCCACCTTTCTGCCCAGCCCTGTAGCTTATCTATATCCCACTGTAACCTGACACATCCTTCCTCACTGTCAACAACTCCACCGACTTTCGTATCATCTGCAAACTTGCTCACCCAACCTTCTAGCCCCTCCTCCAGGTCATTTATAAAAATGACAAACAGCAATGGTCCCAAAACAGATCCTTGCGGAACACTGCTAGTAACTGCACTCCAAGATGAACCTTTGCCATCAACTACTACCCTCTGTCTTCTTCCAGCCAGCCAATTCCTAATCCAAACCTCCAACTCACCCTCAATGCCATACCTCCGTATTTTTTGCAGTAGCCTACCATGGGGAACCTTATCAAACACCTTGCTAAAATCCATATACACCACATCTACTGCTTAACCCTCGTCCACTTCCTTAGTCACCTTCTCAAAGAATTCAATAAGGTTTGTGAGGCACGACCTGTCCCCAAAGTGCTCACCTACCTCTAATTCTAACACCTGGCCTGGTTCGTTACCCAGAACCAAATCCAGTATGGCCTCACCTCTTGTTGGCCTGTCTACATATTGTGTCAGGAAACCCTCCTGCACACCAACCCATCTAACGAACTCAAGCTATAGCTTTCCCAGTCAATATCAGGAAAGTTAAAGTCCCCATAACAACCACCCTATTACTTTCACTCTTCTCCTGAATCATCCTCGCAATCCTTTCTTCTACGTCTCTAGGACTATTAGGAGGCCTGTAGAAAACTCCTACCAGGGTGAGCTCACCTTTCCTATTCCTAACCTCAGCCCAAACTACCTCAGATGGCGAGTCTTCATCCATCGTCCTTTCCACAGCTGTAATACTATCTTTGACAAGCAATGCCACACCTCCCCCTCTTTTACCCCTACCTCTGACCCTACTAAACCATTTAAACCCTGGAAGCTGCTAACCTCTCACCCTCTCACCCTAAACCTATGCTCTCTAGTTCTGGACTCCCCGACCCCAGGGAAAAGACTTGATGAATTTATCCCTCATGCCCCTCATGATTTTATAAACCTCTATAAGATCACCCCTCAGCCTCCGACGCTCCAGGGAAAACATACCTAGCCTATTCAATCTCTCCTTGTAGCTCAAATCCTCCAACCCTGGCAGCATCCTTGTAAATCTTTTCTGAACCCTTTCAAGTTTCACAACATTTTTCTGATACGAAGGAGACCAAAATTGCATGCAATATTCCAACAGTGGCCTAACCAATGTCCTGTACAGCCGCAACATGACCTCCCAACTCCTATACCAATACTCTGACCAATAAAGGAAAGCATACCAAACGCTTTCTTCACTATTCTATCTAACTGCGACTCCACTTTCAAGGAGCTATGAACCTGCACGCCAAGGTCTCTTTGTTGAGCAACACTCCCTAGGACCTTATCATTAAGTGTATAAGTCCTGCTAAGATTCGTTTTCCCAAAATGCAGAATTAAGAGAAAATCTACAAGTAAGAGTCTGTCAATGATCATGAATCCATTGTTGGAAAAAACATATTTTATTCACTAATGTCCTTCAGGGGAGGCAACTGCCATCCTGACCTGGCCTGGTCTCCATGTGACTCCAGACCCACAACAAGCTGCTTGGCTTTTAACTGCCTCTGGGCAATTAGGAATGGGAAATAAATGCTGGCCTGTGCCTTCATCTCATGATGAAAAACAAATTGATTTTGTTTAAATTTTCAATGATAAGGAGGGAGAGTACATCAGGTTAGTGTAGTTGATGAGTGAACATGGATTTCATAATTCCAGATTCCAGCATCCGCAGTAATTTGCTTTTATACTTTTATGGATTTCATAATGACTGACAATTTGAACATCAGAAATCTCCAAACTTACGGAATCAAACAGAGTGGTCACATGATTTTAAACTGGATCAGGAAAAGGAAACAAACAGAAGTGTTAAACAGACTAGGTGCTCTTGGGTTAATACCTTCAAATCCCACCCTGAAGTCCCGTTTGATTCACTGATGTCCCCGAGGACTGGGAACCTGCGTTCTTACCTGGGTGAATCCAGCCTCTCAGGGTCGTGGTTGATAATAAAGTCTCAGACCCGTTGTTAACGCAATGCAACAGTTTAATTGAGCTTAAAACTCCGGGATCCTGGACAAGTTAGAAAGGAAGGAATATTAATATGCTGTAAATAATTAATGAATTATTGTAAGATTATTATTGCATCCCTTTCTGAATTTCAACAGTACCTGTTTAAGATCTTTCTGCAAACACAACAGGAGGTTTTTACCTGAACAGAAGAACCCGTGATTCCAGGAGTGTAGGCCCAGGAGACAGGACCATTCGGAGGCTGATGCTCCATCGAGTGGATCCATCATTGTGGCTCACACAGGGTCCAGAGGTTAATCCAGAGAGAGCTGTGCCTGGGGAAGCCCAGCAGACACCAACACTAACAGCTGCCAGGATGACACTGAGATCCGGCACCCCATAGTCTGACCCGATCCCTCAGAGCATTTACTCTGAAACAGCAGGTCGGAGGTCACAGTCGAGAGTGTGATGCTGGAAAAGCACAGCACCCCAGGGTGTAAAATCTTCATCATTGAGGTCACTTTAGGGTTTATGCCCGAAACGTTAGTTTTCCTGCTCCTCGGAGGCTGCCTGACCTACTGTTCTCCTCCACCACTGCTCTAATCTTGACACAAAGGCTGACAGCGGAAGATTAGGAAAACATCTAACATAGCACCACGCCCAACAACCCTCATAAAGCCCTTAGACGGCGGTTTTTCCCCACTACATCTTGTCAGTAGCTGCCCTTGTCCCAAGCTTTAGTTTGTCCGTCTTAATGTTGTTTTGAACTTTGGAAAGCGCCAGTCTGCAACACTCGGTCAAGGTCAGCTCCTTGTCACTGGAAAACCAACAAGCTTCAGAGAGACTACAAAGCAAGTCGATGGTTTGCCAGGCAGTTATATTTGTCTCAAAGTGTGTCCTGGGCACCAGCCCGTGGAGCGCAGAGTCCTGCGTCAAGGAATTGTTTGGGACAAATCTTGACATCTCTCTCCAGATCATCTTTGCAAAGGCACATTTGAGGAGATCCCTTCACCCCAGCCTCCCACCCCCATCGCTGGCAGCCACTTTGAGGGCAGTGTACAATGGTGCAGATATTCCACGTGTACATGAAGGATCTAATGCAGAGTGCCCTTCCTACCACCAGCCAAACTGTGCCTTGCTGCATAGGTGTACTGCTAAATGACTTTTTAACTGTCTGCTCAGGAAACTATCCACAGGATCAACTCTCTCAACATTCTACATGCTGACCCCTGCCTGATGGACTTGTGTTCAAGACTGTTTTTCTTAAAAGCCTTCGCTGGAGAAACAGCTGATACAATTTGTCCAACTACTTGGAGTGTTCTGCAGAAACAAGATCAGACTTATCCTTCACAACATAAATTCTTTACAGTGCGGATAGAGGCCTCTCAGCCAGTTAATTCTGCACTGACCCCTCAAAGGGCATCCCATCCAAACCCAGTACCCCACATTATCTCCGTATCCCAGTTATTAACCATGGCTAATCCACATAGCCTTCGCATCCCTGGATAGCCAATCCACCTAATCTGCACATCTTTTTACTGTGTAGAACCCACACAGACATAGGGGAAATCTGCAAACTCTACACAGCCAGTCAACCAAGGCTGGAATCAAACACAGGTCCCTGGTGTTGTCAGACAGCAGCGATAACCACAGTACCAGCTCTGCACCAGGGTGAAAGGAACTTCAGTACCTTGTGACATTTAGTGTTTGTGAACCAAAGGTCTGCACACAGCTTGATGCAGACACACACAAAGGTGGCCATTGGGAGGAGGATATGTGCTTCCCCATTTGGGGTGGTACAGTGGCTCAGTGGTTAGCTCTGCTGCCTCACAGCACCAGGGACCCATGTCTGCTGGGTTTCCTCTGGGTACTCCAGTTTCCTCCCACAATCCAAAGATGTGCAGGTTAGGTGAATTGGCCATGCTAAATTGCCCATAATGTTCAGGGATTTGTAGGTTAGGTGCATAAATAGGGTAGGGGAATGGATCTGCGTGGGTTACTCTTTGGAGTGTCAGGCCAATGGTCTGTTTTGACACTGTAGGGATTGTATGATTTATCTAGAGCTTTATACGTGGTGTCCCTGCAGACACAGTTGAACTTTGACCTCAGGCGATGTCTGGGAATGTGATTTGCAACATGCCCAACAATATTGAGAGTACCTAACACTTGATCACCATGTTTTCACTCATGATGGAGGTAGAGCAGTGTTTCCATCTGCCCACTTTCTGCCTCACCTTGACAAATGCTCCTCTCATGTTTCGATGGACATTCCCTGGCCACTCCATACCACATACCAGCATGTTCAGGTCACCTGAGCTGTTGGTCAAGGAAGAACTGATTGATCAGCCCAGTCCCCAAGGAAGATAATCCGCTGGGACGGATGGGATTTATCCAATGATAAATGATTTGGATGCAGGCATAGGTGGATGGGTTAATAAATTTGCAGACGACACTAAAGTCAGTGGGTAATGGACAATGCAAGGGCACTCGGATAAACTGCAGAATTGGGCTGAGAGGTGGCAAATGGAGTTCAATGCAGAAATGTGAAGTGATTCACTTTGGGAAGAATAACAGGATGGCAGAATACTGGGTCAATGGAAAGATTCTTGATAGCGTAGATGAGCAGCGAGATCTTGGTGTCCATGTACATAGATCCCTGAAAGTTGCCGCCCAGGTCAATAGTACCGTTAAGGTGGCACGCGGTGCCTTCATTGGTTTTATTGGTCGAGGGACTGCGTTCCGGACCCGTGATGTCATGCTGCAACTGTACAAAACGCTAGTGGGGCCTCACTTGGAGTATTGTGTACAGTTCTGGTTATCCCATTATAGGAAGGATTTGGAAGCATTGGAAAAAGTGCTGAGGAGATTTACCAGGATGCTGCTTGGTCTGGAGGAAAGATCTTATGAGGAAGGGCTGGAGGACTTGGGTCTGTTCTCATTGCAAAGAAGATAGCTAAGAGGGGATTTAATAGAGACATACAAGATGATCAGAAGATTAGATATGGTAGACAGTGAGAGTGTTTTTCTTTGGATGATGACGTCATCTTGTACGAGGGGGCATAGCTGAGGTGTGATAGATTTTAAGATAGATGTCAGAAGCAGATTTTTTACTCAGAGAGTGATATGGTCATGGAAAGAAGATTTACCAGGATGCTGCCTGGATTGGAGGGCTTGCCTTATGAAGACAGGTTGACGAGATTCGGAGTTTTCTCTCTGCAGAGAAGGAGAAAGTGAGGTGACCTGATCGAGGTATACAAGATAATGAGAGGAATGGATAGAGTCAATAGCCAGAGATTTTTCCCCAGGGCAGGATTGACTGGCATGAGGAGGACATAGTTTTAAGATATTAGGAGAATGGCACAAAGGGGACGTCAGAGGAAGGTTCTCTACGCAGGGGGTTGTGAAAGTATGGAATGCATTGCAGCAGTGGTGGTGGAAGCAGAGTCATGGAGATGTACAACATGGAAACAGCCCCTTCGGTCCAACCTGTCCATGCTGACCAGATATCCCAACCCAATCTAGTCCCACCTGCAGCACCCGGCCCATATCCCTCCAAACCCTTTATATTCATATACCCATCCAAATGCCTCTTAAATGTTGCAGTTGTACCAGCCTCCACCACATCCTCTGGCAGCTCAGTCCATACACATACCACCCTCTGCGTGAAAAAGTTGCCCTTTATGTCTCTTTTATATCTTTCCCTTCTCACCCTAAACCTATGCCCTCTTGTTCTGGACTCCCCGACCCCAGGGAAAAGACTTTGTCTATTTATCCTATCCATGCCCCTCATAATTTTGTAAACCTCTATAAGGTCCCCCCTCAGCCTCCGATGCTCCAGGGAAAACAGCCCCAGCCTGTTCAGCCTCTCCCTATAGCTCAAATCCTCCAACTCTGGCAACATCCTTGTAAATCTTTTCTGAACTCTTTCAAGTTTCACAACATCTTTCCGATAGGAAGGAAAGCAGAATTGCACGCAATATTCCAACAGTGGCCTAACCAATGTCCTGTACAGCCGCAACATGACCTCCCAACTCCTGTACTCAACACTCTGACCAATAATGGAAAGCATACCAAACGCCTTCTTCACTATCCTATCGACCTGCAACTCCACTTTCAAGGAGCTGTGAACCTGCACTCCAAGGTCTCTTTGTTGAGCAACACTCCCGAGGATCTTACCATTAAGTGTATAAGTCCTGCTAAGATTTGCTTTCCAAAAATGCAGCACCTCACATTTATCTGAATTAAACTCCATCTGCCACTTCTCAGCCCATTGGCCCATCTGGTCCAGATCCTGTTGTAATCTGAGATAACCTTCTTCGCTGTCCACTACACCTCCAATTTTGGTGTCATCTGCAAACTTTAACTGAACCTCTTATGCTCGCACCCAAATCATTTACGTAAATGACAAAAGGGAGAGGACTCAGCACCGATCCTTGTGGCACTCCACTGGTCACAGGCCTCCAGTCTGAAAAACAACCCTCCATCACCATCCTCTGTCTTCTACCTTTGAGCCAGTTCTGTATCCAAATGCCTAGTTTTCCCTGTATTCCATGAGATCGAACCTTGCTAATCAGTCTCCCATGGGGAACCTTGTCGACCGCCTTACTGAAGTCCATATAGATCACATCTACTGCTCTGCCCTCATCAATCTTCTTTGTTACTCCTTCAAAAAACTCAATCAAGTTTGTGACAGATGATTTCCCACACACAAAGCCATGTTGACTATCCCGAATCAGTCCTTGCCTTTCCAGATACATGTACATCCTGTCCCTCAGGATTCCCTCCAACAACTTGCCCACCACTGAGGTCAGGCTCACCGGTCGATAGTTCACTGGCTTGTCTTCACTGCCCTTCTTAAATAGTGGCACCACATTTGCCAACCTCCAGTCTTCCGGCACCTCACCTGTGACTATCGATGATACAAATATCTCAGCAAGAGGCCCAGCAATCACTTCTCTAGCTTCCCACAGAGTTCTCGGGTACACCTGATCAGGTCCTGGGGATTTATTCACCTCTAACCGTTTCAAGACATCCAGCACTTCCTCCTCTGTAATCTGGACATTTTGCAAGATGTCACCATCTATGTCCCTGCAGTTTATATCTTCCATATCCTTTTCCACAGTAAATACTGATGCAAAATATTCATTTAGTATCTCCCCCATTCTCTGTGGCTCCACACAAAGACCGCCTTGCTGATCTTTGAGGGGCTGAAAATGTGTTGCTGGAAAAGCGCAGCAGGTCAGGCAGCATCCAAGGAACAGGAGAATCGACGTTTCGGGCATAAGCCCTTCTTCAGAAATCTTTGAGGGGCCCTATTCTCTCCCTAGTTACCCTTTTGTCCTTAATATATTTGTAAAAACCCTTTGGATTCTCCTTAATTCTATTTGCCAAAGCTATCTCATGTCCCCGTTTTGCCCTCCTGATTTCCCTCTTAAGTATACTCCTACTTCCTTTATAATCTTGGAAGGATACACTCAATCTATCCTGTCTGCACTTGACATATGCTTCCTTCTTTTTCTTAACCAAACCCTCAATTTCTTTAGTCAGCCAGCATTCCCTATACCTACCAGCCTTCCCTTTCACCCTGACAGGAATATACTTTCTCTGGATGCTTCTTATCTCATTTCTGAAGTCTTCCCATTTTCCAGCTGTCCCTTTACCTGCAAACATCTGCCTCCAATCAGCTTTTGAAAGTTCTTGCCTAATACCGTCAAAATTGGCCTTTCTCCAACTTAGAACTTCAACTTTTAGATCTGGTCTATCCTTTTCCATCACTATTTTAAAACGAATAGAATTATGGTCGCTGGCCCCAAAGTGCTCCCCCACTGACATCTCAGTCTCCTGCCCTGCCTTATTTCCCAAACGTAGGTCAAGTTTTGCACCTTCTCTAGTAGGTACATCCACATACAGAATCATAAAATTGTCTTGTATGCACTTAAGAAATTCCTCTCCATCTAAATCTTTAACACTATGGCAGTCCCAGTCGATGTTTGGAAAGTTAAAATCCCCTACAATAACTACCCTATTATTCTTACAGATAGTTGGGATCTCCTTACAAGTTTGTTTCACAATTTCCCTCTGACTATTAGGGGATCTATAATACAATCCCAATAAGGTGATCATCCCTTTCTTATTTCTCAGTTCCACCCAAATAACTTCCCTGGATGTATTTCTGGGAATATCCTCCCTCAGCACAGCTGTAATGCTATCCCTCATCAAAAATGCCACTCCCCCTCCTCTCTTGCCTCCCTTTCTATCCTTCCTGTAGCATTTGTATCCTGGAACATTAAGCTGCCAGTCCTGCCCATCCCTGAGCCATGTTTCCGTAATTGCTATGATATCCCAGTTCCATGTTCCTAACCATGTCCGGAGTTCATCTGCCTTCCCTGTTAGGCCTCTTGCATTGAAATAAATGCAGTTTAATTTATTAGTCCTACCTTGTCCCTGCCTGCCCTGACTGTTTGACTCACTTCTGTTCTCAACTGTACCAGTCTCAGATTGATCTCTTATCTCACTATCTCCCTGGGTCCCACCACCCCCACCTTACTCGTCTAAATCCTCCTAAGCAGTTCTCGCAAATTTCCCTGCTAGTATATTAGTCCCCTTCCAATTTAGGTGCAATCCGTCCTTTTTGTACAGGTCACTTCTACCCCAAAAGAGATTCCAATGATCTAAAAATGTGAATACTTCTCTCATACACCAGCTCCTCAGCCATGTATTCATCTGCTCTATCCTCCTATTCCTGCCCTCACTAGCTCGTAGCACTGGGAGAAATCCAGATATTACTACCCTTGAAGACCTCCTTTTTAAATTTCTGCCTCTCTGTAATCTCCCTTCAGAATCTCAACCTTTTCCCTTCCTATAGAACATAGAACATTACAGCGCAGTACAGGCCCTTCGGCCCTCGATGTTGCGCCACCCTGTCATACTAATCTGAAGCCCATCCCACCTACACTATTCCATGTACGTCCATATGCCTGTCCAATGACGACTTAAATGCACTTAAACTTGGCGAATCTACTACCGATGCAGGCAAAGCATTCCATACCCTTACTACTCTGAGTAAATAAACTACCTCTGACATCTGTCTTATACCTATCTCCCCTCACTTTTTAAAGTTGTGTCCCCTCGTGTTTGCCGTCCCCACACTTGGAAAAAGGGTCTCCCTCTCCACCCCATCTAACCCTCTGATTATCTTGTATGTCTCTATTAAGTCACATCTCAACCTTCTTCTCTCTAACGAGAACAGCCTCAAGGCCCTCAGCCTTTCCCCGTAAGACATTCCTTCCGTACCAGGCAACATCCTAGTAAATCTCCTCTGCACCCTTTCCAGGGTGCTGAGGGAGGATATTCCCAGGAGAGATAGGTATATTGTTGGTTCCAATGTGGACAATGACCTCTTGCTGGCCCCTCTCTCCCGTGAGAACATACTGCACCCTTTCTGAGACATCCTTGATCCTGGCACTAGGGAAACAATGCACCATTCTGCTTTTTCTCTGCTGGCCACAGAAACGTCTGTCTGTCCCTTGGACTTCAGAATCCCCTAACACAGTTGATCTCTTGGAAGCCGACATACCCCTCTCGTTGCATTAGAGCCAGTCTCAATACCAAAAACTTGGCTGTTCGTGCTACATTCCCCTGAGAATCCATCACCCCCTACATTTCATTAGGGACATTTAAGCAACTGCTGGACATGCACACGGATAGCAGTGAAATGAGGGGTGCGTAGGTTAAGTTATTATATTTTATATTAGGATTAATTCTCAGCACAACATTGTGAGCCAAAGGGCCTGTTCTGCACTGTATTGTTCTATGTTCTGTGTGCTAATATGACATTGCTGCTGCCTTGAGTTACCTTGTATCCTGAGGCCAGTTCAAACTTGTTGCAGATGCTCATGAGTCTGCTCTTGGAGGCACCGTACTTATATGGCCAGCAGTGTTCACTTCCGTTTCTGATCAATGGTAACCCCGAGATAGTGATTGGGAGGTGGGCTTCAATGATGCTGAGTCAAAGAAGGTGGTGCTGAAAAAGCACAGACGGTCAGGCAGCATCCAAGGAGCAGGAAAATCTTCATCAGCTTATGCTCAAAACATTGATTCTCCTTCTCCCTGAATGCTGCCTGATCAGCTTTTCCAGCACCACATTCTTCGACTCTAATCTCCAGCATCTGCAGTCTTCACTTTCACCCCCTTTAATGATGCAGCCATCAAATGCCAAAGGTTGTCTCTTGTTCTAAGATGGTCATGGCCTGGCACATGTGTGGGACAAATGCTACTTGTCACTTGTCATCACAAATCTAGGGCTATCGTTCAGGTCTTGCTGTCTTTGGACATGCACTACTCCAGTACCTGAGGATTCGGGAAAGGTGCTGAACAACGTGCAGTCATTGGTGGTCTTTGGAGACAGCACTTTCCTGGATGGCAACGTCAGTGTGCCTTGAGACGTAGAGTCACATAACATGGAAACAGACCCTTCGGCCCAACTTGTCCATGCTGACCAGGTTTCTTAAAATGAACTCGAGTCATAGAGTCCTACAGCACGGAGACATGTCTTTTGGCCCAAATTGGTCTATGCTGACCAAAATGTCTGACCTCCATAACCCCATTTCCCTGCACTTGGCTCATATCCTTCTAATCCTTTCCTATCCATGTATTTGTCTAAATGCCTTTTAAATGTTATTAATGTTTATGCCTCCACCACTTCTGCTGGCAGCTCATTCCATATGCATATCACCCTCTGTGTAAGAAAGTTGCCTCTCAGGTTCCCTTTTATGCCATCTTGTCCTCCATTCTCCAACCCTGGGAAAAAGACTTAGTGCATTTACCCTGTCCATGCCTCTCATAATCTTATACACCTCTAAAAAGTTCCCCCTCAGTCTCCTATGCTAAAAAAAAACACATTCTAGCTTGTTCAACCTCTCCCTAAAACTCAGACCATGGAGTCCAGACAATATCGTTGTAAATTTCTTCTGCGTTCTTTCTAGATTAGTGACGTCCTTCCTACAACAAGGTGACCAAAACTGAACGCAATACTCCAAGCGTGGTCTCACCAACATCCTGGATAACAGCAACATAACTTCCCAACTTCTATACTCAACGACCTGACTGATAAGACCCAGTCTACCAAAAGCCTTCATCATTGCCCTGTCTATCTGGGACACCACTTTCAGAGAACTGTGAACCTGAACTCCAAGGTCCCTCTGTTCCATGACACTCCTTAAGGCCCTACCATTCACCGTGAAATTCCTACCTTGATTTGACTTTCCAAAATGCAAGACCACACACTTATCCATACTAAACTCCATAAACTCCCCAGCTGGTCAAGGTCTTGCTGCAATTTCTGATAATCTTCCTAACTGTCCACAATGCTGCCTAGTTTAGTGCCAACAGCAAATTAATGAATGCCTTGGACATTCTCATCCAAATCATTGATATAGGTAACAAACAGCAATGGACCCAACACTGACCCCTGAGGTACTCCACTACTCACAAGCCTCCAGTCTGACAAGCATCCTTCCACTATTACCCTCTGCGTCCTATTATCAAGCCAATTTTGTATCCAATTTGCCAGCTCACCTTGGATTCCATGTAATCTAGCCTTCAAGGGCAGCCTACCATGTGGAACCTTATCAAAGGCCTTACTGTAATACATATAGACTATGTTCACTGCCCTGCCCTCTTCAACCTTGCTGGTCACTTCATCAAATCTGTGAGGCATGATCTCCCACTCACAAAGAAACTAGTCCCATTTGCCTGTAGTTGGCCCATATTCCTCTAAGCCTATGCTAACTATGTAGCTGTCGAAATTCCTTCTAAATGTTGTAATTGTACTCACCTGTATTACTTCCTCTAGCAGTTTGCTCAATATACATACACCCTTTACCTATTGCCCCTCATGATTTTATAAACCTCGACCATGTCACCCCTACATCTCTGCCGATTCAGCCTCTCCTTATAACTCAAACACTCCAGTCTCGGTAGCACCTTTGCAAATCTGTTTTGCACCCTTTCCAATTTAATAACATCCTTCCTATTGCAAGGTGACCAGAATTGTAAATAGTATTCCAAATGTGGCCTCACCAAACATGACTTCCCAACTCCTGTACTCAATGCTCTCACCGATGAACACAAGTATACCAAATGCACCACCCTGTCTCCCTGACGCCACTTTCAAACAATTATGTACCCAGACCCTTTGGTCTCCCTGTTTGAGAACACTTCCCAAGAGCCCTTCCATTAACTGTGTAAGTCCTGCCCTGGTTGTCTTACCACAATGCAATACCTCGCATTTATCTGAATTAAATTCCATCTGCCATTCCTCAGCCCACTGGCCCAGTTGAATAAGAACCTGTTGTACTCTTAGATAAATATCTTCACTGTCCACTATACTCCAATTTTGCTGTCACCCGCAAACTTACCAATCGTGCCTCCTTTATTTTTATCCAAATAATTTATATAAATAATGAACAACAGTGGACCCAGCACCGATCTTTGCAGCACACCGCTGGTCACAGGCCTCCAGTTGGAACAACTCTCTACCACCATTCTCTTTCTCGCACTGTCAAGACAATTTTGTATCTAACTGGCTAGCCCTCCCTGAATTCCTTGTGATCTAACCCGACTTAACCATCTTCCATGCGGAACCTTCTGAAGGCTGTGCTAAAGTCCATGGCAACATAAATGTGTCTGCTATTGCATGGGAATCAACAGGGGACAAAGTCTGAGATAGGAGAAAATTTGAAATAACAGAATCTGAATCTGAATAAGTGCATACATGACACAATGCATTGAAATTGAGGAAAGCAACTTTTGCGGAACAGCATTGAATCCCTAACGAGCAACAGTAGGCTAACTGGAAAGAGCAAATTAATGCAAAAGCTGGAATGTGTACTGAAAACAACAAATGCTGGAGGTCAGAGTGGGTCAGACAGCACTGGCGTGCTTTGACTCTCCAAAAAAATGCTCCTTTTCCCTCCAACTCCACATTTGTTATGGTTAATCACTCTAACCTGCACACTGCAGGGGAATTTAGTACAGCGTATTCACCCAACCTGCATGTCCCTGAACTATGGGGGAAATCCCAAGCAACCACCAGAAACGCACTCAAACATGGGGAGAACATGCAAACTCCACACTAGCCCAAGGCTGAAAATGAGCTTGGGTCCCTGGTGCTGTCAGGCAGTAGTGCTACTAGTTACCTGATGAAGGAGCAGTACTCTGAAAGCTAGTGCTTCAAATAAACCTGTCGGGACTGTAGCTGGTGGCATGGTGGCTCAGTGGTTAGCACTGCTGCCTCACACCGCCAGAGACCTGGGTTCAAGTCCCACCTCAGATGACTGTCTGTGTGGAGTTTGCACATTCTCCCCATGTCTGTGTGGCGTTTCCTCTGGGTGCTCTGGTTTCCCCCCACAGTCCAAAAAGTGTGCAGGTTAGATGAATTAGCCATGCCAAGTTCCCTGTAGTATTAAGTGAAGTGGGGAATGGGTCTGGGTGGGTTGCACTTTGGCGGGTTGGTGTGGACTTGTTGGGCCAAAGGGCCTGTTTCCACACCGTAAGTAATCTAATCTAAAAATAACCTGGTGTTGTGTGATTTTTAACTTTGTCCAGCACCAGCACCTCCACATCATAACCACTACACCGACAATGCCGCTAGTTTAAGAAGTAATGGAAAGCAATGGCAGCCAGTTGTCAAAATCTGTGTTCTTTTGTATTTTATACCTTCCTGCCCCGATTAGGAAACCTGCAACATTGTTGCCAGTCTTGCAGCACGTGGTATTAACAAGTTTGGAAGCTGTTTACCATATCAAAACATTGAAGTGGACAAGAAAGGTACTGGTGTGTAATAACGGAACTATGAAGTTCAGTATAATTTTTGTTTGCTGATTTTAGATGGGCTTTCTCACAGATAACTGGAAACCCTAATTAAAATTACTTGTTCTTTTCTAAGAATCTGTTTTCACCTATACGGCTGTGACATTATCTGTTACTGATCATTCAAATATCAACCAAGGAATCCATTCCAGGAGAGAAAAGGAACAATTACGTTCTGTTCTTCTGGCTGATTTGCAATGGTTTAGGTTGTTTCATATTAGCAAATTGGAAGCTAAAAGCCAAGCCGAACAAGCACAACTTGATTTCAACATGCCAGTGTAATGAAGGAGCAGCACTCTGAAAACTCGTGCTTCCAAATAAACCTGTTGGTCTATAACTTGGTGTTGTGTACAAAGTTAAAAATCACACAACACCAAGTTATAGTCTGGCAGGTTTATGTGGAAGCCGGGCTGCCAGAGGAAGTGGTGGAGGCTAGTACAATTGCCACATTTAAAAGGCACCTGAATGGGTATATGAACAGGAAGGGTTTGGAGGGATATGGGCCAAGTGCTGGCAGGTGGGATTATATTGGGTTGGGGTATCTGGTCAGCATGGACGGGTTGGACCGAAGGATCTGTTTCCGTGCTGTACCTCTCCAGGACTCGAAACACAACTTCAAACAGTATGTTGGTGCAATGTCCTGACTGTATCCAAAGTGGCATTATCTCAACCAGTTTCTTTGATGTTAACCTGTATGTAGATGAGTGAGCTGCTTCTTTTACAACAATCATTTCAAAGCAACATTGAAGAAACTGGAGACATTACCAATGCAACACCAATGTGATTAGTTTAAACACTGAGAAGTCCATGCAAGGAAGTGTGAAGCTTATTCATTGAAAACAAAAACATTCGGCAGATCAGGTCTGACATTCCAACATAAAATACCACAAAACATTTCACACATCTGATTGCTGCATGTTTACACCAACCCAGGGCTGTCCAGTAACTTAAAGATATAAGCTAATAACATGATCAAAAGTAATATGACTTTCATGAGTAAAGCTCCAAACTGCAGACTCTCTGTGATGTATTTGGCAAAACAGTCACCTGGTCAAGTATCACTCCAGCGAACTGAGCACATATTCCAGCTAGGCAAAAGTGAGGACTGCAGATGCTGGAAACCAGAGTTTAGATTAGAGTGGTGCTGGCAAAGCACAACAGGCCAGTCAGCATCCGAGGAGCAGGAAAATCGACGTTTCAGGCAAATGCCCTTCAGCAGGAAGCTGACAGCTTTATTGTGTGTAATTTCTGTATTTCCAGCATCTTAATAGACTTGAATATTTCAAAACTATTTAATTGATGAAAAATCTCTGCACAATCCAGTAGGAAAGAAATAAACACATCTTTTTTGAGAAACCCAGCAGAAACTATTAAAAAATGAAAAATAAGAATTCAACTCTCTCACATGGTGAACTGACTAAACTATCTTTCAAAAACTCTGATTTCTGGACACAGAGCATCGGAGTCAAAGAGGGTGGTGCTGGAAAAGCACAGCCGGTCAGGCAGCATCCAAGGAGCAGGAGAATCGGCATTTAGGCATAAGCCCTTTGTGTCCGAAATGTTGATTCTCCTGCTCCTTGGATGCTGCCTGACCGGCTGTGCTTTTCCAGCACCACACTCTCGACTCTGATCTCCAGCATCTGCAGTCCTCACTTTCTCATAGAACACAGAACATCGTCAGGAAACCCTGAATAAGTTTTAGGAATAAAAAGAAACGAGAGGTTGATTGGGAACTCATTCAAAGACAGCACTAATCTGTCTTGACTGGGGAGTCTGATCCCCGTGGTGCCCAATGGAAACTGAACAGCAGTGTGTGTCTGTTGAGACTGTGATGCTGGAAAAGCACAGCAGGTCAGGCAGCATCCGAGGAGCAGGAGAATTGATGTTTTGGGCATAAGCCCTTCATCAGGATGTGTTGGCCAGTTCAAGTGAAACCAGACAGATCACCAATCTGTTCCACTGTCTGTCAATAGCAAAGTGCATCCTTCCCTGTACAGGTCTGGATCCTAAAGTTGATTGGAGTACTAACAGTAAGCTATTAAAATGAATAGTTCCATGTGAGTTGCACCATCAGAAATGTTAGCTCAATATATTCAAACTGTAAAATCTCCAAAGCTCCAACCCATCTGTCAAAAAAATTTAGATTCAATCCATAAGTTATCACGCTTACCTGAGTGTGTGTCATCATCTTTGAACTCCACTCCTCCAACCACAACAAGGACAGTACCCCGTGGTCCTCACCTTCCGCTTCACCAGCATCATCCTCTGCCATTTCCGCCACCTACAAATGGACCCCCCTGTCAGAGATATATTTCTTTCCCCTCCCCTATCTACTTTCCACAAAGACCATTCCCTCCACGAGTTTCTTGTCAGGTCCATGTCCTCCACCAACCTATTATCCCCCCCCCCCCCCCCCCCCCCCCGGCACCTTCCCCTGCCACCACAAGAATTGCAAATCCTGCACCCACTTCTCCCCCCTCACCTCCGTCCAAGGCCCCAAAAGAGTCTTCCACATCCATCAGAGATTTACCTGTACTTCCACACGTCATCTACTGTATCCATTGCTCTCGGTGTGGTATTCTCTACATTGGGGAGACAGGATGCCTACTCGCAGAACACTTCAGAGAACATCTCTGGGACACCCGCACAAAGCAATCCCACTGCCCTGTGGTCGAACACTTTAACTCCCCCTCCCACTCCCCCAAATACATGCAGCCAAACCCTGACCATCCGATGTTTGGAGGAAGAACGCCTCATCTTCTGTCTTGGGACCCTCCAACCACACGGCATCAATGTGGATTTCACCAGTTTCCTAATTTCCCTCCCCTCACTTTATCCCAGATACAACTTTCCAACTCGGCACCGCCCTCTTGAGCTGTCCTACCTGTCCATCTTCCTTCCCACCTATCTGCTCCACCCTCTTCTCTGATCTATCACCTTCACCCCAACTTCATCTTACTATCGCGTTCCTAACTACCTTCCCCCCAGCCCCACTTTGCTCCCATTTATCTCTCAGCCCCCTTGGCCTACAAGCCTCATTCCTGATGAAGGGCTTATGCCCAAAATGTCTATTCTCCTGCTGTTCGGATGCTGCCTGACTTGCTGTGCTTTTGTGCTTTTCTAGCACCACACTTTCAACTCTGATCTCCAGCATCTGCAGTCCTCACTTTCTCCTCTATGACTCTTATGTGTCACTTGACCCAAAATGTTAACTCTGCTTGTTCTGCACAGAAAGGGAGGAGAAAGTGAAGACTGAAGATGCTGGGAAAGAAATATATCTCTGACGGTGGGGTCCATTTGTAGGTGGCGGAAATGGCAGAGGATGATGCTGGTGAAGCGGAAGGTGAGGACCACGGGGTTCTGTCCTTGTTGTGGTTGAAGGGGTGGGGTTCAAAGATGATGAAACACACTCAGGTAAGCGTGATAACTTATGGATTGGATCTAAATTTTTTTGACAGACGGTTGGAGCTTTGGAGGTTTTACAGTTTGAATATATTGAGCTAACATTTCTGATGGTGCAACTCACATGGAACTATTCTGATGCTGATGAAGAGTTAATGCTCGAAATGTTGACTCTCCTGCTCCTTGGAAGCTGCCTGACCGGCTGTGCTTTTCCAGCGCCACACGTTTTGACTCTTTCTCTGCACAGATGCTGCCTGAGCTGCTGAATCTTTCCAGCAATTTCTGTGTTTGTTTCAGACAATGCTCAAGAAGCTTGACACCATCCAGACCAAAGGAGCCCAATTGATTGGCACTAAATCCATGACAGCTGCACCACCAACACTTAACAGTAGTAGTATTTACCATCAATGAGATGCAACAATTTAGATTTAGATTTAGATTTTATTGTCACATGTACTCAAGTACAGAAGTACAATGAAAAGTGTACAAAATCGCCATACAGTAAGCCATCTTAGGTACAAAGATATCTAGGTAGAAGAAAATTAGATACAATGTAGTAAAAGAAAGAAATAAAGTTAAAAAGCTAAGCAGAGATTCAACAAAGACCTTTAGAAAGCATAGAACATTGCAGCTCAGTACAGGCCCTTCGGCCTTCGATGTTGCACCGACCTATGGAACCAATCTGAAGCTCATCTCACCTACACTATTCTATTCTCGTCCAACTGCCTGTCCAATGACCATTTAAATGCTCTTAAAGTTGGCGAGTCTACTACTATTGCAGGCAGTGCATTCCACATCCCTACCACTCTCTGACATCTGACCTATATCTATCACCCCTCAATTTAATACTGTGTCCCCTCATGCTAGCCATCACCATCTGACGAAAAAGGCTCTCACTATCCTGCCTATGTAACTCTCTGATTATCTTATATGTCTCAATGAAGTCACCTCTCAACCTTCTTCTCTCGAACTAAAACAGCCTCATTTCCTTCAGCCTTTCCTCGTAAGACTTTGCCTCCATAGCAGGCAACATCCTAGTAAATCTCCTCTGAACCCTTTCCAAAGCTTCCACATCCTTCCTATAATGCGGTGTCCAGAACTGTCCACATTACTCCAGGTGCGGCCATACCAGAGTTTTGTACAGCTGCAGCATGACCTTGTGGCTCCAAAACTCAATCCCTCTACCAATAAAAGCTAACACACTGTATGCCTCCTTACCTCATTCCTGAAGAAGGGCTAATGCCCGAAACGTCAATTCTCCTGTTCCCTAGATGCTGCCTGACCTGCTGCGCTTTTCCAGCAACACATTTCCATCCTTAACAACCCTATCCACCTGGGTGGCAATTTTCAGGGATCTATTTACCTGGACTCCGAGATCTCTCTGCTCATTTACACTATCAAGAATCTTACCATTAGCCCAGTATTCCTGCTAATGCTAAATTCTGCATTCCTGTTATTCCTTCCAAAGTGAATCTCCTCTTACTTTTCTACATTAAACTCCAACTCTGCCCAGCTTATCGATGTCTCTCTGTAACCTACAACATCTTTCGTCGCTATCCACAACTCTACTGAGCTTAGTGTCATCTGCAAATTTACTAACCCATCCTTCTATGCCCACATCCAGGTCATTTATAAAAATGACAAACAACCGTGGGCCCAAAACAGATCCTTGCGGAACCCCATGTGCACCTGAACTCCAAGGATGAACATTTCCCATCAACCATCACCTTCTGTCTTTTTTCAGCGAGCCAATTTGTGATCCAAGCCACTAAATCACCCTCAATCCCATGCCTCTGTATTTTGTGCAGTAGCCTACCATGGGGAACCCTATCAAATGCCTTACTGAAATCCATATACACCACATCAACCGCTTTACCCTCATCCATCTGTTTGGTCACCTTCACAAAGAACTCAATAAGATTCGTGAGGCAGAACCTACCCTTCACAATCCGTGTTGACGATCCCTAATGAACATATTCCTTTCCAGATGATTATAAATCCTATCTGTTATAACACTTCATCCACAACTGAAATAAGACTCACAGGTCTATAATTTCCAGGGTTTTCTCAACTCCCCTTCGTGAACAAGGGGACAACATTTGCTACCCTCCAGTCTTCTGGCACTATTCCTGTAGACAATGACAACATAAAGATCAAAGCCAAAGGCTCAGCAATCTCCTCCCTGGCTTCCCAGAGAATCATAGGATGAATCCCATGCAGCCATCTATTTTTACACTTTCCAGAATTGCGAACGCTTCCTGCTTATGAACCTCAATCCCGTCTAGTCTAGTAGCCTGTATCTCAGTATTCTCCTTGACCATATTGTCTTTTTCTCATGTGAATTCTGGTGAAAAGTAGTCATTTAGCGCTTCCCCTATCTCCTCTGACTCCACGCACAACTTCCCACTACTCTGCTTGATTGCCCCTAATCTTACTCTCGTCATTCTTTTATTCCTGATATACCTGTAGAAAGGGTGTAGGTTTGCTCGCTTAGCTGTAGGTTTGATATCCAGACGTTTCATTACCTGGTTAGGTAACATCATCAGTGGCGACCTCCAAGTGAAGCGAAGCTGATGTCTCCTGCTTTCTATTTATATCTTCCTCCTGGAAGAGGTTCCTGGAGTTTGTGATAATGTCATTTCCTGTTCGTTTTCTGAGGGGTTGATAGATGGCATCTAGATGTATGTGCTTGTTTATGGCGTTGTGGTTGGAGTGCCAGGCCTCTACGAATTCTCTGGCATGTCTTTGCTTAGCCTGTCCCAGGATAGATGTGTGGTCCCAGTCGAAATGGTGGTTTTTTTCATCTGTGTATAGGGCTACGAGGGAGAGAGGGTCATGTCTTTTTGTGGCTAGCTGGTGTTCATGTATCCTGGTGGCTAACTTTCTTCCTGTTTGTCCTACGTAGTGTTTGTGGCAGTCCTTGCATGGAATTTTGTAGATGATGTTGGTTTTGTCCATGGGTTGTACTGGGTCTTTCAAGTTTGTTAGTTTTTGTTTGAGAATGTTGGTAGGTTTGTGTGCTACTAGGATTCCAAGGGGTCTTAGTAGTCTGGCTGTCATTTCTGAAACTTCTTTGATGTATGGTAAGGTGGTTAGGGTTTCTGGCTATGTTTGGTCTGCTTGTCGTGGTTTGTTCTTGAGGAATCTGCGCACTGTATTTATTGAGTATCCGTTCTTCTTGAATACATAGTATAGGTGGTTCTCCTCTGTTTTCCAAAGTTCGTCTGTGCTGCAGTGTGTGGTGGCCCGTTGGAATAGTGTTCTGATACAGCTTTGTTTGTGTGTGTTGGGATGGTTGCTGGTGTAGGTCCTCCCGCACAAGGGACTGAATATCATTCCTTACCAACAGGGCCATCCCACCCCCTCTGCCCGTCAGTCTGTCCTTACGATAGCACGTATAGCCTTGAATATTCATTTCCCAGGCCCTGTCCATTTGAAGCCACGTCTCCGTTATCCCCACAACATCGTAACTGCCAATTTCCAAATGAGCCTCAAGCTCATCCATCTTATTTCTAATGCTTCGTGCATTCATATATAGTATTTTTAATTTGTTACTGCCCTCAACCTTCCTATCAATCCCTATTTCACTCAACCTTATGGCATGATCCCTTTTTGAGATTTCTGCTCCATTGATACCGTTGTCTTTCTTGACTTCTCTTGTTCTAACTTTCCCTGCAATTTCCTTCTTAAACTTCCAGTTTGTCCCCTCCCCGCCGCTATTTAGTTTAAACGCAGCTGTGTTGCAGTGGCAAACCTGCCTGCCAGAATGCTGGTCCCCCATCTATTAAGGTGCTCTATAGAATAGAGCTCTATTCCTGATGAAGAGCTTTTGCCCGAAACGTCGATTTTCCTGCTTCTCACATGCTGCCTGAATTGCTGTGCTTTTCCAGCACCACTCTAATCTAAACTCTCATTTCGCCATAACCTCAGTGACATAGTCAGAGAACAATGAAGGAGGCTTCATATCCATCAACCTTGCCTAGGGCCGATCAGTGCAACTTTCTGAGTACTACAGTAGGGGGGAATATACGAAGGAGAAAATGTTATGGAGGAAATAAAATACAATGGGATTTGGAGAGGGTGACACAAAGCTTTAAGGGAATGGCTCCCGGAATGATGGACTTCTGTTACATGGATAGACAGATGTTGGGATGGCTAAGAGGAGATTCCATTCGAGCTGAAAAATGTCTTGCTGGAAAAGCTCAGCAGGTCAGACAGCATCCAAGGAGCAGGAGAATCGACGTTTTGGGCATGAGCCCTTCTTCAGAAATGAGGAAGGTGTGCCAAGCAGGCTAAGATAAAAGGTAGGGAGGAGGGACTTGGGGAAGGGGCGTTGGGAATGTAATAGGTGGAAGGAGGTTAAGGTGCAGGTGATAGGCTGGAGAGGGGATGGGGGCGGAGAGGTCAGGAAGAAGATTGCAGGTCAAGAAGGCGGTGCTGAGTCCGAGGGTTGGGACTCAGGTAAGGTGGGGGGAGGGGAAATGAGGAAGCTGGAGAAATCTGCATTCATCCCTTGTAGTTGGAGGGTTCCTAGGCGGAAGATGAGGCGCTCTTCCTCCAGGCGTCGTGTTGCCATGGTCTGGCGATGGAGGAGTCCAAGGACCTGCATGTCCTTGGCGGAGTGGGAGGGGGAGTTAAAGTGTTCAGTCACGGGGTGGTTGGGTTGGTTGGTGCTGGTATCCCAGAGGTGTTCTCTGAAACGTTCCGCAAGTAGGCGGCCTGTCTCCCCAATGTAGAGGAGGCCACATCGGGTGCAGCGGATGCAGTACATGATGTGTGTGGAGGTGCAGGTGAATTTGTGACGGATATGGAAGGATCCCTTGGGGCCTTGGATGGACGTGAGGGGGGCGGTGTGGGTGCAAGTTTTGCATTTCTTGCGGTTGCAGGGGAAGGTGCTGGGAGAGGAGGTTGGGTTGGTGGGGGGTGTGGACCTGACGAGGGAGTTGCGGAGGGAGTGGTCTTTCCGGAATGCTGATAGGGGAGGGGAGGGAAATATATCCCTGGTGGTGGGGTCTGTTTGGAGGTGGCGGAAATGACGAAGGATGATACGATGCCTCTGGAGGTTGGTGGGGTGGTTGGTGAGGACCAGTGGTGTTCTGTCCTGGTGGCGATTGGAGGGGCGGGGTCAAAGGGCGGAGGAGCAGGAAGTGGAGGAGATGCGGTGGAGTTGTTGGTCTGAACATAGTCTGGAGTCCATGCGGGGTCAGTCGATCCTGTAGACAGATGCTGAGGAAGGAGATGGGCTGTGGTAGCGAGTCTGTTTGAGGACGTGGTTGAAGAGCTTCAGGGCAGAGGAGATGTCTTGGGGGTGCAGTGAGGAAGGACTCACTGAAATCCTTGTAGAGGGAGGAAGAAAACTTCTTCAAGGAAGGCATCCTTGCAAGACGATTCACAGTAGGTTAAAATCAACTAGGAGAAAGTGAGGACTGCAGATGCTGGAGATCAGAGCTGAAAAATGTGTTGCTGGAAAAGCGCAGCAGGTCAGACAGCATCCAAGGAGCAGGAGAATCGACGTTTCGGGCATAACACTTCTTCAGGAATGAGGAAGGTATGCCAAACAGGCTAAGATAAAAAGGATTCCTGAAGAAGAGCTTATGCCCGAAACGTCGATTCTCCTGTTCCCTGGATGCTGCCTGACCTGCTGCGCTTTTCCAGCAACACATTTTCAGCTAAGATAAAAAGGTAGGGAGGAGGGACTTGGGGGTCATCTCCTCTGCCCTGAAGCTCTTCAGCCACGTCCTCAAACAGACTCGCTACCTCAGCCACATCTCCTTCCTCAGCACCTGTCTACGGAACCTACTGACCCTGAATGGACGCGGGACTATGTTCAGACCAACAAGCACCAACCAACCCAACCGCCCCATGGCTGAACACTTTAACTCCCCCTCCCACTCCGCCAAGGACAAGCAGGTCCTTGGCCTCCTCCATCGCCAGACCATGGCAACACGACGCCTGGAGGAAGAGCGCCTCATCTTCCGCCTAGGAACCCTCCAACTACAAGGGATGAATGCAGATTTCTCCAGCTTCCTCATTTCCCCTCCCCCCACCTTATCTCAGTCCCAACCCTCGGACTCAGCACCGCCTTCTTAACCTGCAATCTTCTTCGGACCCCACCCCCTCTCCGGCCTATCACCCTCACCGGCCTATCACCCTCACATTAACCTCCTCCCACCTATCGCATTCCCAACGCCCCTCCCCCAAGTCCCTCCTCCCTACCTTTTTATCTTAGCCTGTTTGGCATACCTTCCTCATTCCTGAAGAGGGGATTATGCCCGAAACGTCGATTCTCCTGTTCCTTGGATGCTGCCTGACCTGCTGCACTTTTCCAGCAACACATTTTTCAGCTCTGATCTCCAGCATCTGCAGTCCTCACTTTCTCCTCGGAGATTCTATTTGACAGGGATATTTAAAACCATGGAATCTTGACCTCGAAAGCGAGAGGTGAACTGTTCCAATTAATGCAAACATCGAGAACCAGGACAACAATTTCAGGTGACTATCAAAAGAATCAACAGTAACACAAGAGGGAGTTGATGACCTGGTGGTTTATCCTTCTTTTAGCAGTGTGACTTGAACTGTGCACAAAACTTCAAAAGTGACCACACCAATGTCCTCTACAACCTCAACATGACGTCCCAACTCCTGATAAAAAAAAGGAAAAAACTGTGGACGCTGGAAGTCAGAAACAAGAATTCTGGGTGGCACGGTGGCACAGTGGTTAGCACTGCTGTCTCACAGCACCAGAGACCCAGGTTCAATTCCCGTCTCAAGCAACTGCCTGTGTGGAGTTTGAACATTCTCCCCGTGTCTGCGTGGGTTTTCTCTGGGTGCTCTGGTTTCCTCCCACAGTCCAAAAATGTGCAGGTTAGGTGAATTGGCCAGGCTAAATTGCCCGTAGTGTTCGGTGAAGGGGTAAATGTAGGGGAATGGGTCAGGGTGGGTTACGCTTCGGCGGGTCGGTGTGGGCTTGTTGGGCCGAAGGGCCTGTTTCCACACTGTAAGTAATCTAATCTAATCTAAAACAGAATTTGCTGGAAAATCTGGGCAGGTCTGGAGCACGTGTGGAGAGAAATCAAAGTTAACATATCGGGTCCTTCTTCAGAACTGATGGTAGCTAGGTAAAAATTGTTTTTTGTGCAGAAGTTATGATGGGGGAGTTGGTAAGGAGTAAATAATAGGTGGAGATAGAGGTCAAAGAGAGATAAGATCAGTTGGACAGACAAAGGAAGGAAAAACAGTCAGCCTAGGAGAGTGAATAGCTGCTAATGGGGACAATCAATGACTGACAATGGGATGGGTGTAATAGCAGTGCATGTGATAAGAATGCTGGGCTAAGGACATGGGAAAAGGTGCCTCAGGATCCAAAGTTGTTGAACCGCAATATTGAATCCAGAAGGTTGTAGAGTTAACAGGTAGATAATGAGGTGCTGTTCTTCCTGCTTCTGCTGCTTCTGCAGCAAACCCGAGACAGAGAAGTTGGCCAGGGAACAAGGTGGTGTCAGGAGTGAAGGACGAGTGGACCAAGGTGAGCCAGAGGGAACAGACCATGCAGAAAGCTAACAAGATTTTCATTTGATTTGATTATTTTTGTCACATGTACCTAAGTACAGTGAAAGGATTTGTTTTTCAAGCAGCACAGACAGGTCATAACATAGAAGGACATACAGATCATAGGGTTATTAGACAGTGAGGCATACAAGGTTACAGCTGCACAGGAGGTGCACAAAAGCAAGATCAATATTTGGTTTTTTGTACCTCCACACTACCACCTAACAGCAGTAGTGCTTATATTTTCCCCAGGACCCATGATGTGTGTGTGCAGTGAAAGACAACAGGTGTATAAATCTTTATTCACTTCCCACCACCAGGAAGAAAGAAAAAACCCACATGGCCAGTGACAAGCAGTGCCCTTCACATCAAACAAGTGAAGGCGAAGGCAGGGATTAAATCAAAATAGAGTTGGAGGGGGAAATAAAACACCACTCCCTGCGGTGCCCACCGCTCCCTGAACAGCTTAAGGGTATCGGTAGACACCACGTGCTCCTTCTGCAGAGACACCCGGGTTCGATGATCAATATTTGGTTTGGAATTAGAGTGAGGTCCATTCAGCAATCTAATAACAGCAGGGAAGAAGCTGTTCTTCAACTTGTTGGTACAAGTGCTTAAGAGAGTGTTACCGGGGTGGGAGGGGTCTCTGATGGTGTAGGAAGAGAGTGTTACCGGGGTGGGAGGGGTCTCTGATGATGATGAAGAGAGTGTTACCGGGGTGGGAGGGGTCTCTGATGATGATGAAGAGAGTGTAACTGGGGTGGGAGGGTACTCTGATGAATTTGAAAGAGATTGTTACCAGGGTAGGATGGGTCTACGATGATGATGAAGAGAGTGTTACCTTGGTGGGAGGGGTCTCAGATGATGATGAAGACAGTGTTAGCAGGTTGGGAGCGGTCTCTGATGATGATGAAGAGAGTGTTACTGGGGTGGGAGGGGTCTCTGATGAATTTGAAAGAGATTGTTACCAGGGTAGGATGGGTCTACGATGATGATGAAGAGAGTGTTACCTTGGTGGGAGGGGTCTCAGATGATGATGAAGAGAGTGTTACCGGGGTGTGAGGGGTCTCTGATGATGATTAAGACAGTGTTACCGGGGTGTGAGGGGTCTCTGATGATGATTAAGACAGTGTTACCGGGGTGTGAGGGGTCTCTGATGTTGATGAAGAGAGTGTTACCGGGGTGTGAGGGGTCTCTGATGGTGTTGGAAGAGATTGTTATCTGGGTGGGAGGGGTCTCTGATGTTGTTAGATGAGAGTGTTACCAGGGTAGGAGGGATCTCTGATGATGATTAAGACAGTGTTACCGGGGTGTGAGGGGTCTCTGATGATGATGAAGAGAGTGTTACCGGGGTGTGAGGGGTCTCTGATAGTGTTGAAAGCGAGTGTTACTGGGATGGGATTGGTCTCTGATGACGATGAAGAGATTGTTACCGAGGTAGGAGGAGTCTCTGATGGTGTTGGAAGCGAGTGTTACCGGGGTGGGAGGGGTCACTGATGATGATGAAGAGAGCGTTACCGGGGTGAGAGGTGTCTCTGATGGTGTTGGAAGAGAGTGTTACTGGGGTGGGAGGTGTCTCTGATGATGATAAAGAGAGGGTTTCTGGGTTGGGAGGCTTGTCTGATGTTAGATGAGAGTGTTTCCGGGGTAGAAGGAGACTCTGATGGTGTTGGAAGAGATTGTTACCGGGGTGTGAGGGGTCTCTGATGATGGTGAAGAGAGTGTTACCGGGGTGAGAGGGGTCTCTGATGATGATTAAGACAGTGTTGCCAGGATGGGACTGGTCTCTGACGATGATGAGGAGAGTGTTACTGGGGTGGGACTGGTCTCTGACGATGATGAGGAGAGTGTTACTGGGGTGGGACTGATCTCTGACGATGATTATGAGATTGTTACCGGGGTGGGAGGGATCTCTGATGATGATGAAGAGAGTGTTACCGGGGTAGGAGGGGTCTCTGATGATGATGAACAGAGTGTTACCAGGGTGTGAGTGTTCTCTGATGATGATGAAGACAGTGTTACAGGGGTATGGGGGGGGGGTCTCTGATGATGATGAAGTGTGTTACTGGAGTGAGAGGGGTCTCTGATGGTGTTGGAGAGGGTGTTACCGGGGTGTGAGGAGTCTCTGATGATGATTAAGACAGTGTTACCGGGTGAGAGCGGTCTCTGATGATGATGAAGAGAGTGTTGCCCGGATAGGAGGGGTCTCTGATGGTGTTGGAAGAGAGTGTTACCGGGGTGAGAGGGGTCTCTGATGATGATAATGAAGAGAGTGTTACCAGGGTGGGAGGGGTCTCTGAAGATGATGAAAAGAGTGTTACCAGGGTGGGAGGGGTCTCTGAAGATGATGAAGAGAGTGTTACCAGGGTGGGAGGAGTCTCTGATGATTATGATGAGAGTGTTACCGGGGTATGAGGGGTCTCTGATGGTGTTGGAAGAGAGTGTTACCAGGTTGGGAGGGTCTGTGATGATGATGAAGTGAGAGTTTCTGGGTTGGGAGGCGTGTCTGATGTTAGATGAGAGTGTTTTCGGGATAGGAGGAGACTCTGATGGTGTTGGAAGAGATTGTTACCGGGGTGTGAGGGGTCTCTGACGATGATGAAGGAAGTGTTGCCCGGGTATGAGGGGTCTCTGATGGTGTTGGAAGAGAATGTTACCCGGGTGGGAAGTTTCTCTGATGATGATGAAGAGATGTTACCGGGGTAGGAGGGGTCTCTGATGATGATGAAGAGAGTGTTACCAGGGTGTAAGGGGTCTCTGATGATGATGAAGACAGTGTTACAGGGGAATGGGGGGCGGTTTCTGACGATGATGAAGAGTGTTACCGGAGTGAGAGGGGTCTCTGATGGTGTTGGAGAGAGTGTTACCGGGGTGTGAGGAGTGTCTGATGATGATTAAGACAGTGTTACCAGGTGCGAGGGGTCTCTGATGATGATGAACCAAGTGTTACCAGGTGATTGGGGTCTCTGATGATGATGAAGAGAGTGCTACCGGGGTGTGAGGAGTCTCTGATGATGTTTAAGAGTATTACCGGGTGAGAGGGATCTCTAATGATGATGAAGAGAGTGTTACCAGGTTGGGAGGGGCCTCTGATGATGAGGAAGAGAGAGTTTCTGGGTTGGGAGGCGTGTCTGGTGTTAGATGTGAGTGGTTCCGGGATAGGAGGAGACTCTGATGGTGTTGGAAGAGATTGTTACCGGAGTAGGAGGGGTCTCTGATGGTGTTGGAAGAGAGTGTTACTGGGATGGGAGGTGTCTCTGATGGTGTTGGAAGACAGTGTTACCAGGGTGAGAGGGGTCTCTGATGATGATGAAGAGAGTGTTACCAGGGTGTGAGGGGTCTCTGATGATGATGAAAACAGTGTTACAGGGGTATGGGGTGGGTCTCTGACGATGATGAAGAGTGTTACCGGAGTGAGAGGGGTCTCTGATGGTGTTGGAGAGAGTGTTACCGGGATGTGAGGAGTGTCTGATGATGATTAAACAGTGTTACCGGGTGAGAGGGGTCTCTAATGATGATTAAGACAGTGTTGCCAGGTGCGAGAGTTCTCTGATGATGATGAAGACAGTGTTACAGGGGTATGGGTGGGTCTCTGATGATGATGAAGAGTGTTACTGGAGTGAGAGGGGTCTCTGATGGTGTTGGAGAGAGTGTTACCGGGGTATGAGGAGTCTCTAATGATGATGAAGAGAGTGTTACCAGGATGAGAGGGGTCTCTGATGATGATGAAGAGAGTGTTACCAGGGTGTGAGGGGTCTCTGATGATGATGAAGACAGTGTTACAGGGGAATGGGGGGGGGTCTCTGACGATGATGAAGAGTGTTACCGGAGTGAGAGGGGTCTCTGATGGTGTTGGAGAGAGTATTACCGGAGTGTGAGGAGTCTCTGATGGTGATGAAGAGAGTGTTACCAGGGTGTGAGGGGTCTCTGATGATGATGAAGAGAGTGTTACCAGGGTGTGAGGGGTCTCTGATGATGATGAAGACAGTGTTACAGAGGTATGGGGGGGTCTCTGATGATGATGAAGAGTGTTACTGGAGTGAGAGGGGTCTCTGATGGTGTTGGAGAGAGTGTTACCGGGGTATGAGGAGTCTCTAATGATGATGAAGAGAGTGTTACCAGGTTGAGACGGGTCTCTGATGATGATGAAGAGAGTGTTACCAGGGTGTGAGGGGTCTCTGATGATGATGAAGACAGTGTTACAGGGGAATGGGGGGGGGGTCTCTGACGATGATGAAGAGTGTTACCGGAGTGAGAGGGGTCTCTGATGGTGTTAGAGAGAGTATTACCGGAGTGTGAGGAGTCTCTGATGATGATGAAGAGAGTGTTACCAGGGTGTGAGGGGTCTCTGATGATGATGAAGAGAGTGTTACCAGGGTGTGAGGGGTCTCTGATGATGATGAAGACAGTGTTACAGAGGTATGGGGGGTCTCTGATGATGATGAAGAGTGTTACTGGAGTGAGAGGGGTCTCTGATGGTGTTGGAGAGAGTGTGTCCGGGGTGTGAGGAGTGTCTGATGATGATTAAGAGAGTGTTACCAGGTGCGAGGGGTCTCTGATGATGAACCGAGTGTTACCAGGTGATTGGGGTCTCTGATGATGATGAAGAGAGTGCTACCGGGGTGTGAGGAGTCTCTGATGATGTTTAAGAGTATTACCGGGTGAGAGGGATCTCTAATGATGATGAAGAGAGTGTTACCAGGTTGGGAGGGGCCTCTGATGATGATGAAGAGAGAGTTTCTGGGTTGGGAGGCGTGTCTGGTGTTAGATGTGAGTGGTTCCGGGATAGGAGGAGACTCTGATGGTGTTGGAAGAGATTGTTACCGGGGTAGGAGGGGTCTCTGACGATGATGAAGAGAGTGTTGCCCGGGTAGGGGGGGTCTCTGATGGTGTTGGAAGAGAGTGTTACAGGGATGGGAGGTGTCTCTGATGGTGTTGGAAGACAGTGTTACCGGGGCGAGACGGGTCTCTGATGATGATGAAGAGAGTGTTACCAGGGTGTGAGGGGTCTCTGATGATGATGAAGACAGTGTTACAGGGGTATGGGGTGGGTCTCTGACGATGATGAAGAGTGTTACCGGAGTGAGAGGGGTCTCTGATGGTGTTGGAGAGAGTGTTACCGGGGTGTGAGGAGTGTCTGATGATGATTAAACAGTGTTACTGGGTGAGAGGGGTCTCTAATGATGATTAAGACAGTGTTGCCAGGTGCGAGAGTTCTCTGATGATGATGATGCGATTGTTACCGGGGTGTGAGGAGTCTCTGATGATGATGAAGAGAGTGTTACCAGGTTGGGAGGGGTCTCTAATGATGATGAAGAGAGTGTTACCGGGGTAGGAGGTGTCTCTGATGGTGTTGGAAGAGAGTGTTACCGGGGTGAGAGGGGTCTCTGATGATGATAATGAAGAGTGTGTTACCGGGGTATGAGGAGTCTCTGATGATGATTAAGACAGTGTTATCAGGTGAGAGGGGTCTCTGATGATGATGAAGAGAGTTACCGGGGTGTGAGGAGTCTCTGATGATGATGAAGAGTGGTTTCTGGGTTGGGAGGCGTGTCTGATGTTAGATGAGAGTATTTCCGGGGTAGGAGGAGACTCTGATGATGATGAAGAGAGTGTTACCGGGGTAGGAGGGGTCTCTGATGATGATGAAGAGAGTGTTACCGGGGTGTGAGGGGTCTCTGATGATGATGAAGAGAGTGTTACCAGGGTGTGAGGGGTCTCTGATGGTGTTGGAGAGAATGTTACCGGGGTGTGAGGGGTGTCTGATGATGATGATGATGATGATGAGAGTGTTACCGGGGTAGGAGGGGTGTCTGATGATGATGAAGAGCGTGTTACCAGGGTGTGAGGGGAATCTGATGATGATGAAGACAGTGTTACAGGGGTATTGGGGGGTCTCTGACGATGATGAAGAGAGTGTTACTGGGGTGGGAGGGTTCTCTGATGATGATGAAGACAGTGTTACAGGGGTATGGGGGGGGGGTCTCTGACGATGATGAAGAGTGTTACCGGAGTGAGAGGGGTCTCTGATGGTGTTGGAGAGAGTGTTACCGGAGTGAGAGGGGTCTCTGATGGTGTTGGAGAGAGTGTTACCAGGGTGAGAGGGGTCTCTGACGATGATGAAGAGAGTGTTACTGGAATGGGAGGGATCTCTGATGATGCTGAAGAGTGTTACCAGGGTAGGAGGGGTCTCTGATGGTGTTGGAAGAGAATCTTACTGGTGTGGGAGGGGTCTCTGATGATGATGATGAAGACAGTGTTACCGGGGAGTGAGGGATCTCTAATGATGTTGAAGAGATTGTTACCGGAGTGAGAGGGGTCTCTGATGATGAAGTGAGTGTTACTGGGGTGGGATGGGTCTCTAATTATGATGAAGAGTGTGTTACCGGGGTAGGAGGGGTCTCTGATGGTGTTGGAAGAGAATGTTACTGGTCTGTGACGGGTCTCTGATGATGATGAAGAGAGTGTTACCGGGGTGGGAGGGATTTCTGATGATGCCTCCCACTGCTCCAGTATTAGAATTATTTGCAAGGAACTGTTCCCAGTCCACTTTGGCCAGTTTCTGCTTTATTTTAATAAAATATGCCTTTCCCCCCTATCCAAAACACCTTTTGCAAGCCATCTTTTCACTTGTCCTTAAGTATTCTGAACCATGTTGTTTTCACTATCACGAAAATGTTCCCCCAATGCTACATCAAACACTTTGACAAAGGGTCAGTTAGACTTGTACGTCAGCTCTTTTCTCTCCTTACAGATGCTGCCAGACCTGCTGAGATTTTCCAGCATTTTCTCTTTTGGTTTCAGATTCCAGCATCTGCAGTAATTTGCTTTTACTCATCCAGCTTCTTTCCCCAGAATCAGTTCCAGCACTATGCTGTCCTATGTAGCACCTGCGATAGGGTTAGGGTTAGGGCTAGGAACCCTCCAACCACAAGGGATGCTGCCTAGGAACCCTTCAACCACAAGGGATGAACTCAGATTTCTCCAGTTTCCTCATTTCCCCTCCCCCCACCTTGTCTCAGTCCCAATTCTCGAACTCAGCACTACCTTCCTGCAATCTTCTTCCTGACCTCTCTGCCCCCACTCCGGCCTATCACGCTCACCTTAACCTCCTTCCACCTATCGCATTTCCAACGCCCCTCCCCCAAGTCCCTCCTCCCTACCTTTTATCTTAGCCTGCTGGACACACTTTCCTCATTCCTGAAGAAGGACTCATGCCCGAAACGTCGATTCTCCTGCTCCTTGGATGCTGCCTGACCTGCTGCGCTTTTCCAGCAACACATTTTCAGGTCTGATCTCCAGCATCTGCAGTCCTCACTTTCTCCACACAAAAAGCTCTCCTGGATTACATTCCAAGAAATCCACCCAGTCTAAACTCTTTCACTTGGTACTTCCGACTGCAGACTGTCATAAATGCCTTAATTTGCACTGATGTGCTCGGGTCCTCCATAATCGAGGATGGAGATATTTATATCGTCTTCTCCTCCAGGGAGTTGTTTAATTGTCTGCCTCTATTCACGACCAGACACAGCAAATTGTAGAGCTTAGGTCTGAACTGTTGGTTGCGAAATCACTTGGCCCTATCTATCATTGTGTACAATTCTGGTCTCCCTCCTATCAGAAGGATGTTGTGAAAGTTGTAAGGATTCAGAAAACATTTACAAGGTTGTTGCTACGATTGCAGGGTTTGAGCTACAGGGAAAGGCTGAATAGGCTGGTACTGTTTTCCCTGGAGTGTTGGAGGCTGAGGCATGCTCTTTTAAAATCATGAGGGACGTGGAAAGAGTGAATAGATAGGCGGTTTTGTGGGAACGAGAGAGACTCACGTTTGGTATGTTGCCTCCCAGGTGCAAGGGTACGTGATGTCTCTGATCGTGTTTTCCGGGTCCTGGAGGGGGAGGGGGAGCAGCCCGAAGTCGTGGTCCATATTGGCACCAACGACATAGGTAGGAGGAGTGCCGAGGATGTTAGACAGGCTTTCAGGGAGCTAGGTTGGAAGCTCAGAGTTAGAACGAACAGAGTTGTTGTCTCTGGTTTGTTACCCGTGCCACGTGATAGAGATTCGAGGAATAGGGAAAGAGAACACTTAAATGCGTGGCTACAGGGATGGTGCAGGAGGGAGGGATTCCGGTTTTTGGATAACTGGGGTTCTTTCTGGGGACGGTGGGACCTCTATAAACAGGATGGTCTACACCTGAACCTGAGGGGCACCAGTATCCTTGGAGGGAGGTTTGCTAGTGCTCTTGGGGGGGGTTTAAACTAACTCTGCAGGGGCATGGGAACCCAGATTGTAGCTTCAGGGTGCAGGGCCTGGAGTGTAGGGAGGTTAGGAACATGGCATCAATTTCAAAGGAGGGTGCCTGTAAACAGGAAAGTGGCTTGAAGTGTGTATACTTCAATGCAAGAAGTATACGAAATAAGGTAGGTGAACTTGCAGCGTGGGTTGGTACCTGGGACTTCGATGTTGTGGCTATTACAGAGGCATGGCTAGAACAGGGACAGGATTGGCTGTTGCAGGTTCCAGGATTTAAATGTTTTAGTAGGGTCAGAGGTGGGGGTAAAAGAGGGGGAGGTGTGGCATTGCTTGTCAAAGATAGTATTACAGTGGTGGAAAGGACGATGGATGAGGACTTGCCATCTGAGGTAGTTTGGGCTGAGGTTAGGAATAGGAAAGGTGAGGTCACCCTGTTAGGAGTCTTTTACAGGCCTCCTAATAGTCCTAGAATCATTGAAGAAAGGATAGGGAAGGTGATTCAGGAGATGAGTCTTATACAACTGCAACATGACCTCAGGACTCCGGAACTCAATTCCTCTACCAATAAAAGCCAGTACGCCCTATGCCTTCTTCACCGCACTATTTACCTAGGTGGCAACTTTCAAAGATTTGTGTACATGGACACCAAGATCCCTCTGCTCATCCACACTACCAAGTATCCGACCGTTAGCCCAGTACCCCATCTTTTTATTACTCTTACCAAAGTGAATCACCTCACACTTAGCTACATTGAACTCCATTTGCCACCTTTCTGCCCAGTTCTGCAGCTTATCTATATCCCGCTGTAACCTGCCACATCCTTCCTCACTGTCTACAACTCCTCCGACTTTTGTATCATCCGCAAACTTGCTCACCCAACCTTCTAACCCCTCCTCCAGGTCATTTATAAAAATGACAAACAGCAATGGTCCCAAAACAGATCCTTGCGGAACACCGCTAGTAACTGCACTCCAAGATGAACCTTTGCCATCAACTACTACCCTCTGTCTTCTTCCAGCCAACCAACTCCTAATCCAAACCTCCAACTCACCCTCAATCCCATACCTCCGTATTTTTTGTGTAGTCTACCATGGGGAATCTTATCAAACGCCTTACTAAAATCCATATACACCACATCTACTGATTTCCCCTCGTCCACCTCCTTAGTCACCTTCTCAAAGAATTCAATAAGGTTTGTGAGGCACGACCTGCCCTTCACAAAACCATGCTGACTATCTTTGATCACATTATTCCTATCCAGATGTTCATAAATCCTATCCCTTACAATTCTCTCTAAGACTTTGCCCACAACAGAAGTGAGACTCACCAGCCTATAATTACTAGGGTTATCCCTACTCCCCTTCTTGAACAAGGGAACCACATTTGCTAGCCTCCAATCTTCTGGCACTACTCCTGTAGACAACGAGGACATAAAAATCAAGGCCAATGGCTCTGCAATCTCCTCCCTTGCTTCCCAGAGAATCCTAGGATAAATGCCATCAGGCCCAGGGGACTTATCTATTTTCACCCTTTCCAGAATTTCCAACACCTCTTCTCTACATACCTCAAAGCCATCCATTCTACTTAATTGTGACTCAGTACTCCCATTGACAACAATGTCCTGTTCCTGATTGAATACTGACGAAAAGTATTCATTCAGTGTCTCCCCAATCTCTTCAGCGTCCACACGCAACTTCCCACTACTATCCTTGACTGGACCTATTCCTACCCTAGTCATTCTTTTATTCCTGTTAGGTTGGAAGCTGAAGAGCAGGACGAGTAGAGTAGTGATCTCAGGATTGCTACCGGTGCCACGAGATAGTGAGATGAGGAACAGTCAGCAAATGCAGCTTAACACGTGGCTGTGAGGCTGGTGCAGGAGGGAGGGCTTCAGATACCTAGACCATTGGGATACCTTTTGGGGAAGGTGGGACCTGTACATGAAGGACGGGTTGCACCTGAACTGGAGGGGCACAAATGTCCTGGGTGGGAGATTTGCTCATGCAATTCGGAAGGGTTTAAACTAGTTTGGCAGGGGGGTGGGAATCGGAGCCACATGTCTGAGAGGGGGTCAGTTGCAGACAGGACGGTGACAGGATATATTGAATCTATCAGGAAAGTTTCTCACGCAATGAAACAAAGGGATCGTTAAAGTGTGTCTGCTTTAATGCAAGGAGTGTCCGGAATAAGAGTGACGAACTTCGAGCATGGACCAGTAAAACATAAAACATAGAAAAGTACAGCACAGATGTTGTGAAACTTGAAAGGGTTCAGAAAAGATTTACAATGATGTTGCCAGGATTGGAGGATTTGAGCGATAGGGAGAGGCTGGGGCTGTTTTCCCTGGAGCATTGGATGCTGAGGGATGACCTTGTACAATCATGAGGGGCATGAATAGGATAAATCGACCAAGTTTTTTTCCCTGGGGTGGGGGAGTCCAGAACTAGAGGGCATAGGTTTAGGGTGAGAAGGGAAAGATATAGAAGAGACCTAAGGGGCAACGTTTTCATTCACAGGGTGGTACGTGTATGGAATGAGCTGCCAGAGGAAGTGATGGAGGCTGGTACAATTGCTGGAGGGATACGGGCCAGGTGCTGGTAAGTGAATCTTGATTGAATTGGGATATCTGGTTGACATGGACGAGTTGGACCAAAGGGTCTGTTTCTGTGCTTTACATCTCTATGACTATGACTCTAAGACCCTATGATGGGTGACTAAGGCTATGGGGACTTTTCTGCTATAAATTACAACCATTTGTTCAGTATGTTTTCCCTAATTATGATGATTGTTCAAAGTTCCTCTTTTTCTATAATCTCAGCATTACCTATTACTATTTGGATATTCTGCAGTGAAAGCTGAGGCAAATATTAACTTTGTGTCTCTGTCATTTCTGTGTTCCCACTATTAACTCCCCGGTCTCATCCTGCAAGGGACCAGTATTTATTTTAGATGGCTATGCAGACAATTTCACCCTGGGTGGAGGAAAACTGCTTCAAGCAGGTCAACACGTCTGCTCCATCCGTTTCGTTTTGTTTCCCATTTGTGCTTCCTTAATTTACCTTTAGTGATGTCCTGAACTCCCGGCCCCAGCGCAGACTTTGCGTGGCATCCTCCCAACCCAGCATGCTTGTCTCTCGGCCCGGTGTGCCTGTCTCTCGGCCTGGCGTGGCGGTCTCTCGGCCTGGCGTGGCAGCCTCTCGGCCCAGTGTGGTGGTCTCTCGGTCCAGTGTGGCGGTCTCTCGGCCTGGCGTGGCAGCCTCTCGGCCCAGTGTGGTGGTCTCTCGGTCCAGTGTGGCGGTCTCTCGGCCCGGCGTGGTGGTCTCTCGGCCCGGTGTGGCGGTCTCTCGGCCCGGCGTGGTGGTCTCTCGGCCCGGTGTGGCGGTCTCTCGGCCCGGCGTGGTGGTCTCTCGGCCCAGTGTGGTGGTCTCTCGGTCCAGTGTGGCGGTCTCTCGGCCTGGCGTGGCAGCCTCTCGGCCCAGTGTGGTGGTCTCTCGGTCCAGTGTGGCGGTCTCTCGGCCTGGCGTGGCAGCCTCTCGGCCCAGTGTGGCGGTCTCTCGGCCCGGCGTGGTGGTCTCTCGGCCCGGCGTGGTGGTCTCTCGGTCCAGTGTGGCGGTCTCTCGGCCCGGCGTGGTGGTCTCTCGGCCCGGTGTGGCGGTCTCTCGGCCCGGCGTGGTGGTCTCTCGGCCCGGCGTGGTGGTCTCTCGGCCCGGCGTGGCGGTCTCTCGGCCCGGCGTGGTGGTCTCTCGGCCTGGCGTGGTGGTCTCTCGGCCCGGTGTGGTGGTCTCTCGGCCCGGTGTGGCGGTCTCTCGGTCCGGCGTGGTGGTCTCTCGGCCTGGCGTGGCGGTCTCTCGGCCCGGTGTGGTGGTCTCTCGGCCCGGTGTGGTGGTCTCTCGGCCCGGCGTGGTGGTCTCTCGGCCCGGTGTGGTGGTCTCTCGGCCCTGTGTGGTGGTCTCTCGGCCCGGTGTGGCGGTCTCTCGGCCCGGCGTGGTGGTCTCTCGGCCTGGTGTGGTGGTCTCTCGGCCCGGTGTGGTGGTCTCTCGGCCCGGTGTGGCGGTCTCCCGGCCCGGCGTGGTGGTCTCTCGGCCTGGCGTGGTGGTCTCTCGGCCCGGTGTGGTGGTCTCTCGGCCCGGTGTGGTGGTCTCTCGGCCCGGCGTGGTGGTCTCTCGGCCTGGTGTGGCGGTCTCTCGGTCCAGTGTGGTGGTCTCTCGGCCCGGTGTGGTGGTCTCTTGGCCCGGTGTGGCGGTCTCTCGGCCCGGTGTGGTGGTCTCTCGGCCCGGTGTGGTGGTCTCTCGGCCCGGCGTGGTGGTCTTTCGGCCCGGTGTGGCGGTCTTTCGGCCCGGTGTGGCGGTCTTTCGGCCCGGTGTGGCGGTCTCTCGGCCCGGTGTGGCGGTCTCTTGGCCTGGCGTGGTGGTCTCTCGGCCCGGTGTGGAGGTCTTTCGGCCCGGTGTGGCGGTCTCTCGGCCCGGTGTGGCGGTCTCTTGGCCTGGTGTGGCGGTCTCTCAGCCCGGTGTGGAGGTCTTTCGGCCCGGTGTGGTGGTCTCTCGGCCCGGTGTGGCGGTCTCTTGGCCTGGTGTGGTGGTCTCTTGGCCCGGTGTGGAGGTCTTTCGGCCCGGTGTGGAGGTCTTTCGGCCCGGTGTGGCAGTCTTTCGGCCCGGTGTGGCGGTCTCTCGGTCCAGTGTGGCGGTCTCTCGGCCCGGCGTGGTGGTCTCTCGGCCCGGTGTGGTGGTCTCTCGGCCCAGTGTGGTGGTCTCTCGGCCCGGTGTGGTGGTCTCTCGGCCCGGCGTGGTGGTCTCTCGGCCCGGTGTGGCGGTCTCTCGGCCCGGTGTGGCGGTCTCTCGGCCCGGTGTGGCGGTCTCTCGGCCCGGTGTGGCGGTCTCTCGGCCCGGTGTGGCGGTCTCTTGGCCTGGTGTGGTGGTCTCTCGGCCCGGTGTGGCGGTCTCTCGGCCCGGTGTGGCGGTCTCTCAGCCCGGCGTGGCGGTCTCTTGGCCTGGCGTGGTGGTCTCTCGGCCCGGCGTGGCGGTCTCTCGGCCTGGCGTGGTGGTCTCTCGGCCTGGCGTGGCGGTCTCTCGGCCCGGCGTGGCGGTCAGCATGACCTCAGGCTGCTCTTCTGGCCATGAGTTGAAGGCCGACACGGTCTGGAGACTAGGTGCTGGCATGGACTGTGTTGGAAGGACTGTTATTCTGAACTTATATTTCTTCATTTTTCTAACTTTGGTTTGCCTAAAAAATATGTGTTTATAAATCTGTAGATAGGTTCCTTTGTACTGAAGATGGCACTGTAAGTGGTGACTTGTAAACTTGTCACCGCACTCACTTGAGTACACGTGAGAATAAAGCTAATTCTAACAAACAATTCTCTTCATTTTTTTATACACTTATAGAAGCTTTCACTACCTGCTTTTATACTTGCTTTGTTTTATTTTGTAATTTATTTTTGCTCTTTTTACATCTTTTTAAGTAACTCTTTTGTGATCTTTGAAAGTTTCCCAATCTTCCGGTATGCCACTCACATTTGCAATATGGTCTGCTTTAGCTGTTGTGTTTATATTATCCTTAACCTCCTTGTTTAGTGACTAGTGGAGTGCCACAAGGATGGGTGCTGGGTCCACTACTTTTCATCATTTACATAAATGATTTGGATGTGATCATAAGAGGTATAGTTAGTAAGTTTGCAGATGACATCAAAATTGGAGTTGTGGTGGACAGCAACACCTCAGATTACAATGGGATCTTGATCAGATGGGCCAATGGGCTGAGAAGTGGCAGATTGAGTTTAATTTAGATAAATGTGAGGTGCTGCATTTTGGGAAAGCAAATCTTAGCAGGATGTATACACTTAATGATAAGGTCCTCAGGAGTGTTGTTGAACAAAGAGACCTTGAAGTGCAGGTTCATAGCTCCTTGAAAGTAGAGTTGCTGGTAGATAGGATAGTGAAGAAGGTGTTTGGTATGCATTCCATTAATCGTCAGAGCTTGGAGTATAGGAGTTGGGAGGGCATGTTGCGGTTGTAAAGGTCGTGAGTTAGGCCACTTTAGGCCATTTTGGGTTCCTTCCTATCGGAAGGATGTTGTGAAACTTGAAAGGGTTCAGAAAATTTTTACAAAGTTGTTTCCAGGGTTAGAGGATTTAAGCTAGAGGGAGAGGTTGAATACGCTGGGGCTGTTTTCCCTGGAGCGTCGAAGACTGAGGGGTGACCTTATAGATGTCTATAAAATCTTGAGGGGCATGGATAGCATAAATAGACAAGGTCCTTTCCCTGGGGTGGGGGAGTCCAAAACTAGAGGGCATACTTTTGAGGTGAGAGGGGTAAGATATAAAAGAGACCTAAGGGCCAACTTCCGTGGGCAGAGGAGGGTGTGTGTATGGAATGAGCTGCCAGAGGAAGTGGTGGAGGCTAGTACAATTGGAACAATTAAAAGGCATCTGGATGGGTATATGAATAGGAAGGGTTTGGAAAGTTATGGGCCAAGTGCTGATAAATGAAACTAGATTAGATTGGGATATCTGGTCAGCATAGATGAGTTGCACCAAAGGGTCTGTTTCCGTGCTGTATGACACTACGGCATTGAAAAGTTTACAACTGTAGCCTGAACAGTTTTAGCAAAGAATAATCAAGAAAGTTAGCAGATTGCTGGCCTTTATATCTAGAAGACCAGAGTAGAACAATGCAAAAGTTATGCTGCAACTGTACAAAACCCTGATTAGACCCGACTTGGAGGATTGTGAGCAAAAGTTTAAGAATTATTTAGATCCTTAGTAAGGATAGGAAGGCCTAGGAGGGAACACAATGTAGGTTTAAAGAATGATACCATAGTATCAGGTGACAAATTATGAGGTGAGATTATCTAAATTAGGTCTGTATTCTCTAAATTTATGAGGTTAGAACTGATCAGTTGGAAGTGTTTCAGGTATTAACAGAGAAAGACAGTGTAGATAAGAATAAACTATTTCCATTTGCTGGAGATTTTTTAATTTGTTCATGGGACATTGTTGTTACTGGCCCAGTCAGCATTTCATGTCCATCTACAATTGCCAAGAGGGCAGTTAGGGTCAACCATAATGCTGTAGGTATGGAGTCTCATAGAATAGAATACAAAACCTGCAATGTGGAAGCAGGCCATTCAGCCCATCGAGGTCACACTGCCCCTCCAAAGAGCATCCCACCCACACCCACACCCGATCACCATGCATTTCCCATGACCAACCCACACATCCCTGGGCAATATGGGCAATTTAGCATGGCCAATTCACCTAACCTACATATCTGTGGGAGGGAACCAGGGCACATGTAGGCTAGACCATGTAAAGATGTCAATTTCCTTTCCTAAAGGAAGTTACTGAACCAGGTGAACTTTTCCTGACAATTAACAAAGGTTTCACATGCACCATTAGACTCTTGATTGCAGATTTTGACTGAAGTCACATTTCACCATCTGTCTGGGTGGGAACATTGCCTGCCCTTCTGGTTTAATTACCTAGCAACAATGTCACAAAGCCTACATCACCCCTGATTCCAGAGCCGGGGGCGTAGTCTAAGAATCAGGGCCACACCGTTTAGGAGAGATGTTCAGAAGCGCTTCTATGTGCAAGGGTGGCAGGGCTTGGGAACTCTCTTCCACAAACAGCAGTGGATGCTGGATCAGTTGTTAATCTTAAATCTGAGATGTTTTATTGTTAAGCAAAGTTATTAAGCGATCAGACCAAAGGCACCTCTTTGAATGCAATAATAGGTTCAAGGAGCTGAGTGGCTGACTCCTTTTCCTATGTTCCAATACAAGCGATGAACAGTGATTGGATGGGCTGAGCTCATTTTCCTTGGAGAGGGGACTGAAAGGAGACATAGAACATAGAACATAGAACAATACAGCACAGAACAGGCCCTTCGGCCCACGATGTTGTGCCGAACATTTGTCCTAGTTTAAGCACCTATCCATGTACCTATCCAATTGCCGCTTAAAGGTCACCAATGATTCTGACTCTGCCACTCCCACAGGCAGCGCATTCCATGTCCCACCACTCTCTGGGTAAAGAACCTACCCCCCGACATCCCCCCTATACCTTCCACCCTTCACCTTAAATTTATGTCCCCTTGTAACACTCTGTTGCACCAGGGGAAAAAAGCCTCTGACTGTCTACCCTATCTATTCCCCTGATCATCTTATAAACCTCTATCAAGTCATCCCTCATCCTTCGCCGTTCCAATGAGAAAAGGCCTAGCACGCTCAACCTATCCTCGTACGACCTATTCTCCATTCCAGGCAACATCCTGGTAAATCTCTTCTGCACCCTCTCCAAAGATTCCACATCTTTCCCAAAATGAGGCGACCAGAACTGCACACAGTACTCCAAATGTGGCCTTACCAAGGTCCTATACAGCTGCAACATCACCTCACCACTCTTGAATTCAATCCCTCTGCTAATGAACGCTAATACACCATAGGCCCTCTTACAAGCTCCATCCACCTGAGTGGCAACTTTCAAAGAGCTATGAACATAGACCCCAAGATCCCTCTGCTCCTATACCGTTAACCCTATATTCCGCATTCTTATTTGTTCTTCCAAAATGGACAACCTAACACTTGACAGGGTTGAACTCCATCTACCACTCCTCAGCCCAGCTCTGCATCATATCTAAGTCTCTTTGCAGCCGACAACAGCCCTCCTCACTATCCACAACTCCACCAATCTTCGTATCGTCTGCAAATTTACTGACCCACCCTTCGACTCCCTCTTCCAAGTCATTAATAAAAATTACAAACAGCAGAGGACCCAGAACTGATCCCTGCAGAACTCCACTTGTAACTGGGCTCCAGGTTGAATATTTACCATCTACTACCACTCTCTGACTTCGACCGGTTAGCCAGTTCTCTATCCAACTGGCCAAACTTCCCACTATGCCATGCCTCCTGACTTTCCGCATAAGCCCACCATGGGGAACCTTATCAAAAGCCTTACATTGAGGTACATAAAATTAAGAGAGGCATATACAGAGGAGACACAAAGGAACTTTTCCCTTGATGAAAGGATCAATAACCAGGGGGCATCGACCTTAGAGTCACAGAGATGTACAGCATGGAAACAACATAAAACATAGAACACAGAACAATACAGGGCAGTACAGGCCATTTGGCCCACGATGTTGTGCCAACCTGAGGTACCGACCTGAAGCCCAACTCACCTCCACTATTTCATCATCATTCATATATTTATCCAATGACCATTTAAATGCCCTTAAAGTTGGCGAGTCTACTACTGCTGCAGGCAGTGTGTCCCACGCCCCTACTACTCTCTGAGTAAAGAAACTACCTCTGACATCTGCCCTATATCTATCACCCCTCAATTTAAAGCTATGTTGCCTTGTGCTAACCATCACCATCAAAGGAAAAAGGCTCTCACTGTCCACCCTGTCTAATCCTCTGATCATCTTGTATATCTCTATTAAGTCATCTTTTAATCTTCTTCTCTCAAACAAATACAACCACAAGCCCCTCACCTTTCCTCAAAAGACCTTCCCTTCATCCCAGGCAAAATCCTGGGAAATCTCCTCTGTGCCCTTTCCAAAGCTTCCATATCCTTCCTATAATACGGCAACCAGAGCTGAGTGCAATACTTCAAGTGCAGCTACACTAGAGTTTTGTACAGCTGCAGCATGACCTCACAACTCCAAAACTCAATCCCTCTACCAATAAAAGCTAACGCACTGTACACCTTAACAATCCTATCAACCTGGATGGCAACTTTCAGGGATCTATGCACATGGACACCAAGATCTCTCTACAAATCCACACGACCAGGAATCTTACCATTAGCCCAGTGCTCTGCATTCGTTACTCCTTCCAAAGTAAATCACTTCACACTTTTCCGCATTAAACTCCATTTGTCACCTCTCCACCCAACTCTGCAGCTTAGCTATGTCCCTCTATAGCCTGCAACATCCTTCCACACTGTCCACAACTCCACCGGGGTTAGTGTCATCCACAAATTTACTAACCCATCCTTCTCCTCACTCATCCAGGTCATTTATAAAAATGACTAAAAGCAGTAACCTTTCGGTCCAACTCGCCCATGCTGACCAGATATCCTAAATTAATCAAGTCCCATTTGACAGAACTGGGCCCATATTCCTCTGAACCCTTCCTATTCATATACCCATCCAGATGCCTTTTACATGCTGTAATTGTACCAGCCTCCAGTACTTACTCTGGCAGCTCATTCCACACATGCACCACCCTCTGCATGAAAACGTTGCCCGTTAAGTCCCTTTTATATCTTTCACCCCTCACCCTAAACCTATGCCCTCGAGTTCTGGACTCCCCGATCCCAGGGAAAATACTTTATCTATTAACCCTATCCATGCCCCTCATGATTTTATAAACCTCTGTAAGGTCACCCTTCAGCCTCCAACGCTCCAGGGAAACAGCCTCTCCCTATAGTTCAAATCCTCCAACTCTGGCAATATCCTTGTAAATCTTTTCTGAACCCTTTCAAATTTCATAACATCTTTCCAATAGGAGGGAGACCAGAATTGTGCACAATATTCCAAAAGTGGCCTTAGATAAGGGGCAGTATGTTTAGTGGGGATGTGAGGAATATTTTTCACTCAGATTGCAGTAGGAATCAGGGACTCACTACCTAGCAGGATGGTACAGACAGAAACCCGTATAATTTTTCAGAATTATCGAGATGTACACTTGCATTGCCAAGCCAAATGAGGCAATGGGCCAAGTGCTGGAAAATGAGATTAGAATAGTTAGGTGTTTTCTTTTCAAGAGCACAGACTCAATGGGCTGAAGAGACATACATAGAACATAGAACTCAGATCTTTGCAGCACAGTACAGGCCCTTCAGTCCTCAATGTTGCACCGTCCTGTGAAATTAATCTGATGCCCACCTTACCTATACCGTTCCATTACTATCCATATATATGTGCAATGCTCATCTAAATGCCCTTAACGTCACTGAGTCTACTACTGTTGCAGGCAGACCATTCCACACCCTTACTACTCTCTGAGTAAAGAAACTACTGCTGATATCTGTCCTAAATCTATCACCCCTCAATTTAAAGCTATGTCCCCTCGTGTTAGCCTTCACCATCTGACGAAAAAGGCTCTCACTGTCCACCCTATCTAACCCGCTGATTATCTTCTATGTCTCAATTAAGTCACCTCTCAACCTTCTTCTCTCTAACAAAAACAACCTCAGTTCCCTCAGCCTTTCCTTGTAAGACCTTCCTTCCATATGAGGCAACATCCTAGTAAATCTCCTCTGAACCCTCCTCCAAACCCTTATCAGTGTCTTGTACAGCTGATGCTTGACCTTGTGGCTCCGAAACTCAATCTCCCTACCAATAAACGCCAACACACCATATGCCTTCTTAACAACCCGATCAAACTGGGTCACAACTTTCAGGGATTTACACACCTGGACACTGAGTTCTCTCTGTTCATCGACACTTTCAACATTTTTACCATTAGCCCAGTACTCTGCATTCCTGTTGCTTCTTCCGAAGTGAACCTTCTACATTGAACTCCATTTGCCACCTCTCAGCCCAGCTCTGCAGCTTATTTATGTCCCTCTGTAACCCACAACATCCTTCGGCACTATCCACAATTCTGCCTACCTTTGTGTCATCCACAAATTTACTAACCCATCCTTCTTCACCCACATCCGGATCATTTATAAAAATGGCTAACAGCAGTGGCCCCAAAGCAGATCCTTGTGGTACACCACTGGTAATTGAGCTCCAGGACGAACATTTCCTATCAGCTACCACCCTCTGACTTCTTTCAGCTCGCCAATTTCTGATCCAAACTGTTAAAGCCGCTTCAATCCCGAAACTCCTTATGTTGTGCAATAGCCTACCATGTGGAACCTTATCAAATGCCTTACTGAAGTCCAAATACACCACATCAACGGCTTTACCTCCATCCACCTGTTTTGTCACCTTCTGAAAGAACTCAATAAGGTTAGTGAGGCACGACCTGCCCTTCACAAAACCATGTTGACTATCTCTAATCAAATTATTCCTTTCCAGATGATTATAAATCCTATCATTTACAACCTTTTCCAACATCTTATCCACAACTGAAGTCAGGCTCACTGTCCTATAAATACCAGGGTTGTCCAGGCTCCCCTTCTTGAAGAAGGGAACAACATTGGCTATCCTCCAGTCTTCTGGCACTACTCCAGTCAACAATGATGACAATAAAAATCGAAGCAAAAGGTTCTGCATCTCCTCACTGGCTTCCCAGAGAATCTCAGGATAAATCCCATCCAGGCCAGGGGGGGTCTTATCTGTTTACAGATTTTCCAAAATTGTTAAAACCTCCTCTTTGTTGACCTCAATCCTATCTAATCGAGTAGCCTGTATCTCCGTATTCTCACTAACATTACATTTTTCCATTGTAAATACTGAAAAAAAGCGCTTTCCACATGTCCTCAGATTCCACAAACAACTTCCCACTACTATTTTTGATGGGCCCTAATCTTAGTCTAGTCATTCTTTTCTTCCTGATCTACCTATGGAAAGCCATAGGATTTTCCTTGATCCGATCTGCGAACAACTTCTCATGACCCCTCCTGGCTCCTCTTACCCTCTCCTTTGATCTTTTCTGGTTAACTTATGACTCCCAATCTCCCGAACTGAGCCTTCACACCTCATCCTGATGAAGGAGCGTCGCTCCGAAAGCTAGTGTGCTTCCAATTAAACATGTTGGACTATAACCTGGTGTTGTGTGATTTTTAACTTTGTACACCGGCATCTCCGAATCATCCTCACATAAGCCTTCTTCTTCCTCTTGACAAGAGCTAAACTTCATTGGCAAACCATGGTTCTCTCTCTCGACAACTACCTCCCTGCCTGATAGGTATATACTTATCAAGGACCCACAGTAGCTGTTCCTTGAATAAGCTCCACATTTCAAGTGTGTCCATCCCCTGCAGTTTCCTTCCCCATCCGATGCATCCTAAATCTTGCTGAATCACGTCATAATTGCCTTTCCTCCAATTATACCTCCTTGCCTGCAGTATATACCTATCGTGCCCATTGCTATTGTGAACGTAACTGAACTGTAGTCACTATCGCCAAAGAGACCTCTTCTCTGTGCGGGAGAACATTGTGACTCTCTGACAAGTTTAGATTTGACACTGTTAGACTGACGCATGCAAATGTCAACACTGTTACTTTTACAAATACTAAAGTGAAATGTGTCTATTTTTCAGTAATTCTGTACTCACCAGATTATGTCAGACCAACATTGTTGAGTTTGGTGCAATTTTGGCGAGTGGCTGAAGATCGAGGGCAGTCTTACAGAAGTGTCGCATTGTCCGTCCATTCTGAGACCCCAGTCCCCATGAACACACTCCTGCCTTGACACAGGCACTGTGACTCCACAGTGGAGCTGAGCACGGACCACGTTGGTGTTTTCCAAATCCTAGTGAAGACCATACACTGTTTTCCAGCTGTCACTGAACTGTCTCCTGTCTGCCAGAGCTTTGAGAATTTCTAGGTACTAACAGAGGAGTTCTGTGCTCTGAAAAAATAAGCATTGAATCATAACAAATCACAGCAATAACTCACATTGTTTACTGATGAGTATTCATCTAATTAATTGCACATCTGGCATACCCACATATAAATCGGCCCATTAAATCCTCATTTATAGCTACCCCCAGAATCTTGACCCTGACCTGGTCCTGGAGAGAGTGACCTACAGCCTGCAGCCAAATGACACAAAGTGCTTCCACCAGCCAACACACTGTCAAACGTAGTCATTCATTATTCTGTCTGAATGTGACATAATTCAGAAAAACCAGCATGAATGTCTTATGGCAATTAGTACACGATATTGGGGAGGTGGTGCCCTAGTGATATTATTGCTAGACTGATTTGGAGATGCCAGTGTTGGGCTGGGGAGTACATGAACCACCGGATGAAGGAGCGACGCTGCAAAAGCTAATGTGCTTCCAATTAAACCTGTTGGACTATAACCTGGTGTTGTGTGATTTTTAACTATTGCTAGACTGTTAATCCAGATACCCAGGTAATATCCCAGGGACCTGACTTGAATCCGACCATGGCAGATGGTGGAATTTGAATCCAATGAAAATAGAGTCAGAGAGATGTACAGCATGGAAACAGACCCTTTGGCCCAACCTGTCCATGCCCACCAGATATCCTAACCCAATCTAGTCCCATTGCCAGCACCCACCCCTTATCCCTCCAAACCCTCCCTATTCATATACCCATCCAGATGCATTTTAAATGTTGCAATTGTACCAGCAATTGTACTAGCCTCCACCACTTCCTCTGATAGCTCATTCCATACACATACCACCTTCAGTGTGAAAAAGTTGCCCCTTAGGTCTCTTTTATAAAGAACATAGAAAAATACAGCGCAGTACAGGCCCTTCGGCCCTCGATGTTGCGCCGATCCAAGCCCACCTAACCTACACTAGCTCACTATCCTCCATATGCCTATCCAATGCCCGCTTAAATGCCCATAAAGAGGGAGAGTCCACCACTGCTACTGGCAGGGCATTCCATGAACTCACGACTCGCTGAGTAAAGAACCTACCCCTAACATCTGTCCTATACCTACCCCCCCTTAATTTAAAGCTATGCCCCCTCATAATAGCTGACTCCATACATGGAAAAAGGTTCTCATGGTCAACCCTATCTAAACCCCTAATCATCTTGTACACCTCTATCAAGTCACCCCTAAACCTTCTTTTCTCCAATGAAAACAGCCCCAATTGCCTCAGCCTTTCCTCATACGATCTTCCCACCATACCAGGCAACATCCTGGTAAACCTCCTCTGCACCCATTCCAGTGCCTCCACATCCTTCCTATAGTATGGCGACCAAAACTGCACACAATACTCCAGATGCAGCCGCACCAGAGTCTTATACAACTGCAACATGACCTCAGGGCTCCGGAACTCAATTCCTCGACCAATAAAAGCCAGAACGCCATATGCCTTTTTCACCGCACTATTTACCTGGGTGGCAACTTTCAGAGATCTGTGTACATGGACACCAAGATCCCTCTGCTCATCCACACTACCAAGTATCCGACCATTAGCCCAGTACCCCATCGTTTTGTTACTCTTACCAAAGTGAATCACCTCACACTTACCTACGTTGAACTCCATTTGCCACCTTTCTGCCCAGCCCTGTAGCTTATCTATATCCCACTGTAACCTGACACATCCTTCCTCACTGTCAACAACTCCACCGACTTTCGTATCATCTGAAAACTTGCTCACCCAACCTTCTAGCCCCTCCTCCAGGTCATTTATAAAAATGACAAACAGCAATGGTCCCAAAACAGATCCTTGCGGAACACTGCTAGTAACTGCACTCCAAGATGAACCTTTGCCATCAACTACTACCCTCTGTCTTCTTCCAGCCAGCCAATTCCTAATCCAAACCTCCAACTCACCCTCAATGCCATACCTCCGTATTTTTTGCAGTAGCCTACCATGGGGAACCTTATCAAACACCTTGCTAAAATCCATATACACCACATCTACTGCTTAACCCTCGTCCACTTCCTTAGTCACCTTCTCAAAGAATTCAATAAGGTTTGTGAGGCACGACCTGTCCCCAAAGTGCTCACCTACCTCTAATTCTAACACCTGGCCTGGTTCGTTACCCAGAACCAAATCCAGTATGGCCTCACCTCTTGTTGGCCTGTCTACATATTGTGTCAGGAAACCCTCCTGCACACCAACCCATCTAACGAACTCAAGCTATAGCTTTCCCAGTCAATATCAGGAAAGTTAAAGTCCCCATAACAACCACCCTATTACTTTCACTCTTCTCCTGAATCATCCTCGCAATCCTTTCTTCTACGTCTCTAGGACTATTAGGAGGCCTGTAGAAAACTCCTACCAGGGTGAGCTCACCTTTCCTATTCCTAACCTCAGCCCAAACTACCTCAGATGGCGAGTCTTCATCCATCGTCCTTTCCACCGCTGTAATACTATCTTTGACAAGCAATGCCACACCTCCCCCTCTTTTACCCCTACCTCTGACCCTACTAAACCATTTAAACCCTGGAAGCTGCTAACCTCTCACCCTCTCACCCTAAACCTATGCTCTCTAGTTCTGGACTCCCCGACCCCAGGGAAAAGACTTGATGAATTTATCCCTCATGCCCCTCATGATTTTATAAACCTCTATAAGATCACCCCTCAGCCTCCGACGCTCCAGGGAAAACATACCTAGCCTATTCAATCTCTCCTTGTAGCTCAAATCCTCCAACCCTGGCAGCATCCTTGTAAATCTTTTCTGAACCCTTTCAAGTTTCACAACATTTTTCTGATACGAAGGAGACCAAAATTGCATGCAATATTCCAACAGTGGCCTAACCAATGTCCTGTACAGCCGCAACATGACCTCCCAACTCCTATACCAATACTCTGACCAATAAAGGAAAGCATACCAAACGCTTTCTTCACTATTCTATCTAACTGCGACTCCACTTTCAAGGAGCTATGAACCTGCACGCCAAGGTCTCTTTGTTGAGCAACACTCCCTAGGACCTTATCATTAAGTGTATAAGTCCTGCTAAGATTCGTTTTCCCAAAATGCAGAATTAAGAGAAAATCTACAAGTAAGAGTCTGTCAATGATCATGAATCCATTGTTGGAAAAAACATATTTTATTCACTAATGTCCTTCAGGGGAGGCAACTGCCATCCTGACCTGGCCTGGTCTCCATGTGACTCCAGACCCACAACAAGCTGCTTGGCTTTTAACTGCCTCTGGGCAATTAGGAATGGGAAATAAATGCTGGCCTGTGCCTTCATCTCATGATGAAAAACAAATTGATTTTGTTTAAATTTTCAATGATAAGGAGGGAGAGTACATCAGGTTAGTGTAGTTGATGAGTGAACATGGATTTCATAATTCCAGATTCCAGCATCCGCAGTAATTTGCTTTTATACTTTTATGGATTTCATAATGACTGACAATTTGAACATCAGAAATCTCCAAACTTACGGAATCAAACAGAGTGGTCACATGATTTTAAACTGGATCAGGAAAAGGAAACAAACAGAAGTGTTAAACAGACTAGGTGCTCTTGGATTAATACCTTCAAATCCCACCCTGAAGTCCCGTTTGATTCACTGATGTCCCCGAGGACTGGGAACCTGCGTTCTTACCTGGGTGAATCCAGCCTCTCAGGGTCGTGGTTGATAATAAAGTCTCAGACCCGTTGTTAACGCAATGCAACAGTTTAATTGAGCTTAAAACTCCGGGATCCTGGACAAGTTAGAAAGGAAGGAATATTAATATGCTGTAAATAATTAATGAATTATTGTAAGATTATTATTGCATCCCTTTCTGAATTTCAACAGTACCTGTTTAAGATCTTTCTGCAAACACAACAGGAGGTTTTTACCTGAACAGAAGAACCCGTGATTCCAGGAGTGTAGGCCCAGGAGACAGGACCATTCGGAGGCTGATGCTCCATCGAGTGGATCCATCATTGTGGCTCACACAGGGTCCAGAGGTTAATCCAGAGAGAGCTGTGCCTGGGGAAGCCCAGCAGACACCAACACTAACAGCTGCCAGGATGACACTGAGATCCGGCACCCCATAGTCTGACCCGATCCCTCAGAGCATT